>NC_135488.1:71228750-71543874 GCF_052094955.1 Ictidomys tridecemlineatus
CTTATAGGACTAAGCTCATAGGTGAGACCAATAGTATCAGAATTGAACTACAGAACGCCCAGTTGGTGTTCAGAGAATGGGTTGGTGTTCAGAGAATGAGTCGATGTTCATACAGAGAATGAGCTGAAGTGAGGGGGAAAACACCATACATTTCATGTCAGAAATATTATGAATAAAAACAGTCCAGAAAAGTCATTAAGAGGAACCAAATGGTCAGGTATATATCCTAAGAAACAGTGTGAAAGACTAGAAAGGTAAATAATTAGAAACCAGGAGAAGAGGACCTGATTTCAGGCAATGACAATGTGAGTGGTGAACGAGTATACACAATACTGTAGACAAAAAGGACTAGACTGGAGATGAAAGAGAAAAGCAATGAAGATCACTTATATTTCTAGCACGGGTTATGAGTATGATGGTGATGCCATTAACTGAAACAGGAAATGAGGGAATAAGACATACTAAGTCAGAATAAGACATAAGAATAAGACATACTGAATCAGAAAGTGCTTGTAGTACATTTATGTAGCACTATTTAACAAGAAGTTAAATAGTTAAGAAATGTGGATCTGAGTCTGAGGAAAAGAGAGACCTTAAGACAGATTTGGAAGCAGCTCACAAGGAACTAAGAATGAAGACACTGGCTAGAGAGTAAACAGCATTTTCAAGTGAAAACACAGAGAACAGAGAAGAAAGCTAAGGCTAGATGTATGTTTATAGGCAAGTACTGAAATAATGAAGAAAGCATCAATGAAGGAGACAGAAGGAAAACGATGGGAAAAAAAAAGAAACTTCAATAGTAGAGGAAGAAGTCAAAGAAGTATAGGGAAGAGGAAAAGGTCAAAGTATATATGACAAATGGACTGAAATAAAAGATAAAATGATGCTAAATCTGGCAGTTAGCTATCTTTGACTTTTGTAAGAACAATTTGAGAAAAACAGTGGGAGGAAGAAGATGGTTACCGGGCCTTGTTTTTTGTTTTGAATACTTTTAGTCATAGATGGAGATGATATCTTTATTTAATTTTTCATGTGGTACTGAGAATAAAACCCAGCGCCCCACATGTGGTAGGCAAGTGCTCTACCACTGAGCCACAACCCCAGCCCCCAGGCCTTGTTTTTATACAAATAGGACAAATACAGGTTTACGGTATGAGGATTTGTTGTTTACCATCTGTTCCCATTCAGCCCTTTCTTTGATGGATTCTGTAGCAGGCGTGGCCCTTGTGGACTCTCTCTCTAAATCATTAAAACTTTAGGATACCTGAACTGAAATTTCAGAGAATCATAATTATTGAAAACAACTGATAAAATTATCAATCTTTGTTAATTTTCTTAAGACTTAAAAAGTACATTTGGCTACTTATAGAACATTATTTAGAAAAAATTATTCTGATATTAGATTGTTGTTTTCTTTAAAGATAAAGCTCTTTATCCAAAAGTTAATAATGTGAATAGTTAATATCTCAAAGAGGTTTGGATGCTAGGTGTACTGGAGGACATTTAAGAACCAAATGTTATTCTCACTGAAGACATTTAGATCATAAATAATGAAGAATAGTGTCCTTATTCTTTATAAAGAAATATTTTTGATGAGAGGGGCCACCATCAAGAATTTTTAAGCACCCACTAGAAAAGTTCAGTTAAGCATGATTCATTTCATGTTCTTATCTTTTGATTAGAAAAAAGTTCAAACTAAATTATAGCAATTCTTATAGTCCTGAAAAAAGCAACCATGGACTTAGAGAGGTCTAGAAAAATTAAGAAACAGTTTTTTAAAAAAATTCATCCCTACTTTTGCTTTTATTTCTATGTAAAGCAGAATTCTAACCTCTTAGAGACCACAGCTACTTCTGTAAATTAGGGTAATAGTATTTGCCTGCCCACTTCAGAAGGCCATTTGAGAATTATGAGATAATATTCTTGTAACTCTTTGAAAAGAACAGATGAAAGGCTTTAATTATCAGTATCAATGGAATTATTCTGATGTCATTTTTCTTATTCAGGTTTCCCTAAAGTCTGTGCTTGGAAAAGTCTACCAAAAATAATAATAATAAAATAATCTATAAGTTTAAGTCTTAGTTTGTCACATCTAGATATAGGTTAAGTTACAACTACAGACCTTATGTAGAGCACATAAAAGAAGACTAGTGAGACAAGACATTCTGTAAAAATAATGGTTTCCATGTAGAGTTATAGATAACCATTTAAAAACCAACTGATAGTGGCGTAATTTCTTTGAATTATAAAGAAGAGATGTCATAAAATAGAATATTTTTAAATGAGTTAGGAAGTCATTATATGAAAATCGAGTTGTGGTTAGAGTTGACTCTATGAAGAAAAAGAAAAAAAATGACACTTTTCTAGCTACCAGAAGAGAGGAATTCAATTTCTAACTTACATAATATACAAACACATTCCCAAAGTTAATGCCAAAAAAACAACAGAAAAACCCAAAACAGGAGAATATTTTTAGAGGAGAGCTAAACCTAAAACCTAAAATAAAATCATAAGAAGACTGACATATTTGGATACCTAAAACTTAAGGTCCTTCTGAAGAAAAAAAGCATTATTAACAAAGTAAAAAAAAAAAAGCAGTAAACTACAATAGTTTAAAATTACTAAAACACAAAAAAGCTTCAGTAAATTGATTTAAAAATAATAAATAATTTAAGAGAAAAAAAAACAGGCAGAAATGTGCACAGGCAATTAATAAGAGGAAATTTAGATAGCTAATAGATATGAATGGACTCAATCTCACTAGTAGACAAAGAAAAGCAGAGTGAACCATGTATGTTTAATATGTCAAAATATACTCTACTGTCATGTTTATCTAAAAAAAACAAAGAAAAAAAGCAGAGTGATGCATTAATGAGATATCATCGTTTTTCTAGGTTAAACAAAATTAAAGAGTGATAACATTTAGGTATGCTAAGAAGTAGGTAAAGGAACATTCTTAGGTACTGTGGCAAAAGTGCAAACTACAGCACCTTTAAAAAGTGATCTAGTAACAGCTATTAAAAATTAAAATATGGAGTGGAGTGTATTGCTAAGTGGTAGAGCACATGCAAGGCACTGGGTTCAATTCCCAGCACCAAAAACTCTGTGTGTGTGTGTGTGTGTGTGTGTGTGTGTGTGTGTGTGTGTGTGAGAGAGAGAGAGAGAGAGAGAGAGAGAGAGAGAGAGAGAGAGAGGCATAGAATTTTTAAAAAATATGCATACCCCTTGCAACAAAATTCTACTTTCATTCAGGACTTTTATAGAAACAAAAGCATCATTATATAAGAACACATAAACACAACTTCATCCCTCCCTCCCTCTTCCCTTTCTTGTTTTCCTGCTAGATAGTTATAGTGGCAAAAACACCAAAAAAAAAAAAAAAAACCAAAGTCAAAACATCTTAAATGTCATTAATAAAGAATAGTTGACTAGAACGTGGAATGAGTACTATGCAGTTCTTAGAAAAGAACATGTTATGCCTTTATCTACTGAAATGAGTTGTCCAGGATCTATTTAGTGGTAAAAGTCACTTGCTTGAACAATGTGTATAATAGAATCCAATTTTGGTAAAGTCATCTTCTACTCGCCCAAACTCCATAAGTGTGATTATGTTTGTATTTGTAAGGGATATGATGTGAAAATATACTACCACTGGTAGAATTGGAGTATATCTCATTAAAGTTTTGTGTATTTTTATAGTTTTCACTATTTTATAAGCAAGTATTCTTCTGTAATTTTTGAAAAGGCACTTGATAAAATTTTCTTGAGACAGGAGTTCTTTATACTATTTTAATGACTGTTTAAAGAAAGCTGAGACTATAAACCCTTGTTTCTTTGCTGAAATTCAATTGTATCCAACAATTTCCTACTGATTTCTCCCCCAGACCACAAAGCAAACCAAACATGTCTTATGCACCAATTAACTAATGGCAAGTACACAGTTTATCCACATATTCAAAGCATATTTATTTTTAGTCAACTCTACTAACTACAAGGGATACAGCAATGAAAAAGGCAGACCCAGTGCTAGCTTTCATTCTGGCATTCTTTTGGGGGTTTTTTTGGTGCTGGAGATTTGAAACAGGGTCTTACTAAGTTGCTCAGGCTGCATGTACTCTGGCACTGAGCTACAACCCTCAATCCCTATCCTAGCATTCTTTGGAAGCATATTCTTTTGTGTATGTGTATGGTCCTGTGGATGGAACCCCAGGACCACAAATGTTAGGTAAGTGTTCTACCACTGAGATATATTCCTGGCCTTTTGTATTTTTTTTTAAACACTAAAATGCCCAGACTGGCCTCACCTTGGAATCCTCCTGCCTCAGCCTCCCAAGTACCTAGGATTACAGGAATGTACCACAGTACCTGACTAGAAGTATATTCTTTATTCAATTTGTATACCATAGGTAGATACCAGAGCAAATAATACAGAATGCCAGCCATTTCTACAAGAAGAAATCTGAAGAGAACAAGTGTTTATATTTCACAGGAAAGAGGATACTTTGAGGCACTTACTTCAGACCTTTTGGAAAGACTATATTCAGAGCTAATACTTTTTAATGCTTCACATTCTACCACCCTATATTTATTTAAATGTTTCATAAAAACCCTATTTATCAATTCATAGTGAATTTCCATTTCACTCAATTTCTTTCTATTGATGTCTGACAAAGGCAAAAGCAGACAGAATTTTGCCTTTGCCTTGGAAAGATCTCTTTTTAAATCATGTCCTCAGGAATGTAGTATAATGGAAAAAATGGTTTGTTTCTGAGCGCCTATCATGGCTACTCACTGAGTTAGCTACTTCTACACAAAAGTAATAAAGACTAGGTCTCTGTCCTGAAATTTACAGTCTCTTAGAGTACAGAGAGATGTACATAGACCTTATCCACAAAGTGAAGTAATGTACAACAACAGGGTTATATCTAGAAAGCTATGCAAGATGCCTGTGACACACATAACAATGTCAACCCTGCTTGGTAGGCAGACTCTAGAAAATCCCCATGTGAGAAAGAGAAATACCCCTGACTGGGGTGTTTACCTTCAACCATTCACTTCTCAAAACAAAAGGAGGGGGTTGATTTGGTTAACCCTAAATTCAACTCCCTGTTTAAAATTTCCTGTTTTTTCCTTTTATAATACTTATTCCAATAAGTATAATTTAAATTAATTTATAATTATTAAAAATTGAAACAATAAGTAATCTTTTCCCTATCTTAAACAGAAGTAAATATGTACTGTTAGTTATATTTAAACATGGTACTAAACTTGCATAATAACAATTATTCTTAATAATAAATACAAAATTGTTTTCCAAGTGTACAAAGGATCTTTATTTTTTCCTCTCAGTAAATAGATCTTCCTCAATTTTCTGGTTTTAGATCTCATCTACCTTATTCCTTCCCTGAGCAAATGTAAGCCAACACACTGCTAAAATAATTAATTTGTTACAGATTATTTTCAGAATAATAATTTAGGCCCTGATACATTGTCTGCCCACAGTTCCTGTATTTCTAGCTATATGCTAGACATGGCTCTAAATCCATCCTCCTAGTGTCTTAAACCTAACCACATAGTCCTGGGTTAAAATTCTAGTTCTACCACCATATTAGTTGTGAGAACTAGATAAATTAAATACTCTGAATTTGTTTCCTCCTCTGTAAAATTCAGATAAAGGCAGTTCCTTCAGCGAAGTTTATTATGATGTTTTAATAAGATAATTAATATAGACTTAAGCACAGCACCTTACACACACTCACATTTAAAATGGATTGTCCCCTTCTCTAGTGAACTTGCTTATTATCATGTCTTCCCTATTTTGTCAAAAAACACTACTTTCTCTCTTGGAAGGGCCTGCTCCATGTTCTCCCTGGAGCATACTTTCATTTCACTAAATAAACCTTTCATGCTTTTTCTTCAAAATGAAACAAAACAAAACAAAAACACTAATATCCTTCCACTCACCAAACTCAATTCCCACAGTTCTCGCTGATACCTTCCTTTTCCTTGTGAATAACATCCACTTAGTTATCAAATCTTTCAATTCTGCCCAAATAAATTCAATTGCAAACAATAAACATTTATAGAACATTCACTCTGTTTCATAGGCACTGGGCTTAAGTAGGTAGGGATTGAAAGAAGAGTACATTACACAATCTACCTTCCAGAAGGTCATAGTGTATTATCCTCAAACACTACAATCATTATGTATCTATTCTTTTTGTGCCACTGTCACAACTACTACCTAATTTTAGGTCTTTACCTTCTACTACTTGAACTACTGCATTCATCTCCTGTAGAGGCTCCCAGCTAACTTTTCACTGCAATACACACAAACTACTTACTATAAACAGATTAGCTCTCTGAAAGATGCCTATAATTATTTTACTTCTTTACTTAATCTTCTACATAGCTTTCCAACAAATTACTTCTTTTTCTTGATATATGCCTCTACTTTTTGATTCTTTTCCTTTATTCTCTCTACTCTTTCATTTCTTGGTCCCAATTTTGTTGTCTCTCATGTACCATTATTTTAAGGTGTGGGCTAAAGGCATCCCTCTTTTATGTATCCCTCTCAGATGGCAACTCCACCTCCTCCTAATTTTGGTCCCTCTCAGAACTTTAACTGTCAATTCTCCTAGCAATAATCCTTTCCTAACAAAAACTATAGTATGTACTTCATACCTCCTCTCTGCAGGTATCTGATTTATTATTGCATCTACACAGAATTTTGAACATAGTAAGTACTCAACAAACTACTGAACAGTTGATAAAAGGATGAAAGTGTGTATGGACCACAGTCAATCAGTTGGGGAGAATGAGACACATCAAATCCGTTGCATGCTAGCAAATGCAATCTGAATAGCTGAATCAGTGGGGAGGGGATTTGATAACTACAGAATTTTTTTTTCCTTTCCCTTTATCACAACCTTTCTCCCGAAAATTCAGAGGAAAAGTTCTAAAGAACTTATTACTAGAGTGGTCTCAAACTCTAGGAATTCCAGCAACTCTGCTAGAAAATATTTCTTTCTCAGGGACTTTCAAATCATGAAAATGGCATGAGAAACATGGTTCATACAAATCAGATATTAATAAATATATTGCTTAATTTTTATTTCCACAAACATTTATCATACTAACACGCTGAGCAAGAAATTGTGCTAGACACTTGAACATGTATTGTTAGTATCTGAATTTTAAGCTGCAACTCTCAGAATGGGTGAAAAGCTAGCATGTATGGCTATGTAAGCAGAACTAAAATCAGTAAAGAATGCTCTCTGAATTCTAGTTCTTCACAGATTATGAAGTTTTGAGAAATTCATTTGGGAAACTCATTTATCTAGTTTCATTCTGTTCAACTACAAAACAGGAGTTCTAATATTTACCTCATATGATTATATTGAGACAGCATAAATAAGGAACTTTAACCAGAAACTAAGACATTATAGTTAGACCTTTTTTTCCTCCCTCTGAACTCAGAGAATTTTCAAAGACCAAATTCGAGATGGGGATAAGATAAGGCAGTAGGGCTAAGAATTGCAATAAACTAGAGACTTATAAATTTTAAAGGAGACAGTCACTATTTCACTTCAGCCACAGGAACACAGGCCAAATGATATTTTTGATATTTTTAAGAGAAGTAAAAAAGTTCATATTAGTGTGAACTCTACCATTAAAAAACAAATTGAAATACAATTCAACTTTTTAAAAAATTTGTGCACCAAATAAAACATGTGCCAGTTAAATTTTTTAAGTCACTAAGTTGTAATCTAAGACTTAATGGCTAAGACAAAAGAAAAGCAGCAAACAGTTCCATGCTAGAATTTTCTAAAACGTGGTGAGAGTGGAAAGTGATGCTTTGTTAGGTTTTATCACTTGGTTCTTAAAGTTTTGCCATGCTGCAAAAGTGATAACAAACAGGTATGGGGTGGTGGTGTGTGGAAGGAGGAGGAGAAGGAGAAAGAGACAATGATGATGACCACAACAACAAACTAAATACTACTGTTCAGAGACAATGCCAAACACAAAAAATAAAGATCTTGAATATTCTTTATATCATACTCTGAACTCAGAGACATAATACAAAATATAATACCCCTAAACTTGCAACAGGCATTTGGGTTCAGAGTATGATATAATACAAAATTTGACTGACCTTTGTTCCAAGTTCCTGGGAGAGAACATTTAAAACTTTGGAATTTCACAAGTGACAGGAGCTTGTCCTAATGAGATAACTCAGAATGGAGGCAGACCAAGCTAGAAAGTTTAGGGAGTTGGTACTTCAGTGCTTAATATCAGCTCAATCTCTGGAAACAGGGAGGACTGTTGACTGAGTTTAACCATGTGGCCAAAATTACAATCAATCATGCCTATATAATGAAAATCCATTAAAAACTCTAGACACAGAAGCTCAGTGAAATTTTCAGGCTGGTAAATGCACTGACGTGATGGGAGGGTACCATATCCTGATTTCAATGGGACAGGGTATAGGTGTTTTGTTTTGGGGACCCATTTAGACTTTACACTATGTGTTCTTCATCAGGCTGGTCCTGATTTGCATATTAAATACTTAAACTGTAATCATAAAAGTATTTTCCTGAGTTCAGTGAGAAGCTGTAGTTAATTATTGAATCTGAGGGGGATTATAGAACCCCACAGGTTTGTAACCAGTTGGCCAGAAATGCCAGTGGTCTGGGCCCCTGGAACTTGCAACAGGCATCTGAAGTGAAGGTTCTGTTGTTGGGAACTATGCCTTTAGCCTGGGGTGCCCCAACCCCCCCTGCAGCAGGGGTGGAGGGGAGTGTCTGCTAATTCTAGGTGGTTAGCGTAGTGCACCTGCTGGGCAAGGTAGGAGGAGAAGAAGAAAACCGACCCCACCCTGCTGTGCGGTAGGAACAGCACCCAGTCTATCAATGTGTCCAGTGGCTTTACCCACTGGCTTCCGTTTAGTGACAATGGCCAGGACCTATAAGACCATCATCCAGGTTCCTGCAGGCAAGGTATTGGTAACCTGTAAGATCACTACAAGATTATCAGGTAGAAACTGTAATACTTTTTTTTTTTTTAAAGAGAGAGTGAGAGAGAGAGAATTTTTTTTAATATTTATTTTTTAGTTTTCAACGGACACAACAACTTTCTTTGTCTGTGATGCTGAGGATCCAACCCCGGCCACACACATGAGAGGTGAGCGCGCTACCGCTTGAGCCACATCCCCAGCTCAAAACTGTAATACTTTGAATCCACACTGATAGAGAGGAAGACGCGGACAATGTGAAGAAACCAGGGAAAAAAGTGCCCCAAACAAATCAAGCTGATACAATAATAGAGACAATGACAGCACAGTAGATGAAATGTCAGAGAAGGGGTTCAAAATGTACATAATTAAAATGATATGCAAAGCAAAGAATGAGTAAAGAGAGCAAATATAGGCAACAATTAACCATTCCAACAAAGAGATAAGGGAGGAAATAGAGGTGGCAAAAGATTATTTCAAGAAGGAGATAGAGACTCTTAAAAAAAAAAAGAAAGAAAAAGAAACCACAAAAACAGAAATCCTTGAAAAGAAGAAACAAACCAAAAAAAAACAAAAAAATTCAACAGAAAGTATAAACAACAGGCCAGGCGTGGTAGCACACGCCTATAATCCCAGTGGCTCTGGAGGCTGCAGCAGGAGGATCACAAGTTCTAATCCTTCTCAATTTCAAGAAGCAAATAGGTCCCAACACAATAATACTGGGTAACTTTAACACACTTCTCGGTCCCCACTGGATACATCTTCCAAACCAAAGCTGAACAAAGAAACTATAGAACTCAATAATACAATCAATGACTCAGATTTAATAGACATATATAGAGTATTTCATCCATCATTGAGTGAATACACCTTCTTCTCAGCAGCACATGGATCCTTCTCTAAAACAGACCATATATTATTCCACAAGGAAACTCTCAGCAAATACAAAAAAATAGAAACGCTACCCTGTATTCTATCAGATCATAATGAAATGAAACTAGAAATCAATGATAAAATAAAAAGTAGAAGCTACTCCAACACCTGGAGACTAAATAATATGATATTAATGAACAATGGGTTGCAAAAAATATCAAGGAGGAGATTAAAAGATTCTTAGAGGTAAAGGAAAACACAGATACAATATATCAAAATCTCTGGAACACTATGAAAGCTGTACTAAGAGGAAAGTCTGTTGCATGGAGTTCATTCCTTAAGAAGAAAAAGTCAACAAATAAATGACTTAACATTACATCTCAAAGCCCTAGAAAAAGAAGAACAAATCTACACCAAAAGCAGCAGAAGACAGGAAATAATTAAAATCACAGCTGAAATGAATGAAATTAAAACAAAACAAAACAAAACAATTCAAAAAATTGACAAAACCAAAAGTTGGTTCTTTGAAAAAAAATTTTAAAAAATGATAAACCCTTAGCCACATTAACAAAGAGAAGGAGAAAGAAAACTCAAAATTACTAAAATCCGTGATGAAAAGGGAAATATCACAATGGACACTACTGAAATACAGAAGATAATTAGAAACTATTTTGAAAATTTATACTACATAAAATAGAATTCTTGATGATACCAACAACTTTCTAGAAATGTATGATCTACCCAAACTGAATCAAGAGGGCATATACAATTTAAACAGATCCATTTCAAGCAAGGAAACAGAAGATGCCACCAAAAGCCTATCAACCAAGAAAAGCCCAGGACCAGATGGAAACACAGCTGAGTTCTGCAAGACCTTTAAAGAAGAACTGATACCAATAAAGTCCTCAAATCATTTTGTGAAATACAAAAAGAGGGAACACTTCCAAACTCATTCTATGAGGCCAATATCACCCTGATTAAAAAACCAAACAAAGACACATCAAAGAAAGAAAATTTCAGACCAATTTCTCTAATGAACATAGATGCAAAAATTCTCAAGAAAATTCTGGCAAATCGAATACAAAAATATATCAAAAAGAATAGTGCACCACAATCAAGTGGGGTTCCTCCCAGGGATGCAAGGTTGGTTCAACATACGGAAATCAATAAATGTAATAATATCACATCAACAGACTTAATGACAAAAATCATATGATTATCTCAATAGATGCTGAAAAAGCATTCAATAAGATACAGTACCTCTTCATGTTCAAAACACTAGAAAAACTAAGGGTAACAGGAACATATCTCAACATCGTAAAAGGCATCTATGCTAAGCCGTAAGCCAACATCATTCTAAATGGAGAAAAATTAAAGGCATTCCCTCTACAAACTGGAACAACACAGGGATGCCCTCTTTCACCACTTCTATTCAACATAGTCCTTGCAATTCTAGCCAGAGCAATCAGACAGACAAAAGAAATTAAAGGGATAGGCATAAGAAAAGAAGAACTCAAACTATCACTATTTGCCGAAGACATGTTACATCAAGTAAAAGAGAAGGTCTCTCGAGCTAGTCAGACAGAGGAAGAGAATTTAAAGGAGGAAAAGCCATCAGGGGCGAAGTTACAACAGGAGGCTGTTACTAACACCTTTCTATCACCAGAGGGCATAAGTGTTCAACCAACAGCTCCCCCTCCATATGCTGGGAGGCCCCCAACCCCCAAAGTTGATAGATGGGATCCTAAGACAGGAACTTAAAGATTAGCATGCCCTGTATTTGAGCAGGCAGGAGGGCAGCAAATTCACCGTGTTTAGATTTCAAAACAGTGAAGCAGCTAAAAGAGGCTGTAATAACCTCAAGCACCCTTGGTAGGTCCTCAAGCACCCTTCACTGTAAACATGGTCGAATCCATTACCAAAAATGACAAGAAAAACACCTATCGTGAATGCTCCAAATATATTCACTGATGGGTCAAATAATGGTACAGCAGCAATAGTTACACCTGATCAAACTTTTACATTTTTAATACCCAAACAATCAGCTCAAAAGGTAGAGCTTAATGCAGTATTACAAGCTTTTGTGATGTTTAAAGATTTGGTATTTAATTTATTTTCCGATAGTCAGTATATAGTTAATGCTATAATATCCCTTGAAGATGCTGGTAGAATTTCCCCTTCCTCTACTGTTTTCTCTTTGTTTTCTACTATACAAAGTCTAATCTGGGACAGAAAAGATCCATTCTTTATACGACATATCAGGGCACATACAGGATTGCCTGGAGCCCTTAGTTTGGGCAATGATTTAGCAGATAAAACTACACATGACATACATATTTTCTCTACACTAGAAGAAGCTACAAATTTTCATAAAAAGTTCCATGTCAATGCTAATACAAAAGCGTTTTAAAATAACCAAGGAATAAGCTAGTCAAATAATAAAACAATGTCAAAATTGTGTGACCTTTTTGCCACAAGTTAGTCTTGGAGTCAATCCTAGAGGACTGATACCTAACCATATTTGGCAGATGGACGTCACACACTTGCCAGAATTTGGAAAATTAAAATTTTGCATGTTACAATTGATACTTCTTCCGGATTTTTGATGGGCTCCCTTCATGCCAGAGAAAAAAACTAAAGATATTATAGCTCATTGCTTACATAATTTTGCCACTGTGGGCATTCCAAAACAGTTCAAAACAGATAATGCCTCTGGTAATACTTCTACCTTTTTTAAACAATTTTGCTCAACATTTGGCATTACTCATATAACAGGAATCCCATACAATCCACAGGGACAAAGCATAGTTGAAAGAGCTCATCAAACTATTAAAATGTACTTATTAAAGCAAAAAGAGGGAATTGGGAAGGGGTATATATCCCCCAAAGATAAACTTAAAATAACCCTTTTTACTCTAAGCTTTTTAAATTTGGATTCATCAGGGCTTAGTGCTGAGGAAAGGCATATGTGTCCAAAAAATGTACATAAGCCCAAGGTACTTTGGAAGGATATTCTAACAGGACAATGAAGAGGTCCTGATCCAGTGATTGTCTGGAGTCGGGGGTCTGTTTGTGTGTTTCCACAGGGAGAACAGCAGTCGATTTGGATTCCAGAGAGATTAACTAAAGCGATTTCTACAGAGCAAAAAGAAGATGATTTGGCTCAAATCCATAACAGCTGATATCCAGAATTCCAGTTTGGCTATCCTTACATCTGTGACAGTGGTTCTCCCACACCTTGAGGCTAATGAAACCAGGATACTTTTTTCAATATCTATTTTATTATTGCCCTTTCCCACATCATGAAGCTGTTTTTGGAGCTCATACACACCTAGGTTAATGTTTAGCTGATCAGTTCTATTTTTTGACTATGGAGGTTTTAAACATTGCAATGGAGATTTCACCTGTAAAAAGTTACAAGGCCTTTACCATTATGTTATGTGTTGTATGTATTATGTGTGCACACTTGAGTTTTGTGTTGTATGTCTGTATGTACGTATGTCCATATATCATATATGACGAGCACTCATGAAAAAATGGATCCAAATTTTTTTTTCTTATTCACATGATTTAAATGGTTTAACTTAAATTGAGTAAACAGCTGTTGAGGATTGTTTTAATATGTGAACAAAAAAGGAGGTTAACAGATCTGTTTGTTTACTTTCACCTTTCCTTTTCGTTGTATTTAATAATTCTGTTCAGGATAATGTAAATTGTTCAGAAAATTGTTTTCTTTCAGTGCCTGCGGGAATGTTACATAATTTTTTCTTTAGCCATTATTGCCAGAATTCCTATCTTCATCCCAGTGCCAGTGAAGACAAAGATAAAACCAAACTACAGCTTCTGGAAAAGCTATTACTGAACTGCTTGCAGAACTTGCCTGGACTATGGTAGTGCCGGGGTATTTTTATTGATGGTGTCATCGACTGTGGTAGTGCCGGGGTATTTTTATTGATGGTGTCATCGACTATGTATCACTTGTATGCATTGTGAACTATCTATTGGTGCAGCGACTTGTGGTAGTGACAGGGTATTTTTGCTGATGGTGTCATCGGTGGTACAATTTTTCCAAAAGGAGCCATCAATTGGCTTGGTGTATCCTCCTCCCTTCTGCTTGTGATGGTCATTCAGCTAAAATTTGGGGGCCAACAGAGGTGAGGCAAAGAACCTCACCCAACCACTGGTACAAAGGCCTATCTACATGTGTGGCTGTATGCTGGACCGGTAGTCAATGATGGGTAAGATCCAATTGCAATAGTACCAACCTAAGACAGGAGGCTGACGCCTAGAGGTCAGTGCATCCAATGAAGGGTAAGGACCATATGTAGTATTGGACAACCTAAGACATGCACGGTCCCTAAGCCACATGCTTGTTGTTTAATTAAACAGAGGGGGAGATGTTGAGAGCCACAGCCGAAGCGGCCTCAGCAAACTTCCAGCTGATTGGCTCACCGCAGCCCCAGCAAACTTCCAGCTGATTGGCTCCTCTGTGGTGATGCTCATTGGGCTGTTTCCCTGCCCTTTCAGACCATGGAGCTACTCATTGGGGGACTCTTTTGGCTCTGCCCACGCAACTCAACCAATCGGGCTCAAGAGCGGTTGAGAGGCTGGCCAGGAGACCCGGTGGTGGCAGTTGGGCTCTGAGGGAATTCCTGGAGAGCTTCTGTGGTGCGTGTGTGTTCTAAAAATAAAGTTTGTTCCTGCTTGACAAGTGGCTCATGAATTGTGCCCAGCCAGACTGCAGCAAGGCCCAAATCTCCATCATATCAAATTAGGCCCCAACTTCCTTAATAAGACTCCTAAAACTCAAGAAATAAAATCAAGAATTAAGGGGCTGGGGTTGTGGCTCAGTGGTAGAGTGCTTGCAATGCATGTGTGAGGCACTGGGTTCCATCCTTAGCACTACATAACAATAAACAAACAAAATAAAGGTATTGTGACCATCTACAACTAGAAAAATATATTTTACCCAAAAAAAATCAAGAATTATAAATGAGATAGATTCAAACTAAAACATTTCTTCTCAGCAAAAGAAACAATGAGGTGAATAGGGAGCCTACAGCTTGGTAGCAAATTTTACCATTCACATATTAGATACAGTACTAATCTCTAGGGTATATAAAGAACTCAAAAAGCTAAACACACACACACACACACACACACACACACATACACACACACATACACACACAAATAACCCAATCAATAAATGGGCCAAGGAACTGAACAGACACTTCTCAGAAGGTGATATACAATCAACAAATATATGAAAAAAATGTTCAACATCTCTAGCAATTAGAGAAATGCAACTCAAAACTACTCTAAGATTTCATCTCACGCCAGTCAGAATAGCAGAATACAAACAACAATAAGAATTAAAAATACAAACAACAATAAGTGTTGGCGAGGATGTGGGGGGAAAGACCCACTCATATACTGCTGGTGGGACTGCAAAATGGTGCAGCCAATATGGAAAGCAGTATGAAGATTCCTTGGAAAACTGGGAATGGAACCACCACTTGACCCAGCTATCCCACTCCTCAGTCTATACCAAAGGACTTAAAAACAGCATATTACAGGGACACAGCCACATCAGTGCTTATTGTAGCACAATTCACAATATCTAAACTGTGGAACCAACCTAGATGCCCATCAGTAGATGAATAGATAAAGAAAATGTTGTATATATACACAATGGAACATTACTCAGCAACAAAAGAAAATAAAATTATAACATTTGCAGGTAAATGGATGAAATTGGAGAATATAATGCTAAGTGACATTAGCCAATCCCCCCCAAAAAATGCTGAATATTTTCTCTGATATAAGGAAGCTGATTCATAGTGGGGTTGGGAGCAGGAGCATGGGAAGATTAGAGAACTCCAGATAGGGCAAAGGGGAGGGAGGGGAATAAAGAGGGCAAGGGTGTAAAAAAGATGATGGAGTGAGATGGACATCATTACCCTAAGTACATGTATGAAGACACAAATGGTGTGAATATACTTTGTATACACTAGAGATATAAAAAATTGTGCTCTATATGTGTAATATGAATTGTAATGCATTCTGCTGTCATATATAACAAATTAGAGTAAAAATTAAAAAAAAAACCAAAACACTAATCTATTTTCTATTCCTATAAATTTGCCTCTTACAAACTGTTATATAAATGGAATTATATAGAATGCAGCCTTTAAGTCTGTATTCTACTTAATATAATACTTAAGAGATTCATTCATGGTATTCAGTGTGTCAGCAATTCATTCATTTTTACTGTTGAATAGAATTCCATCATAAGAATGTACCACAGTAATTGACCCACTCACCCACTGAAGGACATTTTTGCCAATTATTAAAAAGCTGCTATGAGCCGGGTATGGTAGCGCATGCCTATAGTACCAGTGGCTCAGGAGCTGAGATAGGAGGATAGTAAGTTCAAAGCCAGCCTCCGCAACAGCAAGGTGCTAAGCAACTCAGTGAGACACTGTCTCTAATACAAAAAAAAAATAGAGCTGAGGATGTGACACAGTGGTTGAATACCCCTCACTTCAATTCCCAGTAGCTCTTCTCCCCACAAAAAAAAAAAAAGCTGCTATAAAAGTTTGTGCATAGATTTTTATGTAAAGATAACTTTTTATAAGAGTAGAAGTGCTGAGTCATAATATATTTAGCTCTATAAGAAGCTATCAAGTTGTTTTTCAAACTAATATTGTACCCTTTTCCAGCCTCATCAATAGTGTATAAAAAATCCAGTTGTTCCGCATCTTTGTTAGCACTTGAAACTGTCAAATTTTTTAATTTTAACCATTCAGCAGGTTGATAGTGCTATTTTATTATGTCTTTAATTTGCATTTTCTTAATGATTAATGATGACTAGTATCTATTCATGTGTTTAGAAGCAGAAAGATCTCTCTAACCTTTCTTTTTAAAGACCTCATGTGACAGGTGCCCTCTCCTATCCCACAGGGAAGGAATATTATACAAAGAGGCCTAGAAAAATCTGGACAGATCTTGCTAAATCCCCCCCCCCCAGTTTATTACCATTGGGCCATACCATTTTTGTCTAATCATTCTTCATCAAGCCCAACTATTTAAAAATATAGTTTTCTTTGGGCCTTTGAGCCTTTGCTTCTGAAAGCTCCCAAGTCTTATAAAGCTTATATTTAAATAAGCTTCTCTTGTTAATCTGTTTTTTGTTAGAGGAATGTTGAGATAAAAATTTGGGAATAAAGGGAGAGATACTGAGTCTCAAACATCCACAAATCATTAAAATGCAGAAAGCATCCATGAACAGTTACAACCCCCTGAGCAACACAGTTCATGCCCTTGTCTAAAAAAAGTAACATGAAGGTAATGTTCAAGCTCAGGAAAAAATGGTATGAGATTGTATAACTCTATCAAGGCTCTGTCTCTGGTCCAGCCCCTGGCAACCTCCCTTTATAAATATTAACACACCACACCGCTGGGTTGCTGTTTCTCCCTTTGTAGACAGCTCACATTCTCCCTTGATTTACCCCCTAAAGCCTCTCTCTTTCTTGAAACTGCCCCCATTTTCTTTGAATATTTTCCTGAATAAGCATCTGTCCATGCCTTTGACTGGCATATGCTGAAATGCTTTTCTGTCACATATGCCAAGAGCCCTGCTGGTCCTGAGTCAAATTAGTTCTCTTTGGGAACTCTGCAGACCCCTCTTTGGAGACACCTGTTCTCCTGTGGCAGTGTTAGCCATGAACCCTGCAATGGATGATGAAAAGATACTGCTTTTTCTCCCTTAGGACCCAAAATCACATAATTTTCATGGTTCCTAAGGAAAATGATACCTGACAACAAAGCACTCTTGAAGGTCAAATGACAAAAAAGAACTGAAAATGTCTTAAATAAACATAAATAGAAGATTTATTCTTATTTTAAACTTAGAAGACTAATTTTAACTACTCATAAAGATCATGATTCATCTTTTTCTGTACATCTGACGTGGAAACTTGAACCTCAAACTTTAGCAGTAACAAACAGCCCCCCAAACTGTTTAGATTTTATCTTGATTTGCATCACTGACCAGCCATTATAAAAGTGAAGTAGCTATAGTCAGGATTTCCCCTCATTGTCCCCTAAGAGTTAAGGCATTTTCATAATCACTTTCATGCAGATATTCTGGCCTCCTCTCCTCCCTCATTCTACAGTATAGGTATTTAAATACCAAAGAAAGATCATCTTAAGTATTAGAACACAGGGGCTGGGAATGTGGCTCAAGCGGTAACGCACTCGCACGGGCACTGGGTTCAATCCTCAGCACCACATAAAAATAAAATAAAATAAAGATGTTGTGTCCACCAAAAAACTAGAAAATAAATATTAAACAAATCTCTCTCTCTCTCTCTCAAAAAATAAAGAATTAGAACACAGTAGAGAAAGGGGTGTTGGCAGGGGAGGTATTCCTATATGTCATTTCAGGAAAAAACTGTAAATTAGAAATATTAAAGAATTCAAGAATCCACTTTCTTTTCTCCAATTTTATCTTCCAAAAGAAATGAGGACAAGCACTCTTAGTCAATTCAAATGAAGGCTGAGTAGTGTCATTTTCATTGCCTATAAGCAGTCAAAATGAGTGGGAAATTCTGGTGTACTTCTAGGGTGGGTGGTAATGGAAAGACCAATCACCACATCTGGGTATGTCACACACCCCTTACATTGTGACTAGCTACTTCCCAACCTTATTTGTACTTTTTTATTCAAAAAGTTCAAAATTTGACTTTAATAATTAAGTTGTATAACAATTCAAATGGTTCTTTCTCTTCTAAATTAAACAGGAATATTTAGGTTAATTTCTGCCTTGAGGCATAATTTATCAAGTTTCACCCAGAAACTTTTATCAAAAATAATTAACAATTACAATAAACATCATGCCATCATCTCAATGATATTATTCTTGAAGAAGCATCTGAAATGAAAGTAACGATTAAAGTCCAAGTTCCCTTTAAGTCAGTGGATACAAAATGTCACTACTGTACTTGTTTGGGTCATGGTGGCCTGGTGTTATAATCAGTTTAGGTTTATATATTTTGAATTTCTGTATCATATTGCTAAAATTTCAAACTACATCACATACTTACCAGGTAAAAACAATTTTTTTTTTACAATGGCAAATACTGATACAAAGACTGATTATATTCCTTTGAATTATATGTTTTCATCCACCTATGCTAAATAACTTTAATAATACTTAATTAAAATAGCTGCAGTTTTTAGTTTCTGAGAATATGGTGAACGAAATATCCTAAAATATCCTCTTTACAAATGTAGGCTAGACACAATACGTGTGTGTGTGTGTGTGTGTGTGTGTGTGTGTGTGTGTGTGTGTGTGTGTTGCCCAGGCTGGCCCCAAATTTGCAATCCTCCTGAATCAGTCTTCTGAATCACTGGAATTAGAGGTATGTACCACTGTGCCTGGCAACACATATGCTTTTAAATAAATGACCAAAGCCTATAAAGAAGCTAGGATATGCTAAGAACAAAGAGAAAGTTGAAAAATCCGTGAATTTACTGATCTCACAAGACAGAAGACAGAGCCTGAGGCTCAAATGAGGCAAGGATAGAATGGAATTGCCTCTATGAAACTGCAACCTTCAGAGAGCTTTCTCCTCAGCAAAATGGTGGACAAGTCAAAAATCTACTTATCACAAGAGAAGGCAATTAAGAGATCATGTGATCTCTTAGTCCAAAAGTATAAAGCACAGGAAGATAAAAGCTAATATGAGTGAGAATAAGCAGAAACAACAAAATTTAGACCTTCAAGAACTTCAAAAAATAGAATAATCAGATAAAGAATAAAGGACATTATTGTAAATGAACAGGCAGATTTTAAAGGAGCAAAATATGGGGCTGGGGCTGTAACTCGGTTGCAGAGCACTTGCTTTGCAAGTGGGAGGCACTGGGTTCACTCCTCAGCACCACATAAAAAAATACACAAATAAAATAAAGGCATACTGTCCATCTACAACTACAAAAAAAATTAAAAATAAAAGGGCTAAATATAAATTGTAGAAATGAAAATAAAACCATTAATTCAAGCAGCTATTCTAATCTCAAAGAAAAATTCTTTTTTTTTTTTTTACCTTCACACTATTTATTTATTTATTTGCTTTTATGTGGTGCTGAGGATCGAACCAAGGGCCTTGCACGTGCAAGGTGAGTGCTCTACCGCTGAGCCCTAGCCCCAGCCCCTCAAAGAAAAATTCTTAAAATGTCCACATTGATGTTGGAATTTATACAATGTTAATTTGTATATAGACTATCGTAGCAAGACAAACACACAAACCAAATTTTTTACTAAAAATATTTAGAGTAATTAATGTAATAACATTGCTTTAAGGAATACAGCTGTGTGATCTGAAACTTGATATGAAAACTATCTCATTCAGTCAGTCATTTAAGAAACATTTATTGAGCATTTACACTATGTACTAGGCAGATATAAATAAAATTCTGGAATATGTATCATCTGTCTGTACTAAATAGAGGTAATACTTGGTTGTAAAATAATTTAATTTGTAAGTCAAGCTTCAAGTAGACTAAATGACCAAGTAAAGTGCCAAGATTGTGAAGACTTTGATGACTGGGTTTAGAAAAAAATGCATCACAGGCAATCAGAATATTTATGTAGCTAACAAGCTCTCTGTCTCAATTTTTCATCTGTTAAATGATAATATCCCTTTTTTAAACTTCTTAAAGATGTGAGGATAACACACATACATACAAAAAAAAACAGATATAAATGGGATTTAAATGTGCTATAGACACAAGGAATTGGGCAATATTTTTAAAAAGAAAAAAGTGCATCATCTGATTTGTCCTGCACATGTCAATCTATATAAAATTATGTTTTAAAATAAAATCCTGGGCCAGGTGTAATAGTGCATGCTTGTAATCCCAGTGACTCAGGAGGCTAAGACAGGAACATCACAGGTTCAAGGACAGTCTTATCAACTCAGTGAAACCTTGTCTCAAAATAAAACATAAAAAGGCAGGGAATGGGCTGGGGTTGTAACTCAGTGGTACAGTGCTTGCCTAGCATGTATGAAGTACTGGGTTCGATCCTCAACACAACATGAAAAAATAAACAAACTAAATAAAAGTATTGTATCCATCTATAACTTAAAAAATAAAAAAAAAAGGTGGGGGATGTGGCTCAGTGGTAAAGTTCCCCTGGGTTGAATACTTAAAAAGAAATTAATTTCATTAAAGAAATCTTAAATGATGACAGTAAGAGACATATCTCCATACGTCTGTACCATTTCTACAAATTTTGTGAGCATACTGACTGCCTTTCTTACAGATTATCTCTAAAAGAATATTAGTATAGTGAATAGTTTTGGAACACAGAGAAGGAATCAATCGCCAAAGAAGGGGTCAAGTCTGTTTATTGCCAGTATAATAATCTCTGCTCAGCATTCAGGGTTCCTCTCTTATAATGTACCCAACTACATATGAAGGTTTGACCTGGACCTCTTTACCTCATTCCATTAGAACAGGGACTTGGGTAAATGGTACAAATTCAGATGTAGTGGCTACTGCTATTACCATGAAAGAAAAAGTTATTTGTCTCTAACTCATGAATTTCATGACTTCTGATAGCATCCATAAAACCATGCAGAATGGGTCTTGGGGTCTAGCTCAGTGGTATACAGCACTTGCCTACCATGTGTGAAGCCCTGGATTTGATTCCCAGCACAAAAACAAAGAAACAACAACAACAAAACTAAACAACAACAATGAATGAAGCCAAGATGAACTTGGGCAAATAGGGTAAAATCTCAGGTTCTTCATAGTTCTTGAGAGATAAGAACTGTAGTATTGAAACCAAAGTTTTGAGATGAAACTTGATTCCCCTTCTGCTGGCAGGTGAGACTGGAGTTTCTCTGCTTCTACTGGCAGGTGGAGTCTGTATAAGGCTGCAGGCCTCTGCAGCCAGGAAATGTTACAGCTCTTAATGGTGGGCTATGTGCTCCAGTATTGTAGCAGACCCGAGCAGCTCACCATCAATTTCTTCTTCTTTCCAAGTCCTTGTCTTGTACATTTGAAGAATGAAACCCACAAACCAGGATATGTGTGAGTTTAATAACAATTTATTGAAGAATAAAAACAGGAACATAACTCCTGCAGTGCAAGAGGGACCTGGTAGTAGATTTTTCCCCAACCAAATGAGCTAGTCTAGGGGTTTATATAGCACTTGGATCACTGCTATTGATCCAAATTTATCCTATTTAGGGTTTGGAAAGTACTAACAGTATTGGTCAACTCTTTTTTTTTTATTGGTTGCTCAAAACATTACAATGATCTTGACATATCATATATCATACATTTGATTCAAATGGGGTATGAATTCTTATTTTTACCACGTGTACAGATTGCAGGATCACATTGGTTATACAGCCACGTTTATACATACTACCATACTAATGACTGTGGTATTCTGCTGCCTTTTCTATCCCCTTCCTATCCCTCCTCCCCTCTCCTCCCCTCCCATCATCTCTCTCTACCCCATCTACTGTAACTCATTTCTCTCTCTTTTTTTTCCCCTTTCCCCTCACATCCTCCTATATGTAATTTTGTATAACAATGAGGGTCTCCTTGAGTCCCAATTTCCATTCAGGTCTGCCCACTTCCATTTTCTCGCAGCAGGTCAGGAAGTGGGAAGACACAGTGATGGGATAGTGTATTCTCCCAGATTCTGGGCTACAACACTTCGTGGAGCAGGCTTTGTAACAGGCTTCTGCCACAGGCATCCATACTGTGCCCAGGCCTCCTGCCAAAGGATGACCTGTTGGTGCGCCTTTGCTCACAGTGCCTCAAGACCACCAGGCCTGCTTGGTGGGCTCCATGCAGCCTTGGGTTGTGCTTGCCACCTGTGCTCCAACCCACCTGGGCTAACACTCCACCTCTCTACCACTCTACTGCCACTTTTTTGTGTGGGAGGGTGGGGTACTGGGGATTGAACTCCACACATAAGTATATCATATTCAAACTACTGAAAGGCAAACATAGTGAAATCTTGAAAGCAGACAAAGAAAAATGGTACCAGATTGTGTGAACAACACTACTGACCAACTTAATCAAACTGACTTTTGTAAAATGCAACACCCAACAATCCACAAAACATATTACAGTTATCTCTCAGTATTCATAGAAGGTTCATTCCAGGATTCCCATGTATAATAACATACATGAATGCTCAATTATATCACATATAATGGCATAATGTTTGCACATTATCTATATACACCCTCCCATTTACTTTAAATCATCTCAAGGTTATTTATAATAATAAATAATCTTGTAGTTGTTATACTGAATTGCTTATAGGGGTCAATGACAAGAAAGAAAGCCTATACATGTTCAGTACAGATGCAATTATTCTTCTGAATATTTTTGATCCAAACTGGTTGAATCCCATGGATGCAGAACTCACAGCTACAGAGGGCCAACTATACTTTCTTGTGTGCATGGTCTATTTACTAAAATATAAATCAGATGCAAATTCAGAAGATAAGTTCTAATAAATTTCAAAGAGATTTATTAAAAACTTACATGGAATATGTTCTCTGAAAACAATATAATTAAATCAGAAAGTATTAATAATATACTATAAGAACTCTTAAGTATTTGGATATTAAATACAGTATTTTAAAATAAACCATTGCTTCGGGCTATAGTTGTGGCTCAATGGTAGAGTGGTTGCCTAGCACATGTGAGGCACTGAGTTCGATCCTCAGCGCCAAATAAAAAACAAATAAATAAAATAAAGGTATTGTGTCCATCTACAACTAAAATAATTAATTAATCAATTAATTAAATAAACAAGCCATGGCTCAAGAAAAAAATCATAAGGATAATTAGAAAAGATTTTAAATAGAATAAAATGCAATATAATGCAGTGCTCAAAGATAATAACTTTACACAAAATTCTTTACAAACATAAACACAAAAACCTTAACAGACTTTAGTAAATCAAGTCCTACAATATATTAAAAAGATCATTGGAGATTATGGGGTTTATTCCAGGACTGCAAGGTTTAAAGTGATAAGATCAGACACACATATACATATATAGATAGATAGATATGTGTACATGTATATCTGGTTATGAGATTTTTACATATACATATATACTAAGTATATTATATTTGTATTATATATTTATATATATTTATAGTCTAGGTGATCATTACTAGATTTTTAAGCTATGGTGTATTTATACAATGGAATCTATTCAGCAATTTAAAAAATGATCACAGAATTAGTACCCCTTATCTGCAATTCTGCTTTCATGGGTATCAGTTACCTATGATCCAAAAATATAGAAAATTCCAGAAATAAGCAATTCCTAAATTTTAAATTGCATACATTTCTGAGGAGCATGATGAAATTGCTTGTCATCTAATGGTTCCTATCCAGGAGGGACATAAAACAACCTTTTATTCATCATATCCATGCTGCATTTGCATGTAGCTCTTAGTCACTAAGTAGCTATCTTAGTCATCAGATCAACTATTTCAGTATTACAGTTACCTTCAATAACCATTATTTTACTTAAATATTGGCCCTAAAGTAAAAGAGTAGTGATGTTGATGGTTTTATTACAGAATATTACAATTGTTCTATTTTATTATTAGTTACTGTTGATAATCTCTTACTTTGCCTAATTTATAAAAGTAAACTAGATCATACGTATATATGTATAGGAAAAAACACAATATATATATATGTATATATATATATATTTGGTTTGGTATTATACATGGTTTCAGGCATCAACTGAGATCTTGGAATTTATTCTTCATGGATGAAAGACTACTAGAATCATAAATGCAACAATATGTAAGAATCCCAAAAATATGCTGAGTGAGGTAAGTCTTTTACAAAAGAATATATACAATGATTTCATTTAAATTAAGTTCCACTTTAGGCAAGCTGATCTATGATTTTTTTTTTTTTTAAGAAGTCACAACAGTGATTGCTTTTAGAAGCTAGGATTATCTGGGAAGAGGCATGTGAGAACTTTAAGGGGTTATAGAAAATGTTCTGTATCTTGATAGGGAACTTAGTTAAAAACAGTGTATCCACTTTTCAAAACTCATAAAAAGATACATTTCAAATTTTAGCACTTTATTGTATGCCAAAGTTACCTTAAAATCGTAAACAAATTTAGTCATGAAATGTTATACAAAAGAATTAAGGGGAGAAGTATACTGATGCCTGCAAATTACTTTTGATTTATATATATATAAAAGGATGAATTAATGGATGAATAGATGGATGGAGAGACAGTGATAAAACAAAGAGCAGAATGATAACAAATGTAGCATGTATGTACTTATACTATTAACAGTATAAGTGTTTCAACTTTACTGTTTGAGAATTTACATAATAAAATGTAGGGGAAAATTAGTAATAAAATGTAGGGGGAAATTACTTTAAAAATAATTTAAGACAGGCAGCCCAAGAGTAGACAATTGAAAATTATGTGGTTCATAGACTTAACCTGGTTTATATTCTTCTATCCAATTTACAACAATATATAACATTATGTTTCTTACTATTTTGCTAACGTGTCTACTGTTTGTTGTTATTTTAGATTTATAATGTGTTTCATTTCATTTTTTTCTAGAATAACTCCATTATTTTCTTAGGAAAGTTACTTAAATTCTTTTGAATTTCATATACAAGTTTTTTTGTAAGGTGCTTTGAGAAAGCTAAAAGTGTTCCACAATTTTAAAAAATAATAATAAGGTCCATCTACAATTTAACATCTACAATTTAATAAAGGAAATTAAATTCTTGGTTTTCCAGGCTTCATTTTAAATAGACAAAAATAAAAACATAGCTGCATGTGAATATTTTATGTACAATAAAATATATGCCAATTGTAATACCTCAAGCACAAAGGGCCCTTTTCTCTGGGGTAAAGGGTGTGACATCAATGTGATATCCTTGGACAGATCTGTTCTTTTTTGGAATTCAGTCAAGTATGTTTTCAGATATCCTGCAAGACACTAGCATTATGGCAAATTCAATCATTTCAGTCACCCCCGAAATCCTACTGCTAACATCAGTCAATTCCACAGGAACTCATTGTGCTCATCTGAACAATTCAGAAGGAGTTGGCCCTTTCTATTCTTTCCTCATACTCCCAACTTTAAACTCAATTCATGAGCTTCAAAACTGCATGCTGACTGAACATTAAAAGTTGAGAATAATGTTTTCTCATTCACTGGGAATGATAGAAGCATCATCCCATTTTCTATCGTTGCACAAAACCCTATTGATAAAAATCTGATACCAAATAAATGCACACACGCATACACAACTTCCTAAAATACAGGGGCAAATTACTGCCCATTAGCTGATCTTGGTCTTCATTTCTATTCTAGGAATCCCCACCTCCCAAGGTTCCATGTTCTATTTCTATATCCTGTCTTATATTATTACTAGGGAAACTTTTTAAAATCAATACTCTATTTCTGTCATTTTTTGCCTCTGTTCCCACATTCATCTTCTTCTTTCAATATTCTCATATATTCAGGAGGTGAGATAAGCATCCTCACCTTTCTAAGGAGGTAAGCTGTGCATCAGAATTATAAAAGGTATTGAGAATGATATGTCTTCATAGCCTAGGTTTTATAACCAGAACTATTTGAAGACCAGAAGGATCTTTCATAAACATAGCTACTAGTCAGCTGACTCTCTGATCCAAATGATAAACTGTGTTCAAAGAGAAAGTATGGGCTGGGTTTGTAGCTCAGTGTTAGAGCTCTTGCCTAGCACATGTAAAGAAGAACTGGGTTCAATTCTCAGCACCACATAAAAAATAAATAAATAAGGGGCTGTGGCTATGGCTCAGTGGTAGAGTGCTTGCATAGCATTATGAGGCACTGGGTTCGATTCTCAGCACTACATATATATAAATTAATTAACTAATTAAATTAAAATCCATCAACAACTAAAAAAAATTTTAAATAAATAAATAAAGGTGTCATGTCCATCTACAACTAAAAAAAATTTTTTTAAAGAGGAAAAAGGGCTGGGGTTGTGGCTCCGTGGCAGAGCGCTTGCTTTACACACTTGAGGCACTAGGTTCGATCGTCAGCACCATATAAAATAAAAATAAGTAAACAAAATAAAGATATTATTGAGTCCACCTATAACTAAAAGTTAAAAGAGGAAGTAGTCTCTAGTGATATATAGAAACTCAAAAGGATTTTTATGTAAATATGCTAATGCAGACTTCATATCAAATATATTTTTCCCCTGATTTTTGTCTGTATTAAAAGTTATTATCAATAGTATCCTAAAGACACTATGTTAAAACTGGCATGAAGCTGTTGAAATCTATCTACTCAAAAACAACATATGAAATAATAAACAGAGTATGGCAGGCTGCAATCTGTTCCAATATCCATCATTCCCTTTTCTATAGAAATAAATTGGACATGTAGCCACCCAGATTAAAAACATGTTCTTCCCTCCACTAAAGTTATATATGACCATGTGACTAAAGTCTAATCAATGGGATATAAGCGTAAGACCTATGGGTAGCTTCTGCATCCATTGCCTTAGGAATGAATATGATAGACCCTTGGGCCATGAGGACAAAGAATCATAGCCAAGGGACAATGGAGTAATCTGATGGAAAAGTCTGGTATTCTGAAGACTGCATGGAACAGTATCCATCTCTGGACTTTTATTTAAAAGCCAAATAAACTTTTTCTTCTTCTTCTTCTTTTTTTGCCATGCTGGGATTCCAACCCAGAGCATGCTGGTCAAACACTGAGCTACACCTCAATCCCAAACTTCTACCTTTTTAAAGCCTTTCATTTGGATCTCTGTTACTTGTTGCTGAACTTAACCAATACAGTAGGTAAGGAAAAACAGAAGACCTCAGGTACTTCTTTTGAGTAAGTTGCAGAGTTATCCAACTGAGGCAGACTGCATATTGTAGATGATACATTTTCTGAAAAAAGAGATGAGGAACTTTTTAGTACTATTAGTCTGCAGGGTTATTTGTATAAAAATTGAACTCAGCTAAGTGAATATGCTAAGTCTTTGGCATATTTACAGAATGCTAAGAGTTGCTATGGAGCCTAATCACATTGATAACTTGACAGAGTATATGAGCTTACTAAACCATTAGCATGCTCTACTGAACATATGGCTTTAAAAACCTTTGGACTACTTACAATGTTGCTTTCCGTCAACTGCAGGAGGCTCAAATGGAACCAATTATGATTAATGATAAGAGATTTAAAATTCATTCCTGAAAGAGTTATACCTAAGGAAATCTGTAAAACAATCATTCTCAACAGTAGGATAGACTAACCAACCAATGAAGTATATTACAAAATCGCTTTCAGAAACTTGTCAATTTTTTTAAAAAGGCACTGAGGATTGAACTCAGGGCTTTGCTCATGAAAATCAAATACTCTATTCTGGAGCTATAGCCCCAGCCCAGAAACTATCAATCAAGAGGCTTGAAAGATTAAAGTGTCATGGAAGACAAATACCAAGGGTAAGGAGAAGAAAGTCTGTTATAAGTTATTGACATTTTTAGATTGACAAGATGCACATATGAAAAAATTTGCAGAGTATAAGCTAATTGCTTGTCAATCTAGAAGCCTATCAGAATATACACTGAACCTACCTAAGGTAAGCAGGTTATAAGATAAATAAGCTACATGAAAAACAGAATAAAGGGTAATTTGCTCTAAAAATCTTTAAAATTCTTTACAGCTTTGTATCTTGGTCCTCAGCTTGAAACTACTGGGAGGTAGTAAAAACTTTAAGAGGTAGAGGCTAGTAGAGGTCTTTAGGGGCATATCCTTAGGAACTGTGGGATCTCAGGCTCTTCTCTTTTTATTCTCACTTCTTAGTCATGAAGTAAGTAGTTTTGTTCCACCATGAACTCCCACCATGATGTGCTCGCACAGGCCCCAAAAAAACCCAGAGCCAACCAATTAATAACTGAAACTGTAAGCCAAAATAAACCTTTACTATTTAGCTGATTATCTCGGATATGTGTTACAATAACAGAAAGTGGACTGACATTAATTCAGAGCATTTCTGAATTAATGATATAAGTAAATGGAAAATTAGATTCATGATAACAAATGCTTAACTTATTCAGAGTTTTTGATTAACAGCACATATCAAGGCATACCTGTTCTTTCATCCCAGCTCTTGTCACTGAGCTTCCATTTTAAGGAAGAAAAGGTATTTAAGGGGAAAAAAAGTTTAATTTAAAATAGCAATAGCATATTCTTTGACGAAGTCAAGTTCCAGAATATCAGTAATGAATCTTCAAGGGCAAATAAAATCAAATTTAAAGGCAAAAACTTTTCTCATTTTAGATTTAATTATATTTTTAACTGCCACATGACATAGCCAATTACAAAAAAAGTCTCTACAGCAAGGCATATAAACTGATCTTTTAGCAGGCCTCTTTCAAAGTGAAAAATCCTTTCCTAAAATGAATTATTCAAAGCTGAAAAAAAAATAATAAAAGACAAGTGAGAAAATAATAAAGGGAATATTTTTCTTTCTTTTTTCCCCCAACAAAAGAAAATACAAAATTGCAAAATGCATATACCTTGAGTATTTTTTATTTTAAGAATAAAATAAGTATAAGAAAAGAAGAATTTAAACTAGCACTATTTGCTGATGATATGATTCTATATCTAGAAGACCCCAAAAAAAACTCCACCAGAAAACTTCTAGAACTAGTAAATGAATTCAGCAATGTAGCAGGATATAAAATCAACACACAAAAATCAAAGGTATTTCTATATAAGTGACAAATCCTCTGAGAAGGAAATATCCTCAAAAAAAAAAAATAAGATACCTGGGAATCAACAAAAGAGGTGAAAGATCTATACAAGCAAAACTACAAAACCTTAAAGAGAGAAATCTTCAAAGACGACCTTAGAAGATGGAAAGATCTACTTTGCTCATGGATAGGCAGAATTAATATTATCAAAATGACCATATACCAAAAGCACTATACAAGTTTAATGCAATTCTGATCAAAATCCCAATGGCATTCCTCACAAAAATAGAAAAAGCAATCATGAAATTAATCTGGAAAAATAAGAGACCCAGAATAGCTAAAGCAGTTCTAAGCAGGAAGAGCAAAACAGGTGGCATTGCTATACCAGACCTTAAACTATACTACAGAGCAATAGTAACAAAAACAGCATGGTATTGGCACCAAAACAGGCCAGTAAACCAATGATACAGAATAGAGGACATGGAGACTAACCTACAAAATTACAATTATCTTATATTAGACAAAGGTGCCAAAAACACTGGAGAAAAGATAGAATCTTCAACAAATGGTATTGGGAAAACTGGAAATCCATATGCAACAAAATGAAATTGAATCCCTATCTCTCACCATGCACAAAACTTAACTCAAAATGGATCAAGGACTAGGAATTAAACCAGAGATTCTGCGACTAATAGAAGAAAAAGTAGGCCCTAATCTTCATCATGTGGGATTAGGCCCTAACTTCCTTAATAAGACTCCTATAGCACAAGAATTAAAAACAAGAATCAATAAATGGGATGGATTCAAACTAAAAAGTTTTTTCTCAGCAGAAGAAATAATCTGTGAGGTGAACAGAGAGCCTACATCTTGGGAGCAAATTCTTACCTCTCACACATCAGATAGAGCAATAATCTCTAGGGTATATAAAGAACTCAAGAAGCTAAACACCAAAAAAAACCAAATAACCCAATCAATAAATGGGCCAAGGACCTGAACAGACACTTCTCAGAAGAGGATATAATATCAATCAACAAATATATGAAAAAAAATGATCATCATCTCTAGCAACAGAGAAATGCAAATCAAAACTACTCTAAGATATCATCTCACTCCAGTCAGAATGGCAGATATTATGAAGACAAACAAGTGTTAGCGAGGATATGGGGAAAAAGGTATACTTACACACTGCTGGTGGGACTGAAAATTGGTGCAGCCAATTTGGAAAGCAGTATGGAGATTCCTTGGAAATCTGGGAATGGAACCACCATTTGACCCTATTCCTCTTCTCTGACTATACTCAAAGAACTTAAAAATAGCATACTACAGGGACACAGCCACATCAATGTTTATAGCAGCATAATTCACAAAAGCTAAACTGTGAAGCCAACTTAGATGTACTTCAGTGGATGAAAAGATTTTTAAAAATGTGGCATTTATACACAATGGAATATTACTCAGCATTAAAAACAGAACAAAATCATGGCATTTGCAGGTAAATGGATGGCACTGGAGAAATTAATGCTAAGTGAAGCTAGCCAATCCCAAAAAAAACAAATGCCAAATGTTTTCTCTGATATAAGGGGGATAACTGATAGTGGGGAAGGGAGGGAGAACATGGGAGGATTAGATTAATTCTAGATAGGGAAGAGGGGTGGTACGGAAAGGGAGGGGGAAGGGGATTAGCAAGGATGGTGAAATGTGATGGTCATCATTATATAAAGTACATGTATGAAGACTTGAATTGGGTGTCAACAAACCTTATATACAGAGATATGAAAAATTGTGATATATATGTGTATTAAGAATTGTAATGCAAAAAAAGTACATGTATAATGGCATAAATTGGCATGAACATACTTTATATACAGAGATAAAAAATTGTAATGTAGAAGAAGATGGCGGCAAATAGAAAGCGACACACCCGTGTCCTGCGTCACTGCGCAGGTGGTTAGCAAGTTTAGAACGGCCAGAAGTTATCTTGATAGGAATGTCCAGCAAAACTGGGGTGCACTGAAACCTAGAGGAAGAATTTCAGCACCTGAAGATCAGTGATCCTGGCTCAATTGCGAGTGAGCCATGTGCGCGGAGATTCAGGCTGATTGATCAGCGGCCTGCCCCGCAGCTGGAGCCTGTGCGCCCACGTGCCAGCAACGCAGAGAAACAGTGCTACGGATTCTGTGGGGTCCTGCCAACTGTGCCTTCATGGTGCTTCAGGCTGAGTTCTGGGATTGAGATGGGGAGAGAAACGGTCCAGATCTGCCCTCCACACTGAACACCCCACCAAGGAAGTCAGTGGACATCATATTGGGGAGCTGACGTCACCATCGCCAGCTTCCGACAGACACAGCAAGTTCAGTGACAGAACAGGTGTGTAACACTCAGCCCCTCTCCCATACAGTGGGGAAATCGCATAAAATCTCTCCCTGGCTTTCTGGGGACGTGAATATCAGAGTGGGCGTGAATATCAGAGGCGTGGGGAAAAGTAAAGATACCTGACCTCCAACTCCCCCCTCCCACCAGCGGTGAAAACGAAACCTGTCTCGCCAGCTCTGGGGGAGTGGCTATTGGAGGGAATCGAAAGAATAGGGGGCAGGTTCCCAATACCTGCACTCCACATCCAGGAAACTGCAGGCCCAGAGTGTAGCTTGAACTGCGGAGAGGTACCACACTGCGGAAGGCTTGTCTGGCAGGAGAAGTGAGGAGACTAGAAGCTAGGAACAAACCTAAGTGAACAGGATTGGAGAGACACCAGGTGGGGGAGGAGGCAGTGGCCTCATACGGATTGTTTCCTACAGCCTGAGGGCAAAATCTTGGTCTAGAAGGCACAGCTCCACCTACTAGAAGTGAAGAAAATAGAAGCCTAACAATGCTTTTTTCCTCTTTTTTTTTTAACTGTAATTTTTATTTTACTTTATTTTATTATTATTTTTTATCATTTCTTCTTTTTCTTTTCTATTTTTTTCTCTTTCTTTTTTTCTCTCTCTCTTTCTTGGTTTGCTTCCTTATCTTTTCCCTATCTTTCTTCCCAAGCACAACCACTCCGATTACTATGTAATTTACTAAATGCAAATAGATGAATGTTACCTGACGGTCTATAGTCCGCCTAAGCCCTTAACTACCCCCAAGTACTCCTGTCTATTCTCTTGTTAATATCCTACTTCATTTGAGCAACCCCTCAAAGAAGCTAAGATATACTAACCTCCATACCATCACATCTCCCGACCTCAACATAAATCCTAAATTTAAACCTAAATTCTCTATATGCTATCAAAATCTGTAGGCCTTTAATGAAACTATGGAATTTACCTTAAATCACAACTAAATCCAACATCTCTAAACATTGTCTCCGAACACAAAGGAGAGATCTTGGAGCTATACAAAACCAAAACAAATTTATAGGAGAAAATAATAACACAACAGTCAAACAGAGCTGGAAAGGAATATGAGCCCTATGAAAAAAGGAAGAAAAGGAACACAAACAATGCAGGATAGCTTAAATTTACAGGAGATGCTAGATGCACCAGAACAATGGTCAAATAAGGAACTCAAGGCATACCTGACTCACATGGAATGGAATCTTAAAGAGATCATTAGACAGCAAATGCAAGCAATGAAAGAACACCTCAACAATGAATTACACAAACAAATTCAAAAAGCAAACAAACAACTCTACAGGGATATAGAGGTTATAAAAAAAACAGAAATCCTAGAAATGAAGGAAAGTATAAACCAAATTAAAAAATCAAATGAAAGTATCACCAGTAGAGTAGACCAAGTAGAAATCAGAACATGAGACAATGAAGACAAAATATATCATCTCGAAAAGAGTCTAGTCAACTCAGAAGAGTTGGTAAGAAATTATGAGCAAAACATCCAAGAGATATGGGATATCATAAAAAAAAAAAAACAAATTTAAGAGTCATTGGGATACAGGAAGGTATAGAGGTCCAAACCCAAAGAATGAGCTACTGTTAAATGAAATAATTTTAGAAAACTTTCCAGACATGAAGAATGAAGCAGATTTACAAATACTAGAAGCCTACAGAATACCAAACATACAGAATCACAATAGACCAACTCCAAGACACATTGTTATGAATATATCCAACATACAGAACAAGGAGAGAATATTAAAAGCTACAAGAGAAAGGAGGCAGATTACATTTAAGGGTAAACCAATTAGGTTAACGGCGAATTTCTCATCACAGACACTGAAAGCGAGAAGATCCTGGAACAACGTTTTTCAAACACTGAAAGATAATGGGTGGGAACCAAGAATTTTATTTCCAGCAAAACTAAGCCTCAGGTTTGACAATGCAATAAAAATCTTCCATGATAAACAAAAGTTAAAAGAATTCGCACCCAGAAAACCAGCACTGCAAAGCATTTTGGGCAAAACACTACATAAAGAGGAAATGAAAAACAACAACAAAAACCAACAGTGGGCAGTACCCTCAGTAAAGCGGGGGGGATGAAAAACTAAACAAAGAGGAAAAACAAACCAAATCTTTAAAATAATTAAATAAATAAACAAACATGACTGGAAGTACAAGCCATATATCAATAGTAACCCTAAATGTTAATGGCTTAAACCCACCAATTAAACGACATAGGCTAGCAACCTGAATTAAAAAACAAATCCAACAATATGCTGCCTTCAGGAGACTCATCTGATAGGAAAAGACATATACAGGATGAAGATGAAAGGCTGGGAAAAATCATACCACACACTTGGGCCTTGGAAGCAAGGAGGGGTGGCTATACTCATATCAAATAAAATAGACTTCGAGCCAAAATTAATCAAAAGGGATAAAGAAGGACACTATATACTGTTAAAGGGAACCATTCACCAACAAGACATAACAATTATCAATTTATATGCCCAAAACAATGGTGCTGCTATGTTCATAAAACAAACCTTCCAAGTTCAAGGGACAAATTGACCACAACACAATAATTATAGGTGACTTCAATATACCTCTCTCACCACTGAACAGATCTTCCAAACAAAAATTGAATAAAGAAACTATAGAACTCAATAACACAATTAAAACCTAGACTTAACCGACATATATAGGATATATCAACCATCAGCAAGCGGATATACTTTTTTCTCAGCAGCGGATCCTTTTAAAAAATAGACTATATATCATGCCATAGGGCAACTCTTAGCAATTATAAAGGAGTAGAGATAATACCATACAGCTTATCTGATCATAATGCAATGAAACTGGAAATCAACAATAAAAGAAGAAGGGAAAAACCCTACATAATTTGCAGAATGAACAATATGTTACTGAATGATCAATGGGTTACAGATGACATCAAGGAGGAAATTAAAAAATTCATTGAGATAAATGAAAACACAGACATAACATGTCAGAATCTATGGGACATAATGAAAGCTGTTCTAAGAGGAAAATTGGAGCTCATTCCTCAAAAAAAAGAAAATCCAACAAATAAATGATCTCACACTTCATCTCAAAGCCCTTGAAAAAGAAGAGCAAAATAACAGCAAATGCAATAGAAGGTAAGAAATAATTAAAATCAGAGCTGAAATCAATGAAATTGAAATAAAAGAAACAATTGACAAAATTGACAAAACTAAAACTTGGTTCTTCGAAAAAGTAAATAAGATCGACAGACCCTTAGCCATGCTAATGAAGAGACAAAGAGAGAGAACTCAAATTACTAGCATACGGGATGAAAAAGCTAATATCACAACAGACACTACTGAAATACAGAAGATAATGAGAAATTATTTTGAAACCTTATACTCCAAAAAAATAGAAGATAGTGAAGTCATCGATAAATTTCTTAAGTCATGTGATCTGCCCAGTTTGAGTCAGGAGGATACACACAACTTAAACAGACCAATATCAATTGAGGAAATAGAAGAAGCCATCAAAAGACTACCAACCAAGAAAAGCCCAGGACTGGATGGGTATACAGCAGAGTTTTACAGAACCTTTAAAGAAGAACTAATACCAATACTTCTCAAGCTATTTCGCGAAATAGAAAAAGAAGGAGTACTTCCAAATTCATTCTACGAGGCCAACATAACCCTGATTCCTAAACCAGATAAGGACACTTCAAAGAAAGAAAACTACAGACCAATATCTCTAATGAACATAGATGCAAAAATCCTCAAAATTCTGGCAAATCAGATACAAAAAATATATCAAAAAGATTGTGCACCATGATCAAGTAGGATTTATCCCTGGGATGCAAGGCTGGTTCAATATACGGAAATCAATAAATGTAATCCACCACATTAATAGACTTAAAGATAAAAACTATATGATCATCTGATAGATGCAGAAAAAGCTTTCGACAAAATACACCATCCCTTTATGTTCAAAACATTAGAAAAACTAGGGATAACAGGAATTTACCTCAACACTGTAAAAGCTATTGATGCTAAGCCTCAGGCTAGCATCATTCTAAATGGAGAAAAACTGAAGGCATTCCCTCTAAAATCTGGAACAAGATAGGGATGCCCTCTCTCACCACTCCTATTCAACATAGTTCTCGAAACCCTGGCCATAGCAATAAGACAGATGATAGAAATTAAAGGCATAAAAATAGGAAAAGAAGAATTGAAATTAGCACTATTTGTGGCTGACATGATCCTATGCCCAACAGACCCAAAAGGTTCTACCAAAAAACTTCTAGAACTAGTAGATGAATTCAGCAGAGTGGCGGGATATAAAATCAACACTCATAAGTCTAAGGCATTCTTGTATATCAGTGACAAATCCTCTGAAAGGGAAATCAGGACAATCACCCCATTCACAATATCCTCAAAAAAAAAAAAATAGAATATTTGGGAATCAACCTAACAAAAGAGGTGAAAGTCCTTTACAACGAAAACTACAGAACATTAAAGAGGGAAATAGAAGAAGACCTTAGAATATGGAAAGATATACCTTGTTCATGGATAAGCAGAATTAATATCATTAAAATGGCCATATTACCAAAAGTACTCTATAGGTTTAATGCAATGCCAATCAAAATCCCAATGGTATTCCTCACAGAAATAGAAAAAGCAATCATGAAATTCATCTGGAGAAACAAGAGACCCAGAATAGCTAAAGCAATCCTAAGCAGGAAAAGTGAAACAGGTGGTATAGCCATACCAGATTTCAAACTATACTATAGAGCAATAGTAACAAAAACAGCAAGGTACTGGTACCAAAACAGGCAGGTAGACCAATGGTACAGAATAGAGGACACAGAGACCAATCCACAAAATTACAACTACCTTATATTAGACAAAGGTGCTAAAAGCATGCAATGGAGAAAGGATAGCATCTTCAACAAATGGTGCTGGGAAAATTGGAAATCCATATGCAACAAATTGAAATTGAATCCCTTTCTCTCACCATGCACAAAAGTTAACTCAAAATGGATAAAAGAACTAGGAATCAAACAAGAGACTCTGCATCTAATAGAAGAAAAAGTTGGCCCTAATCTCCATCTCGTGGGAGAGGGCTCCAAATTCCTTAATAGGACACCTACAGCACAAGAGTTAAAATCAAGAATCAACAAATGGGACATATTCAAACTAAAAAGTTTTTTTCTCAGCAAGAGAAATAATAAGTGAGATAAATAGGGAGCCTACATCCTGGGAACAAATTTTTACCCCTTACACTTCAGATAGAGCACTAATCTCCAGAGTATACAAAGAACTCAAAAAGTTAAACAACAAAAAAAAACAAATAACCCAATCAACAAATGGGGCAACGATCTAAACAGACACTTCACAGAGGAAGATATACAACAGACACTTCACAGAGGAAGATATATAATCAATCAACAAGTACACAAAAAAATGCTCACCATCTCTAGCTATCAGAGAAATGCAAATTAAAACCACTCTAAAATACCATCTCACTCCAGTAAGAAAGGCAGCCACTATGAAGTCAAACAATAACAAGTGCTGGCGAGGATGTGGAGAAAAAGGTACCTCGTACATTGCTGGTGGGACTGCAAACTGGTGCAGCCAATTTGGAGAGCAGTATGGAGATTGCTTGGAAAGCTAGGAATGGAACCACCATTTGACCCAGCTATTACCCTTCTCGGACTATAACCAAAAGACCTAAAAAGAGCATACTACAGGGACACAGCTACATCAATGTTCATAGCAGCACAATTCACAAGAACTAGACTGTGGAACCAACCCAGATGCCCTTCAACCAATGAATGGATTAAGAAATTGTGGCATTTATACACAATGGAATATTTCTCATCAGAAAAAATAACAAAATCATGGCATTTGCAGGGAAATGGATGGCATAAGAGCAAATTCTGCTAAGCGAAGTTAGCCAATCCCTAAAAAACAAATGTGGAATGTCTTTGCTGATATAAGGGAGGAGGTAACTCAAAACAGAGTAGGAAGGAAGAGCATGAGAAGAAGATTACCACGAAATAAGGAAAAGAGGAGGGAGGGAAAGGGAGAGAGAAGGGGAAATGCATGGAAGACAGAAGGAGACCCTCATGGGTTCACAAAATACAAATACAATGGTGTGAGGGGGAAGGGAAGGGGAAAAAAAGAGAGAGAGAAATAAGTGTCATAGTAGTATGGGTAGACAATAGGGATGGGAGGGGAGTGGGGGGATAGGGAGGGCAGCTGAATACAACTGACACTAGGATTGCTGTATGTATACACATGGATGTATAACCAATGTGATCCTGTAATCTGTACACGTGGAAAAATAAGAATTCATACCCTATTTGGATCAAATGTATGATATGTCAAGATCATTGTATTGTCTTGAACAACTAATAAAAAAAAAGAAAATGCATTTGAAAAAATAAATAAATAAAAAATTGTAATGTTATCGTGTATTTAAAAAATAATAATAAAAAAGAACACTTTAAAAAAAACAGAATAAAATAACCAAAAGGACAACATGAAAAAATACTAGCAACTTCACTGAAATGGTAGTAGTAAACTTTTCTCTTTTATCTATTTTTTTTCAAATTTTCTCCAACATTAGTTTTGTCACCTGTATAATTTTTTTAAAAAGTTACAAATGAGTAAAAAGCAGAAAAAGTCTTTTAAAAAATAGTTGTATTTCTTTTGGTCAGAAAATAGTGATACTTATACTTATTTTGTGCAATGATTTAATATATACTTGTTACTCAGAACCTGATAAAAATGAAGAATTTTGGGCCTCATCTCACTTGCTAAATCACCTGACATTTTAAGCTAACGAAACACTGTTTAAGAATATTCACCTAGAAATAAACACCTCTCTCCATTACTAACAACTTCCTATATCTCAGCCATATTTATCATATTTTTTTCATTTACTTGTGAGATACATGCATTCAATTTCAATACATATTGATGATATGAGATAATAAGAATATGTTAATCATGCCAGGCACAGTGGTGCATGCCTATAATCCCAGCTGAGAGAAGGAATACAAGTTCAAGTCGAGACTGGGCAATTCAGCAAAGACCCTGTCTCAAAAATTTAAAAAATAAAAATGGTCTAAGAAAAAGGAGGGAGAAGGGGAGTTGCACGGAAGATGGAAGGAGACCCTCATTGTTATACAGAATACATGTATGATATTGTGAGGAGAAAAAGAAAAAAAAAGTGTGTCACATTAGATTGGATAGAGAGAAGTGATGGGAGGGGAGGGGAGGAGAAGCAGGGATAGGAAGGGCAACAGAATAGAAATTATGATTGCTGTATGTATATAGGTGACTGTATGACCAATGTGATTCTGCAATCTGTACAATCAGAAAAATGAGAAATTATACCCCAAATGTATGAATTGCCAAGATCATTGTAATGTCATGTGTAGCTAATAAAAAAAAAATGGTCTAAGATGTAGATTAGTGGTAAAGCATATCTGGGGTTCAATCCCCAGTACCCCCTCCACACACACACAAAAGAATATGTTAAATACACCACTATATTTGGGGTAATGTTTTTTAAAATAAAATGGAGTTCCAAAACTCAAACTCTAGCCACCAACCCCTATTACATTATACCACATCGATTAAAATGAGCCAAAACCAGATTCTGAGTATGCCAGAGACACTCTTTTTTTTTTTTTTTATTGGTTGTTCACAACATTACAAAGCTCTTGACATATCATATTTCATACATTAGATTGAAGTGGGTTATGAACTCCCAATTTTACCCCAAATGCAGATTGCAGAATCACGTCAGTTATACATCCACAATTTTACATAATGCCCAATTAGTAATTGTTGTATTCTGCTACCTTTCCTATCCTGTACTATCCCCCCTCCCCTCCCCTCCCTTCTTCTCTCTCTACCCCATCTACCAGAGACACTCTTAATAAGTCTGAAATCCATTAATGAGGAAACACTAGAACCATAGGGTGGCATGATACTACAATACTAGAATACTAAGTATACCCTGTCTCTACCTTATCAAGGCCTAGTCAACAACTTTAACTTTTTAGTTGCTTGAAATGCTCACCCTTAGCACTATTGACATTTTAAGCTGGGTAATTCTTTATTGTGGATCTTTTCTATACATTGTAGGTGGTTCAGCAGCATTCATGGCCTCTACCACTAGATATCAGCAGTATATTCCCAAAAGAATCTGTAGGGGCAAAAAAGGTGTGAGAATTTTTTTCACCCATAGTAGGGGCCTTAGCCAACACTCCTATAACAAAAAACAGGTTAAAAAGAGAAAAATGTAGCAAATTTATTTAATCTAAGCTTTACTAACATGATACAAGGAAAACTTCTTCAGCTTAGGCTGAAGAAGAATGTACAAATCTTGTGGAAATGTGATTGGACAAAAGAATATAATATAATGGAAATAGAGATTGGGGAAACGGAGCAAAGCCCATCTGTTCAGATTCTTTCTGACCTCTATGTGTATCACTCCTTCCTCCAGGAACACAAAGGACACCTCTGGAATGAATATTGCAAGGAGAAAAAGGAGGCAGTGACCTTTTCTAGATTTTAATAGTTTTTTTTTAATATTTATTTTTTTTAGTTGTAGTTGGACACAATACCTTTGTTTTATTTATTTATTTTTATGTGGTGCTGAGGATCGAACCTAGGGCCTTGTACATGCTAAGGGAGCGCTCTACCACTGAGCCACAACCCCAGTCCCTTAATAGTTTGTTTTGAAGAAGAGGGATTCTAGATTTCATGATCTACCTTGACAAAGAGTAATTCTGATGGGATAGAAGATGGGAAGATGGGAGACCGTAAAAACAAAAACAAAAAGAAGATCTTGGTGCTGAGGGTTTTCTAAATTCTCTAAGTTTAGAGTACTCACCTTTGAGATACTATATTCTGAGTCAACACATCATTCATGTAATTATTATATTTTCCCCATTTCTCAGGTTCTATCCACATACAAAATATATATACATTCTGCTAATTACTACAAGAAAATCTATATATCTATAATCTTTTATAAATCACACAAATTAGCACTGAGAAAAAGCTGATACAATTATAAGGAGGACTGGTAATGTAGCTCATTTGGTACCACTATTCCTGATACTGTGATTCCAAAAGAAATTAAAAATAGCACAATTCCTACTTTCCTGTTCCTCAAAGTCTGATGAGGCAGATACAAGCAGGTGCAAGCAACTACAAATGTGACAGGCCTGATAAAGAGGGAAAGGGAGGAATTGTGAAAAATAATATAATAGGGGGAATTCACCCAGACACAGTAGTCAAGGGAAAAAAAAAATCTCCATTGCTGAAGGACATTTGAAACATGAAAGATGAAAAACAACTGGTTAGGTTAAGTTTTCCAGAATAAGCACTTAAGCTTCCTTCCTTAGAATTCACATGAAGAATAATAACATTCCTTTACCTCTCCCTCTCTCCCTCCCTCCCCCTACCCTTTCTATGCTGAGGATCAAATTCAGGCATTGTGACTGCTAGGCAAAAGACTCTACTACTGAGCTACATCACCAGTCCTCCTTCACCTTCCCTCTTACGTCAGTTTGCTATCTTTATTTCAAGTTCATTATATTTCAAACCTCAAGACAACTCAAATTTAACAGCTTGTATATGTGCAGGCAGGAGAAAACTACAGAAGAATCTATCTCCACCTCTGTTTTCAAACATTTGGTCAATAGATTTAATTAAATCTAACTTCCAGAAGTAAAGTTCAAGTAATTCAAATTTGAAGTAAGGACAGAACAAATAGGACACACTTTCTGCCGAAGGGATACTACTAAATGGGAATCTTAAAAATTTTCCTCTTTCCTTATGAGATTGAAAAGTGATTCCAAACAGATTTGGTTATTTAAAAATAAAAATGTAAAGAACTGAAGGGAGTGCAGTTAACAAACATGAAATAAGGCAGTGAACTCAAGTTTGATATTTTGATGAGAGACACTCCCCACCGGCTATTAGTAAGTCAAGCATCTTCAGTGAATAGTAATTGCAATTCTTATTTAACCTCCAATTGTCCAAGACAAACTATTTCCTTTCCCCAAAGCTACATCCAGTATTACCAGCTGAGCTGGTATTTCCAAACGCTCTGACTCAGACAAATCTCAAGATGATGATAGAGCCTGGCATCTTTGAATAAAACAATGTGAAAGACTGCATACTCAGCATTCATCACTTTAAAGTTAAAGAATACTTGAAAATCTTCTCAAATGTCTAAATCTTCATAGAAAAACAGGTTTAGAGTATTCTTTGGCCTTAAAAATAGAAAGGTTATTTCAGTTTCTGGTAAATACCTTTGGAGGTAGAGGCATTACCAGCCTGACAACATATGTCAAAAGGTTATTTATACTTTTGATTATTTTACCCCAGTGCCAGCTTACTAAACCCAAAACCAGTTCAGTAATTACTCAACCTCCTTTAGTAACAGAGCTGGCAGAAGAATACTACTAAATGGGAATGAAAGAAAACAAAAATCAACTTCACAAATGTAATTTATCAAGCAAAGAAATCTAATATATATCTGGAGGAAGAGCAATTTCTGGTGTCATGGACCAAAAAGACGCCTATACTGTTTTGATAGCAGTGTGAAGAGGAAAATGGTGATTAATGGTCAAAAAAATTCTTGTACTAAAGAATATCACAAAACAAAAAGTAAGCTGACCAGGTATACCAAAACCCCCGGCAAATCAATCTTGGAAATATATCATTGCAAGACTTTCTTCCTGAAATATTTTAATTTTGTCTTCTGAATTTTAATTTTGAGACATCATGTAATTTATCTATGAACCATAAAAGTAGGATTCACTTAATAAAAATTGTTTTAAAAGGAATATGACTTTGAAATATATTTCAAAAATATATAAAAGTAAGAGGTAACACTTCATAAATGATTTTCCACTGAGAAAGAGCATGGTTAGTGGAAAAGATGAGTTTTAAGTCCAGAGAGAATTGCATTCAAACCTTCAGCCCTACTACTAAAACGTATGACTTTGGGTACATTGCTTAACATCTCTGAACCTCTGTCTTCATTTATTTATCTTGAAATGATTGTTTTAAGAACTGGCTCAAAAGAGACACTATCAAAAAGTGCATATTATTATAATTATTATAGAAATGCTACTTACATAAACTTTTTCCAGGAAGGCTTTTGAGCAATAAAGGACCTGCTTTTGTGCAAGAAAATACCTAACCAGCTAAAAGTTCTATAATTCCTGTGAGGATTCCTAGTTCTAAAAACTTCTTGTTTTAGTAGACGTTGTTTTAAACAAGGAAAAGGAACATTAATGTCAGTTACTAAGTTTTGCTAACTTTCAGAAGATATATTACCTGCTATATCCATAGGTAGATATATTCCTGCATTAAGTAGGACTGTGCTTTCCTTTATTTCCTTAATTACCAACCAGAAACTGGACAGCTATGCTTAAAAATTGTCATTGCTAAAACAGTAGAATAAATGGAACATAATTTTCCTATGCACACATATGAAAATACCATTACACCCACCTGTAACAATAGGGTCCTAATTAGAATAAGATATATCCTATGCTTGTATAATCTTATCAAAATGGATTCTACTGTTATGTATAACTAAGAAGAACCAATAACATAAAATTTTTTAAAAAACTGTAATTGCTGCAAGAGCAACTTACTTTCCCTAATTATCTATGTATCTACTTGCTATCCTAGAGATTGAACCCAGGGGCACTTTACACTGAGCAACATCCATACATCCCCAGTCCTTTTCATTTTTTATTTTGAGATGTGATTTCACTTCCCAAACAAAGCTTCTCAAGTCCCAGGGATTACAGGTATGCAGCATCAGCCTGGCCTACTTTCCCTGATATTTAAAAGGAATATGTTGTGAAAGAGCTAGAAAAACAGCCAGCACCAACCTAAGGACACTGTGCTATTCTCACATACTTTCTTTGAGTCGAGTTAGCTAATCAACTCCTCAGAGAGGACATTCTGATCATCACATAAAAGAGTAGTTCTCTGTGCATGCCTGTAATCCCAGCAGCTTGGGAGGCTGAGGCAAGAGGATTGTAAGTTCAAAGCCAGCCTCAACTAAAGTGAAGGGCTAAGCAACTCAGTGAGACCCTGTCTTTAAATAAAATACAAATAGGGCTGGGGATGTGGCTCAGTGGTCGAGTGCCCCTGAGTTCAATCCCAGTACTTAAAAAAAAAAAAAAAAAAAGACTAGCTGTCTTTAAGACTGGAACAGTTACTGACACTTCTGAAAAAAACCTATTCTTTTGTGGGGCCCTGTGATTTCACAAGCTATGGAATTTAAACAGTATACAAGCTTGGGATGGTTTCTTCAAGAAAATGTGAAGATTATATTTTCTATTTGAAGGGAAAAAAGGATAAGGCATCCAACTCAACTAAGCAGAGTAACTTAATAGTCAAACTCATAAAAATGCTAACCCATTTTTCAGGCACAATTTTTTTCCAAGTTATATTTAATTTATCTACTTGTGCTGCCCTATGATTTAACAGAGATCATATTACAACTCTTCCTGACAATGCAAAACAATTTTTATTTTAAAAGCCAACAATAATCACAAAGTAACAACTTTTTTAAGGTATCATGAAAGTAAGCAAGCAACAAAACTTAGTTTAATGTAAATAGCAACAGGCCCCCAGAGAAAAGATAAAACCTGTGAAAGATGATACCCTGGCTTGTTGGGTTAATATAAAATGAAAACAGAGATATGAGTTAATCAATTTTTAATCATCAACAATCTTCACTGGTGAAGCATATCTACAGACAACTAGCATTTTAAATTTTTTTTTAAGTTGGAAACAATACCTTTATTTTATTTATTTATTTTTATGTGGTGCTGAGGATCAAACCCAGGGCCTCACCATGTGCTAGACGAGTGCTCTATCACTGAGCCATAACCCCAGCCCTGCATTTTTAGTTTCTAACCACCAATGAATTCTATGCTTCTTAACCTGCTTCAATAGAGTTAACTAATGGGATGAAAAAACTATCATCTTTAGTAACAGAGTAGAGTACATAAAAAGATTTGGGTTTCTAAGTAAATCTGATTAAAAAGAAAAAGTACTCTATAAACATAGTAGCATTTCAGTAGAATGAATCAGACATAACTCTCCTATGTTCATAAGTGAATACATGACCAAGTGTGAACTCCACATCATGTACAACCACAAGAATGGGATCCTAATTAGAATAAGTTATACTCCAGGTATGTATAATATGTCAAAATACGCTCTAATGCCATGTATATCTAAAAAGAACAAACTTTTTAAAGTATGGAAAAAAACACAGTCGCATCTATTTAGAATTTAATTACATTTTGTTTTATGTCATAAATAGGCCTGGTTCACTAGAATCAGGGTTATGTCTAACTATTGGGAGGGTTTACAAACACAAGAAAGAAGCAGAGCATGATGGGGCACACCTGTTATCCCAGCAACTCAAGAGGCTGAGGCAGGATGATTCCAAGTTAAGAGACCAGCCTCATCAACTTAGTGAGGCCCTAAGCAATTTAGTGAGACCCTGTTTCAAAAGCTTAAAAGGGCTGGGGATGTGCCTCAGTAGCGAAGTGCCCCTGGGTTTAATCCCTGGTGTACACACACACACACACACACACACACACACACACACACACACCCCAAAAAAAAAGGCAAAGAAAGAAGCCTAAAAGTTAAGGCAACTACCCTAAGCCAGCATTTTAAGTGGGTCAGACAGCGCAGATATCCTAAAAGGAAAATAAAGGCAAAAGGAGGCCAAGCTTGCTAGCATACATCTGTAATCCCAGCTACTTAGAGGCTAAGGTAGGAGAACTACAAGTAAGAAGAAAACATGGGCTATTTAGGAAGGCCCTGTCTCAAAATAAAATTTAAAAACAAAGGCTGGATATATACTGATATAGTTCAGTAGTAGAGCACTTGCCCTGCATGTGCAAGGCTCTGGGATCAATGGGGGGGGGGGCAGCAAATGGAGACAAATAAAGTAACAAATGGCATGTAATCCTTTCTTCCTGAAACAAGTAAGCTCTCATGCAATAAAAAATGAAAACAGTCAGTTAAGTGGTCAGAAGACCAAGATCAACTGCCAAGAGAGATAAGAGTAGTAAGGCAATGGCCAACAAAGACAGAGATGAAGAATTGAGAGAATGTTTACAAAACCTCAAAAGTACATTTAGTCTGCATTTTCCCTACCATTTGGAATCCTATTTAACAATACCAGTATCATCCTTTGAAAATAATTGGTACTAATACTAAACAAGAATAAGCTGCATCTATAATCTATAAATCTAAACCTAAAACCTGGAGGCTATAAGTGAAAAAAAATTAAGAGGATACAGTCACTTAGAGCACTATACTTATATATTTTTATCAAATTTCTAAGACTTAAAATAAATAGCAAAATAGCTAATGTATGGGGCTGGGGATGTGGCTCCAGCGGTAGCACGCTAGCCTGACATGCGTGAGGCCTGATTTGATCCTCAGCACCACATACAAGCAAAGATGTTGTGTCCGCCGAAAACTAAAAAATAAATATTAAAAAAATTCTCTCTCTCTCTCTCTTAAAAAAATAGCTAATGTATTCTGGGTATTATCATATAGCATACTCATATAAATGTTAAAACTAAGGCTTGTGACACTTCAGGAAATATTTTAAGCATACAGAATGTTAAGAGAACACATAAGAGAAAGGAGATAAAATGAGGAGATGCTCAGAAAGGAAAGAAAATATCATAACAGCATCTGATGGATTCTTGCCAAGAAACTGAACTTGAATCTGATTAAGTTCTCCACCAGGGGTGATTTTGCCCCCAAGGAACAGACTCCACCGGCCAGATACAAATATATACCCCAAAGCCACGCCCCCAATTCCCATGGCCTCCAGCCACACCCTACCACTTCAGTTACTACTCAATTAATCCCTATAAGGTGATTAATTCACTGATTGGTTAAGACTCCTACAACCCAATCATTTCTCCTCTGAACATTCTTGCATTGTCTCACACATAATGGAGAACACCTCACGTCCAAACCATAACAGAGAAGCTGAGAGACACTTCTCTAAATCTAATGGAAAATGGAAGTCAGAGAAACATGCTAAAACACTTTATGGGGATGCAATTGGCAAAATCCATAACATAGAAAATTCTGTGGGATAAACACAATACCTTCAACAAATAAATTGTAAGAGAGAATGGGTACATGGGTAATGGGTACATGATATTTTTTTCTCTAATACATGTTTGAAATTTTCATTATAAAAAGTTTCTTTTTAAGCCTTCTTTATATATACGTGTGTGTGTATTTTTGTTGCAGATGGACACAATGTCTTTATTTATTTTTAAGTGGTGTTGAGGATCCAACCCAGTGCCTCACATGTGAAAGATAGGCGCTCTACCACTGAGCTACAGTCCCAGCCCCCTATAAAAAGTTTTTAAGGAAGAGTCATCAGTCTTTGAACTTTATGAATACATGCATCCTGCTGTACTCTCTTTAGCTAATACCCTTATACCAAATGACAGCTGCATCAAACAAAAAGCCATCAGAATGGAATATTCCATTTTAAAAAACAGAATGTACTTCCCCTAGTAATATCAGCATTTGTAGTGTTAGGTACAGTGGATGTACAGCAGTACCCCATATATAGGAATCTTATATCTGTGACCATTTATAATCATTACAAAGTGATCCCATAATAGGTTAAACAATTCTAGTACATATCTTTGGACAGTGAACCCATATTCTCCTTTCTCATAAATTGGATAGTAAAGCTAATTTCTTCTAACTTCTGGTAACCAGAATGCTAATAGTAAGACCAATTCGAGAAAAGCAGCCCAGAAGCAAGAACTGTGAGTTAATATACCAGTACCTTCCAAATAATAATAGCTAATATTTATTATGGCCTCCCCATGTTCCAGACAGTTTTAAACACATTTACCCACAGTGACTGATTCATTCTTTTTGTTCATTTGTTTTGTCGTTCGTTCTTAAATAATTGAAATAAAGTATTCATCAAGTAAATGTTCATATGGTTACAGCAGAATCAGGATTTATTACAAGTGACTAAAGAATAAAATTATTTGACTATATCTCATTAATAGAACGCATTCAAAGAAAAATCAGCAAAGAAAACTGCAACACTAAATCTTACGATCCATCCAATAGTTTTATTACCATTATTATTTTGATAAACTGTTTGATAAGCCTGATAAAGCTATTTACTTTTCATCAAAATCTTTGGATGTACAAAAAGTGCTGTGAAGTGATGATCATCTTTCTCTCAAGATGATACATAAAAAATAGTACATTAATTTTAATACAGGAAAAATAGTACATTATTGAAGATGTATGAAGAAACTTAAAGACAGAGTGAGCATGCTGAAAACCTGTCCTTGGCAAAAAATTTTACATAAAACCAAAATCACTGAAGTCATCTTGGCAGCAGAACTTTATGAGTGGCTGATAGTTCCTACTCTGTTCTTCTAGAATACTTTGAAAGGGTAACTAAGTCTCAATACCACAGTGAAGAGTATGTTCTACTCTACTGTTTTGTTTCTAATGTCCCAAAGAGGCTAACATGAATAATCAAAATTTGGAACTTAATGGAGTTGTTATTAGTACCTGTTTTTAGATTAAGGCATAGGGACTTGAAGACAATGCTGTCCTTTTCTATCACAAAATAATGCTAACAATTTCAGTGTACCGAAAAGATACATAGGAATGTGTAAATTTAACAAAGTTCTAAAGGAGGTAGTCCCATGTTGCTAGTAACTTTTACCTAACATGACATGCATGAAAAAAGAATTATGAGTGAAAACAGCCTTATCTTATGTAGGGTTATGTTACTCAAAATAAAATCACAATTGCTCTTGCCAGGTGCAATGGTGCACTGCTTGTAATCCTAATGACTCAGGAGGCAGAGGCACAAGGATCACAAATTCAAGGCCAACCTCAGCAATTTAATAAGGCCCTAAGCAACTTAGTGAGACTCTGTCTCAAAATAAAAAATAAAAAGGATTGAGAATGTGGCTCAGTAGTTAAGTATCCTTGGGTTTCATCCCTATCAGGAAAAAAAAGTCATGATTACTTTTAGTGGAATAATTACCAATGTTCTTCTTTTTTTTTTTTTAATGGTTTTTAGTTGTCGATAGACTTTTATTTTATTTACTTATTTGTATGTGGTGGTGAGAATCGAACCCTGTGTTTCACATGTGCTAGGCAAGCACTCTACTGCTGAGCTACAACTCCAGCCCCTAATTACCAAAAGATAAATAATAGCTTAGTCAACTTGTTAGATCAAATTACCATCAAGAAATTATAATATGGGCTGGGGATGTGGCTCAAGTGGTAGCGCGCTCGCCTGGCATGCGTGCGGCCCGGGTTCGATCCTCAGCACCACATACCAACAAAGATGTTGTGTCCGCCGAGAACTAAGAAAAAATAAATAAATGTTAAAATTTAAAAAAAAAAAAAAAGAAATTATAATAGAGAGGCTGGGTTGTAGGCCAGCGGAAGAGTACTCGCCTATCGTGTACAAAGCCCTGAGTTCGATCCTCAGCACCACATAAAAATAAATAAATAAAAACAAAGTTATTGTGTCCAACTACAACTAAAAAAATAAATATTAAAAATAAATAAATTATAGAATGAACCAGACATTACTACCCTATGTGCATATGTGATTATACAACCTATGTAACTCTACATAATGTACAACCAGAAGAATAAGAAGTTATACTCCATTTATGCATGATGTGTCAAAATACATTCTACTGTCATGTATAACTAATTAGAACAAATTTTAAAATTTTTAAAATTACCATCAAGATAGTAAATATTATAACTATGATTTTATAAAATCTTACAGTTCTTGATTTTTGTACTACCAGAGACAGACAAAACTCAAAATGTGGAATGCAATACTTACAGTTCACATAATTCAGAACTGAGCCAGGATATAACTATTTGTATTAAAAAAATAAAAAATAAAAATAAAAACACCAGCATCATCTTATTAATGATTGAGACTTATGGTTTTAGGTTGGTGACTTTGAAAGAAAAGTGAATAAAAACTGCACATTAAGTATATTAAGATAATACTAAGATAATGGCTTATCCTTGAAGAAATACAAAAAAAAAAAGGTTTAGAATAGAAACAAAATCAACTGATACCAAAATAAGAAACAAAAGAGAAAATATGAAATTACAACCCCCCAAAAAAATCTTGACTAAAAGGAATTACAGAATATAATGGTATTAGATAAGATTTGGAAACAATGATTTTTTTTTTTTAATTGAACCCAGGGCCTCAGGCATGCTACGAAGCACATGCTCTACCACTAGACTATACTCCCAGCCCTGAATCCTTTCTCAACCAGTTACCATATGTTTACTGTTCAGGCACAGTAATACATTTAAATATGTATCTTATGTATATATAATGTATTCTTTATTCTTTAGAACAATACTTAAAAATGTTACTGTACCTGTTTCATGCATGAGAAATCTAAGGATCATAATGATATAGTGATTTGGGCAGTAAATATCAGAAGTAAGATTTAAGTTTACAAATGTCAGGAGACAGACTATATCATCTTTCCTCTATACTTTCTGTGATTATGATATTTTCCTAGAGAATGTAATGGACTAAGTTTCAAGGGATGAGGTATACTGCTGAGGGCCATTACCAAGTAGGAATGATGCATCGAAATTTCCTTGCCAAGCGTACCCCATGCTGCTTAGAGGACATTCGATGGGACATTGCATGCATGCTTTAATAAGGTGACCTTGCTCAAGGACCAAGGCGGATCCGGGTTTAGAGCTGATCAGGGTTGAGGAAGTAACACGGCTCCTTGAGTTTAAGGCGTTGCCAGTTTAAGACAATGGGTTTTAGGGAAGTTAGAGGTTGAAGATTATTGCTGGGATTAGGGTGTTCCTGCTGCTTGTTCCCCTTGAGTTCTCGTGAGATTAAAATGGGATTTGGAGATAGCCTCGTGGAGTAGGTGAATTGTGCGGGAGACGGCAGAACGCGATTGCCCCTGGACCTGTGTGGAGGCGGTGTGAGAGCGGAATAAAGAATTGCTGTTTGAACCTACAAAGGTGTGTGGTGGCTCGTGATTCTGGTGCCAAGCCGAGCCACCAGGAGAAGATAGCACTGAGTAGCTTAAAGTAAAGGAGATAATTAATTGCACACCAACAGGTAGCTAGATGGGTTGCTGAGTTCTGATATAATATCTGGAGTCTGACACACAAAAAAAATATAAAATATATGTCAATAAGAAAATTTATTCAGCCCCAACCTCTCTCTACAAACAAACGTTAACTCAGAATGGATCAATAGCCTGAACTACACAGGGGTAAAATCTTCATGACTCAGATTTGGCAACAGATTCTTATATTTGCAGCAAAAGTATAAACAACAAAAGGAAAAAAATTGTCAGGCATGGTGGCATGCCTCTAATCCCAGTGGCTCAAGAGTCTGAGGCAGGAGGATCACAAGTTCAAAGCCAATTTATTGAGGCCTGAGCAACTTTATTGAGGCCTTGAGCAACTTAGCAAGACCCTGTCTCAAAATAAAAAATGAAAAAAATAAATAAAAAATGAAAAAATGGGCTACTGATCAGAAAAAAATACTTACCTATCAAAGATCTGGTAAGAGTTTAATATAAAGAATATATTTTTAAAATTATAAAACAACAAAAACACATATGACTCAATTTTTTAAATATGCATGACCTAAGCACACAGCATTCTTGTCTATGACGTTCTCATAGATATAGAGGGCAAAGTTATATAGACATGTCCTTCAACTTTGCTTCTATGGTATTGTTTGTATCCTTTGGCTTTATACAAAAGCTAACAAAACTTTATGATGTAAAAGATTTAATTTGCTTGAGTCAATGAGTTTACACGAAGAGAAACTGGAAAACTATCTAATAAACGCACCACATGAAGCAAAGTAGTACCACTGTCAATATTTATCTGATTCCCATTTCTCCAATCTGTTTATGACTTATTCTAACCTGACCACCCTCAGAGTATTTTTCCATTTGTCCATTAAAGGTGCACATTTCTCAAAGTTTTACTCCTAGCTTTCCTTTTTGTTATGGTTTAGATATGAGGGATCCCCCAAAAGCTCTATGTTAATGCAGAAATATTCAGAGGTGACACGATGAGATTATAAGAACTGTAACCTCATCAGTCCATCATCCTAGTTTGATCAACTGCCTGGGCAGGTAGGGCAGAGCTGAAAGAGTTGAGTCACTGGGGGCACACCCCAAAAGGGTGCATATTCCCTCTGGCCCTGTCCCCTTGCCTTTCTCTGCTTTCTGATCCCACCATAAGCTAAGTAAGCAATTTCCTCCAATGGGCCCTTTCCCTATGACAAGCCGCCCACCTTGGAGCCAGCTATCTATGAACTGAGATCTCTGAAACCATGAGCTCCAAATAACCTTTTTCTCCTTTAAATTGTTCTTGTCAGGCAACACAAAAGCTGACTAAAACATTTCTGTTCTTCAATAGTCTCTTTAACCTCAACTGAAAAAATATTCATGACTCCCACACTTCTCTGATTGCCAAGGATATATCAATGAAATACAAAACCAAATTTCTAAGTTTCTAATAAATATCCTAAAAACTTTTTAATAAAAGGGAACTAGAGTGAGGCATGGTGGTGCACACCTAATAATTCCAGTGGCTCAGTAGGCTCAGGGAAGAGGATCACAAGTTCAAAGCCTCAGCAACTTAGTGAGGCCCTAAGCAACTTAGCGAAACCCTGTCTCAAAATAAAAAATAAAAAGAGCTAGGGATGTGACTCAGTGGTTGAGTGTTCCTGGGTTCAATCCCTGGTACCCTCCCCTAAAATAAACAAAAAGAGCTAGAAATTACTAGTTTTGAATATTCACAGTCTTTCCAAATGCAAACAACATGAAAATAAGAAACAACTTCCAAGCAAAATTCAAATCCAAGGCACTATCTAGAAAACATGGTTTAAAAAACAAGATTGAGAGCATAGCTATAAAATTCTTTGTTAGAACATCAGAAAGATCTAAGATGGTGTCTCTGAGTACCACCAGCCAGACAAAAGGCCTTTTAAAGATTTTAAAGGTGGAACTTACAGATTATTTTAATCAAACAAGGCATTGTACCTCTGGAGAATCCCAAGAAAGAAGATAACTTGTCTCAAAGAGATTTTTAGGTGTGGCTTCTGTCTAATTAAGTGACCCGAAAAAAGATCTACAGGAAACCCACAAAGTTTGAGAGAGGATTAAACTAGCAGAAACACTGCCCATTCAAACAGAAAGATAGTGCAAAACAAAAAGAAAGCCTTGAACACCAAAACTGCCACAGGCTAGAAGTAGGTAGAGGAAACTCTGCAAATACAGTCTACTTTTCATAGAAAAGAAACAATAACTCAAGAGTATGAAACCAAAAGCCTAGAAGGCAGAGCTAAGAGCCATGAAGAATTATTCCCAGATCTTGAACTTTAATCAATAAACTACCAATCTGGATTTCAGAACTGGTATGAAGCAAAGATATCTTTGTGTCAATATTTTTCCTTCTTTTTGAACAAGAATACCTATAGTGACTATCTTACACCAGCTCACACTGAGCGGGGCAGATAATATGCTTCTTTTAGTTTAACAAGTCTTCTAATAGAGAGGACTCAAGGAGGTGCAATTAAGAATCTACTCCAAAGGACCCCACCTAAACCTGAACTGATTGGGGAAAATATACTAAACATATAATCTGATGTTATAAAAGAGGAATTCTTGTGGAAGAGGTGAGTATATTGTACATGTGAGATTGGATGTAAATAATTTGTAGCCATAGAAAGTACTATGATCACCTAAAATATGTTCACAAATTCCCTGACACTTTTCTTCAAAAAGTAGAAACTAATTCTCCTCACTGGGTTTAATTCTAATTTTGAATGTAGGGTGGACTTAGTAACTTGTTTCTAAAATAAAACAAACTAAAAAAGGATAAGGAAAAAGAAAAATAATAAGATTATAGTGCAGGAACCAAGTAAATGCTACCTTGATCAAGTAATGAACATTAACATGAATAGTGAGATTATGTAGATTGCACCTACCCCCAAATGTGATATAACAAGATGGGTACTTCACCTCTGTTGTATTCTTTCCTAAAACCTATCATTAAGGTTTAAATGGGTCTCCCAAGGCTGGGGTTATAGCCCAGCCATAGAACGCTTGTCTAGCACGCGTGAGGCACTGGATTTGATTCTCAGCACCCCATATAAATAACTAAAATGAAGGTCCATTGACAACTAAAAAATATTTTTAAAAAATGGGTCTCCCAACAATTATGTATTGGAAACTTGATCACCAGTGTGGTAGTGTTGAGAAGCAGAGGTCAGGCCTTTGGGGAGGTGTTTAGATCATCAGGACTTTATCCTCAGGAATGGATTAATGCCCCTATAAAAATGGCTTGCAGAAGTCCATTCACTCTATTCTGCCATGTGGGACACAACATTTATCCTTCCATCCTTTACCATGTGAAGACAGAGTTTGTTCCCTCTGGATGATAAGCAGAGACAGAGCCTTCACCAGACACCAAAACTACTGGTACCCTGATAATGAAGTCTCAACCTCCAGAGTTATGAAAAAATAAATATATCTTCTTTATAAATGACCCAGTCTCAGGTAATATAATAGCAGCATCAAAAAAAAAAAAAACAGCACATAAACTGGTCTAAGCATGAGAAAAATGACAGGCCAAGACTAGGAGACATACTACTACAGGATATCTAGCTAGTATTTTTTAAGACTGACAAAGTCATTTCACTATGTATACATATATGAAACATCACGTTGTACATTTTAAATATACACACTTTTAATTTGTTAATTTTACCTCAATAAAGCTGAAAAATAAACAAAAAACTGTCAGGTCATGAAAAACATGGAAAGATTGAGAAACAGACATTCAAAGAGATTGGGGAGACATAAGAATTAAATGCAATTTAGTTAGTTTAGTTAGCAATTTGTGGTACTATGGATTGGACCCTGGAACAGAAAAGGAATATGAATGAAAAAAAATAAATACAAATAAAGTCTGGAGTTTAGTTAGTAACAAAGTACTAATGTTAGTTTCTTTTTTTCCCCCCATTTGGTCATACAACGTTAGTTTCTTATATTGACATATATATCATAGTAATGTAAAATGGAAAAACTGGATGAGAAGTTTAAGGGAATTTATAGCCCTATCTTTATAACTTCTGTGTGAACCTAAAATTATTAAAAAATAAAATTAATCTTTAGACAAAACTATATTGCCTTGATCTGTTTTGTGTTGCTACAACAACAACAACAAAACAGAAGCCAGATAACTTATAAAATAAAGAGGCTTATTTGGCTTATGATTCTGATGGCTGGAGAATCCAAATAGTATGGCAAGGCCCTCTACGGTTGTGTCACAATATGGCAGAGAAGCAAAAAGGGAACTGATCATGTGCAGAAGGGGCAAGGCAGCAAGAAAGATTCAGAGGAGGTGCCAGATTTGCTTTTAACAACCTACTCTTGCACAAGTTCCCACAAGAGCAAGAACAAACTCTGTGAGAAAAGCATTGATTCCTCTTAAAGGCCTAATCACCTGCCATTACATCTCACCTCTTATAGATCCAGTATCTCAATACCATTACATTGGGTATCAAGCTTCTAGCATATGAACCTTCAGGGGACACACCCAAACCATAACACATACTTATCTCAGAGAATAGGCCACTTCATGAAAATATGTTTAGAACAATGACTGGAACATGTCAAAGATATAATAAATATTAGCTATTATTCTTGTATTACGTGGAACATATGATAACAAGAACTATCTTCATTAATTCCTTACTTGTTATATTGCCCTATTTATAATTATTTCCCAGCATATATGAACTGTGACATGTTAATTCATATTTCTCAAAAGCAGGAGTAATGGTGAAATGAGCAGAAGCAGCAGCTCACAGAAAAGGTCACTCAAGGCACTGCACCTTCCTGCACACACAGAGGCATTCTTCTCTCTTTCTCATGTGCGCTCGCGCTCTCTCTCTCTCTCTCTCTCTCTCTCTCTCTCTCTCTCTCTCTCCCCGTCCCTAAATTTTGGGATAATTTGGTATATAGCAATGTGTCTAATACATGTATTCTCTCTGTTATTAATTCATTTTACAAATATTTATCAAACACTAATATTTTCAGGGTATAAAAGATATGAATATTAATACAAATCGTACACTTCTTCAAGGCATAAGCTAACAAGACACTGTAGTGGACACATACTAATTTTGTTTGTCTAGCATACCTAATCTCTTTGGAGAAGTGCTCCTTAACTATTCCCTGTGATATCCACCGTCAATCTATATTATCTTATCCTTGGTTAAAGAGCTGGACAAATACTACAAATGTAAATTACCCTAATTTCTATAAACAGTGACTACTCCATTTGACCTAAGGAGGGAAAAAGGAAAATTTACCCTTTTTCTACATACAAATTTTGGAAAGAGAGATAAACTTAAAAAGACAGATCTGGGCCTGCATCCATTTTGCCTCCATGTGAAGTCCAAGTGTATAAAGAATGATATGAATAGCCAGACACTGTCAAGAGATACCTGAAACCAGGAATCAAATTTGAGTTTTTTAAGAAGCTAACCTGCTGACTTCCTTTATGGCTTTAGTTTGACACTAATATCGGTGTTTTCTATTTTTTTAAGGTATAACTATTTTTTCTTTGTTTTTTTTTTTGTAGTTGTAGATGGGCAGCATACCTTTATTTTATTTTTATGTAATGCTAAGGACTGAACCAGTACCTTACACATGCTGGGCAGAAGCTCTGCCATTGAGCTACAGCCCCAGAAGGTGTTTTGTTTTTTAAATATAAGTTGTACGAAGTGCTAGAGAAAGGTTCAGAATATTCCAGGAACTGATATTATTAGATTCGGTTGAAGTAACTGGGAAGAAATTCATGAGAGAGGTATTCAGTAATATGAAGAAGTAAAAGCATTTCACCAACTGAAAATGAGAATGGATAAAGAAAATTCCAAGTAGCAAAGGGAAAGAATATGGCATGTATGTAAAATGCAGTTCAGCTTTGTTACAGTGTAATATAAACAGATGACAGATCACAAGTAACTTAAATGATATTCTTTTTTTTTTACACTTTTTTTTATTGGTTGTTCACAACATTACAAAACTCTTGACATATCATATTTCATACATTAGATTGAAGTGGGTTATGAACTCCCAATTTTTACCCCAAATGCGGATTGCAGAATCACGTCGGTTACACATCCACAATAAATGATATTCTTACAAGACTAGGTTGTTTCTCTAGACTAAAGTAGTGACCATAGGGCATAACACAGAAAAAAAGATCAAACTCCTTTTGTGATTAACACTCTTTGGTAATTATGTACTTATTAGCTTTATCATCATAATTTGATGTAGGTTTTCTACTGTATCCATAAGAGAATTAAATGACTTATCAAAATTCAGATATACTTCCTCTGTTATGGATTTCTGATCTACTTAGGTAAATAATACTGGCAATAAAAAGGAACTGTAGCTTATTTGGCAGTTAATCTGAGTTGGTTCCTAGTGATTACCACTCATTATTGCAACCTGCATCTTGAGTAAGATCATTGAGCTCTTTAATTAATTATACAAAGAGTTATCTAGAAAGTTTTAAAACATGATAAACTAAAACTACTTTTGAATTAAAAAATTCCACTATTTTCCTGGTACCATAATTCATTAAAAAAATACATACGAAAGTGTTAGAAATGGCCTTATACCATATAGAAAATTAATTCAGAATGGTTCAAACTGGAGTTAACACTATAAAACTAGAAGAAAACAAAGGAAAAGATTCATAGTAATGGATTTGGCAAGGATTTCTTGGGGGAGATATCAAAATCAAAGGAAAAATAGGAAAACTGGATAATATCAAAATTAAAAATAGTTGTGCATCCAAGGACACTACCTAAAGAGATAATTCGCGGAGTGGGAAAAAAACATTTGCAAATTATTTATCTGTATAAGACTGATATTCAGGATATATAAAGAACTCCTACAACTCAACAACAGGTTTTTTTTTTTAATGGACAATACTTGAATAGACATTTCCCTAAAGAAGACCATTAACATCATTAATCATTGAGGAATTCAATGCAAAACTACAATGAGATACCACTTTACATCCATTAGGATGCCAACTATCAAAAAGAAAAAGGTAAATGTTAGTGAGGATGTACCAAGTTAGAACCTTCATGCATTGCTGGAGAGACTACTGCATTGTGTACCCACAGTAAAAAACAGTTCAGCAGTTTCATGGTTCAATCTCTAGTACTGATAGGTAGGGAGGTACGTATGTTCATAGGTGGGTGGGTGGGTAGGCAGGTAAGCAGACAAAATAAATAAATAGAATTGCCATATGATCTAGCAAGTCCAATCCTAAATACATAGCCAAATGAATTAACAGTGGGGACTCAAACAGGTATTTGTACGTCCACGTTCATTATTCACAATAGCCAAAAGGTTGAAAAACCCAAGTGTCCATCATCAACAAATGGATAAACAAAATGTGATATAATAAGATATCATTCAGCCTTAAAAAGAAATGAAATTGACACATTCTATAACATAGATGAACCTTGAAAATACTATGCTAAGTAAAATAAGCCAAATACAAAAGGACAAAAATTATATAGTTCTATTCATCTGAGATATCTAGAATAAGCAAATGCATAGAGTCAGAAAATAAAATAGAGGTCATCAAGAGCTGGAGAGAGATGGAAATGGAGAATTATTGTTTAATGTGTATTGAATTTATGTTTGGAATAATGAAAAAGTTCTGGAAACAAATAATAATGATGGTTACATAACTATGTGAATATACTTAATATCACTAGACTGTGCACTTTAAATGGTTAAAATTGTAAATTTTATGTTATGTATATTTTATCATAAATGTTTTAACGTACTAAGAATGGGCTAAGACCAGAGGCCTTCTACATTTATCCTGGCAGTAGAGCACTGGCATACATGGAATGAACCCATAGTCAATCAGCCAGTTCTGAAATACTAGACAAACATAAGCAATTTCAACAATGCTGGGCATGATACACTGTTGCCCTGAGTTCAGAACAAGGGACTCAAATCCATATGTTGTTTCCAAGTCCTCTTAACTCTCGGTTTCCTGGCTTCCTCTTAAGTACCTCATCTGTACACAAGAATAGTAAGAGAGCCTAAATGGCAGCAATGTGAAGTAAGTCCAACACCAGGGTCTGTTGGAAGGCTAGGAAGAGGCTGAGGACTTCTACAGTGCCAAAATCCTTTTCTCATAGGATCAATGAGTTTGCAAAGACAATCAGCCCTCTCCCTTTCCCTCTTTAAATCTTTTTCTTGATGCACAATGTACATACAGAAAAAGGTATCATAAAATACAATGATTTTTTAAAGCCTATTAAAAAATTATTTAAGTTCAGTAATCTTAAATTCATTTCTTTATAAACAGATTTATTTCATCACAGACAGCATTTTCTTAACTGTCAAGTATGAAGTAATTTCATTTGTTTTCCCCCAAGTGGAAGGACTAGAGCTAGGAAAAAACTCAAGTTGCATATTAGATGGTCAACTTAGCAAAAAGACTTTTAAAAAGTGACTAACATATTGAATTTAGAAACACTGTTCATTACTAACATATTGAAGCAAGAAAATACAAGCAGTTACCTCAATTCCTCACTTTCTCTTGTTACCTACATAATTCCAAGTCGGTTCAGAGCAACTTCACTACATTCAAAACACATTCCCCATCTGTTCACTTCTCTTCATTCTGCCAAAACTGACCCCGTCTTCCTTGATAGTAGTATCTTACTCGTACATGGTAGCAGCCCCCTTAACTGGTCTCTCAGCTTTACCTTTTTTTTTTCCACGACATGAATTTTTATTAGTTAACCTTGGACTTGACAAACAAATTTTTTAACACAATTTTTAAAAATTTTTAAACAGGGAATTGTCATAAATGAGGAGAAAAGATGGAAATGTCAAAAAAAACTGTTTAACCTCATCTCTATTATTTTTTGAAGTGAACAACTAATATTGTACCTATTAATCTCTGAATACATAAATCTTGTTAACAGACTGAAAGAGTTTTTTTATTTTTTATTATTTTTTAAACTTGAGATCCTATTATATAGAAGTTTGGAAACAAATAAGAATTGCTCTTATAGTGTGCAAATCAATTTCAAACTTAGTGACTTTGCCTTCTGGGATCTCAGTATCCTGGCTTCACTCTTGAATATACACACTCCATTTTCCACCAGAATAAAATGATACAAATTACAGCACATGATTTCCTTGTTTGAAACTCCCTAATGGTTTCTTTTTTTTTTTTTTAATTTTTTATTTTTTTTATTGGTTGTTCACAACATTACAAAGCTCTTGACATATCATATTTCATACATTAGATTGCAGTGGGTTATGAACTCCCAATTTTACCCCAAATGCAGATTGCAGAATCACGTCCTAATGGTTTCTAATTACACTTATAATAAAATTCAGATTTCCTCCCAACTTCTACCTTGGCTATTTCCTCTGTATTTTCTGCCCCTACATCTTCCTGAGGTGGCCCCTTTCTATGATTCCACACTCAGTTCACCTCCTCAGAGAAATATTCCCTAATCAAACTAAATCAGTAGTCCCTAACTTTGAGATAGAGTCTGGGCAGCTATAATTTTTTTCTTCAGCTCCTCAGTTGAGACTGATATATAGGGATACTAAGAATTGCTGCACTAAATGAGTTTTGCTTTTGCTTATGATATTTTTATGCTGATTTTTTTAATATTATTTTTCAGTTTTCGGTGGACACAACATTTCTGTTTGTATGTGGTGCTGAGGATCGAACTCAGCCGCACACATGCCAGGCAAGCGCGCTACCACTTGAGCCACATCCCCAGCCCCACATGCTGATTTATTTCTTGCTACTTCTCATTGCCTGTGGGTTGGAAAAGTGGAAAACTGACAGGTCTGAAGTGGTGAGAAAGAAATGGTAATCACCAGAAACCTGTACTAAATCACCGCCAAAAGTCACACCTATCTGTTAAATGCAAGTTAATGTGTATAAACTCTAGAGAATTTGTCATGCCTGTATCAATTTTTTTGTTGTTGTTGTTGTTCTTATTTCATGATTCTCAGCCCGGGATCAGAAAGTTGAAATTGTCAGAAAAATAATATGCTTTATCACCTCATGTTACCAAACCAGGACCATTTTGCCCACTGCACAGTATGTTAATCACTGACTTGACAAGTTTTGCAAAAGAGAGTTTATTCACATGATGGCCAACAGATATGAAGAGAGGGGAAACCTAAGAGTCAACCCTACAGCCTCAAGGATAGAACTGAGTAATATTTATAGGAATAAGCAAGGTGATTTAAGGAATGGGGGTGATTGGCGGTAAAGCAATCTGTGGTCTGTACACGTGTATCAATCTTCCTAGCCCTTCACAGGATGCATGTTCAGAAATGACAGTTAGCAAGATCTGAGGGTAGAGATTTTGACCCTCTAACATCAAAAGGCCACCCATCAGACACCTGCAAAGACCCAAGGGAAGAGAGTGGTTTCAACAAAAGCATTCTTGAAGCGCCTGGAAAGTAATTTCATGTGTCCCACAGGTCAGAGGTATTATTTACAGCAGAGCTAATGGGAGACTATTAATTACATATTGCTCAGCTGCAAATCAGTGATTTTTAAAATCAATTAAAAGCAAGTGAAAATAGAGTTTTAATCCAAGTTTTCCATGGTTTCATTCAGAACTGTCTTAACTTTGTGAGTAAAGATTGCCATTCTCGGGCCTGGGGTTATAGTTCAGTGGTGGAATGCTTGCCTAGCATGTATGAGGCACTGGGTTCAATTCTCAGCACCACATATAAATAAACAAAAAATAAATATCCACGAACCACTAAAAAAAGTTAAAAAGAAAAAGACTGCCATTCTCTTTTCTAAGTCTTGGTAAAAATCTTCAATTTGATATAATTTCCTAACACTAATTATTAACTTTCTTCCACCATGAACTCTGTAAGATAGGGGATTTGTCTATATTGCTCACTGATAAATTCCCAACTCTTAGATGATATCTGATATATAATCATGAATTATGTGATTATTCATTCAACAAATAGTTACCATGTGTTAGGCAGCATCCTAGACTTTGAGGATATAGCAATGAAAAAACAGCAAAAATCCTTGTCCTCTTACATACTAATGGGTAGCCTAGACAAGAATAACAAGTATAATAAAAATAAGTGGCAAGAAGAAAAAAAATTTAAAAACTAATCTAAGGTAACAAAAGATAGACCAGTAGTTGCCTAGGAATTAGAGTAGAAGGACTAAAAGGACCACAGACAGACTTTTAATGGGTGAAGGACATGTTCTGGTTCCTGACTGTGGCGGTAGTTTCACAGGTATATAGAACAACCAAAATTAATCAAGTTGTATACTTGGAACAAAAAAGGCTTATTGTATGAAAATTATATTGCCTGGCATGTAAAGCAAGAAGCAGAAGACTGAACTTTTAAAAATATAGCCAGTGAAGGCTTCATTAAAAATGTGATTTTTAAGAAAAGACATTAAGAAAGTGAATAAACTAGCATGCAGATATCTGGGAAGATCAACCCACAGGGGATAGTACTGGCCCTAATAAGATAATGTGTCTGGCATGTTCCAGAAATCAACAAGGAGGCCAATGAGTCTAGTTAGTGTAGATTAAGGTAGAAGACTATTAATCTGATTGAGATAAGAAGCCACTGGAGTTAACATGAGAAGCCATGAATACATTATTGGACTTATGCTCTAATAGAGTCACTTTGGATACTGTGTGTTGAGAAAAGGCTGACGAGCAGAAGCAGAGAAATCAGTTGGAAAGATGTTACTATAATCTAGGAGAGAGGTGATAGTGATTTAAACAGAGTAGTAAGTGAGAGGGTGAGTAGATAAATTTTAGACACATTATAAAACATACCCAGAAATATTTGATGAAAGGCTGGATCTGGATGTGAAAGGGGGAAAAAATAAAGGATATGAACTGGAAGAATGGAGGTACCACTAATTGAAATGAGAAAAAAACAAAAGAGGAGTAAGTTTGGGAGGTATATGAGGACCTGGTTTGGGGCATATTCAATTACTGATACCTTTTAAACATTTAAGTAGAGTTCTCAAGTATGTCATAAAAACGTATCTGGAATTTAGTGGAGAAATTTAGTTTGGAGTTTAAATTGGGCAGTCATCAGAGTATTGATAGTATTTAAATTAAATCTATGAAACTCCAATATCATTAATTAGCAATTAGGGAAATACAATCAAAACTACACTGAAACTGCATCTCACAAAATGACAGTCATCAAGAATACATATGGAGGGTGCTGGGGTTGTGGATTAGCTGTAGAGCACTCACCTAGCACATGCGGAGTGCTGGGTTCAATCCTTAGCGACACATAAAAATAAAATAAAAGTATTGTGTCCAACTACAACTAAAACAAAATACTTCTTCTTAAAAAAAGAATACATATAGGAGATAGGGCTGTGGCTCAGCAGTAGCACACTTGCCTGGCATGTATGAGGCACTGGGTTGGATTCTCAGCACCATGTATAAATAAATAAAATAAAGGTCTATCAACAACTAAAATAATATTTTTTAAATAAAGAATACATATAATAATAAATTCTAGAGAAGATGTGGAGAAAAAGGAACACTTATACACTATTGGTGGACTGTAAATTAGTACAACCACTATGGAAATCAATATGGAGGCTCCTCAAAAGACTAGGCATTCACCAAATGACCCAGCTATAACACTCCTTGGTATTTATGCTAAATAATTAAAGTCATCATAATATAGTGATACATGCACAATTCACAATAGCTAAACTAGAGAACCAGCCTAGGTGTCCGTCAATGGATGAACCAATAAAGAAAATGTGGTATATATACACAATGAAGTTTTACTCAGCCATAAACAAAAATGAAATTATGTCATTTGGAGGAAAATGGATAGAACAAGAGACCATTATGTTAAGCAAAATAAGTCAACTTCAGGTCAAGAGACAAATGTTTTCCCTCATATGTGGAAGCCAGAGAGGAAAAAGGAAAAGAAAGGTGGCGGCAGATCTCATGGAAATCAAACAGAGATCAGCAGAGGAAAGGGACCAAGTATTGGGAGGCAGGGAGAAAGGGGATATTGCTGGGGAGTGACACTGGCCAAATTATACTGTTATATTGTGCACATGTAATGAATACGTAACAACAAATCCCATCATGATGTACAACTATAATGTATTAATTAAAAAAGAAACTAAAGAGAATATGTAAAGAAACCTACCAGGGCTGGGATTGTGATTTAGCGGTAGAGCACTTGCCTAGTATGTGTGAGGCCCTGGGTTCGATCCTTGACACCACATAAAAATAAGTAAATAAAATAAAGGTATTGTCCAACTACAACTAAAAAATAAGCATTTTTTAAAAAAAGAAACCTATCAATTTTAAAAAATACATATCGTCATCATTAAGAAGAAAAGAAGGGGCTAAGGATATAGTACAACAAAAAAAGAAGAAGGAAAAGGAGAAGGAGAAGGAGAAGGAGAAGAAGAAGAAGAAATAATTTTCTATTATAGGATATAACAGAAGCATTTGTTTCATTGTTTATCTAAAAATAAGTCTGATTCTAATTTATCTAATTTAGTGATCTGGTTATTCTCTTACTAATTACCAGCTTCTCCATCCCTGTCAAAATACATAAGTCAGGTCATTAAAAATCTAATTTGGCATGCATCTGGAGCACAAACTGAATGACCTAAAGAAATATCATGCTAAATTATCTGCTATAATGATTATCTATTTGCTGTACAGAACGCAAAGAAAGCACTGTTTTGCAAACAACCAAAATCAAATTGAGAAATATTTGTGAACTCAAGGTCAAAGAGAGCACACTTGGGTCTTTAGGAACAACACATTAATGTAATTAAAATACATTGTCTCCTACATCTTACTGACCATAAAGATAACTGGGTAAAACTGTTTTGTTCTGTGTTGTTTAATATCAAATCTTGTTCTTTATTTAGTATCTCGACTACTGCCTTGGAGAGTTTGATCAAATGTCAAGAATTTTGAAATCTAACCAAAATGTAGTAGGAGGTAACTTCTGTACAATCACTTTAACCAATTCTGTTTTTCTGATCTGAGAAAACTGCAAATCCTGTGGATGGTTCTAAACTCTGTCCATAATTATTAATATCCAAATTTTTAGATGATTCTACCTCTGAAAAGGAATTCAGGGTCTCTTCAATTATTTCTTTTATCTCTGCAAAGAAGAATGTCAAAATGCAATCTGAATGTATGAGCTAATATGTAATGGAAAATATAGTTTACAAAGATTGAATTGAAGTTGAACTCACCTGTCCACTTTTCCCAAATTCTAGCTCTATTATGGCAACAGGGGTGTGTATTTGAGATGAGTGCCTTGACTGAGACTTAGAATCAACTCTCCAGCTCAGGCCCCGAAGTCCATTGTCCCAACGGCTCTGGTTCATGAGGCTCTCTCGAATCTTTGTTTTGTGGCTCTTCCAGAATTTGGAAATGACAGCAGCCTGGTCAGATGTTATCCCACCTTGCTTTTTGGTTTGAGCAGTCAAAAATGCCTCCAGTTGGTTGAAATCCATGTCTGCAGATGCAATCGACTATAAAGATGTCAGAAAAAGCAATAAATTTGAATTTGGTAGATAACTAGAAAAAGAGCTTCTTAACTAGAGCATATTTTGAATGATTCTTAAGTACTGACTATTTCTTTCAAATAAGATCATCAAACAATAGTACTGAGAATGAATAGTGAGTATAAATACAAAAATACTCCCTTTGCAAATATCAAAATATCAGAAAAGCTACTATTCAAAATTCTATCATTCCAATTCTATATTAATAACTTGAATCTAACTTAAATACCCAGTTTCAGAGTGAGGAAATAAAATGAAAATTATTTTAAATAATAAAACAAAAATAAAATTAATCTGTTCTCTGATGCAATCTTATAGTGCCTTACGGATAGGCCTGATTTGAAAAAGTACAACTGTACAATGTATTCTTTTTTTATATGTATATAATGTATTATCCATAAGAAGTACTAAGTAAACATTAAGTGAAGCATTATTTTAGCTTTGCAGTCTATCTTCAGTGAAACAGCTCATTTGCAATACTACTCTGCAATTATATATGATCTTAATACTTCTCCTTATATTTTCAAAAGTTAATTGCCATTAAAGTTAGGTTCTCAATTCAAGCATCCAAGAAAACACAGTAAATAAATATAAGTTCAAGTTTAAAATAAAAAAGCCCTAAATTTGCACAGCAGTCTTTACTCTTTCAAAGCATTTTCACTTTTATTATTACAATTGAGTTCACCATCCATTTTCAAAGACAATGAGGTAGACAGAAGTAGGATTAGTTCCCTTTACCCTCAATTTATAGAAATGGAAATGGAAGCATAGAGGAACCAAATGATTTTCCCAAAAGTTCAGTAAGTGCAGAGTCAAAGTCTCCTAAATGCGAAGCCATGTTTCCCTCTAATTAGTTTTCATAAGTGACTACACAGAGAAGTAGATTCTGTATTACTTTCATTGAAAAATATCTAAACTGGCACTTTCTGTCAACAATAATTCAGAGACACCAGCACCTAAGGAGTAGATACAATGCTTTATTAATGGTCTTCAGAGACTATGAGACATTAAACAACATACAGATTATAACCACCATCTTTTTATTTAAGGCTTGGCTATTTCAGTGAAGAGAAAAATACATAAATGTTAGTTTAATAATGAATAGCAAAACTGAGGGATAAAATCAAGAAGATGGTTTGAGTCAGAATATAAGGTACCAAAAGCCAGAGGATTGTTATATATAGGCAATAAGGAGCCACTAAAGCTAGGTAACTGGGTAATCACAATTCAAAGCTCCATCTGAGCATTAGGAAGGTAAGTCTGAGAACAGTAAGCAACTAAAGTGGGAAATCATCAAAGTGTTGAAACAATGGAGCTTGGGAGAGGAGAGTGATAGTTAATGATTTAATACCAGAGCAAACTTTCCCTTGCCTCTTCTTTGATAGGTTCCTACTCTCTCCTCTTTATGAGGGCTGATATGAATTCCAAATTAGAAATATCCTCCTCTTTCTGGACACACTGATTGGTCCAAATCAATTTCCCAGTTTAGAATAGGACAAATGGGATAATGGTACCAGAAGGATGAGAGGCTGGGGTTGTCATTATCTTTGACCTCTGGGTGAAAGCCTAAGTACGATTAAAAAAAAAAAAAAGAAAAAAGCTATGCACACACAGACACACACACATCTATATATACACATATATATACACACACATATATATATGAAGCCAAGCAGAGATAAGAGTAGATCCTAATGTGCCAATATCTGTATTCTATAACTCCCACGGCCCTGGTTCCTGCAGGCATTCTTTCAATTTTATACACTATATCACCTCTTTCACACCTACAGGCACTAAATAAATATATATATCTCTATATAAATACATATATATATACACACACACACATATATATATATATATAATTCAAGATAGTTTAAGTTGTAGTTCTATCATTTATAACCAAGAGTCTGACTAAAACAGGGCAGTAGCAGTAAGAACAGAGCAATGTAAAGGTACAGGTAGTATACGAATGGGTAAAGTATGGCTAGGGCTGAAAAATAAACATACTGCCTTTCTTTTCTCCATTAATATAAAAAACGTTATTTATTACAACTTTCTGGTAGATTAAAGATATTTCATGTTGCAACAAAAAAAAATGTTAATATCTCAGGGCTGGAGTTGTGGCTCAGTGGTAGGGTGCTCACCTAGTATGCACGAGGCACTGGGTTCGATCCTCAGCACCAAGTAAATGTAAAATAAAGATATCGTGTCCACCTAAAACTTAAGAATAAGTATTTTTAAAAAAAATATTAATATCTGCCTGTTTATCAGATATTAGGCCTAAAAACCTCTGGCCATGCCAACTCAATAGAAATATTAATTTACATAACATACTATAATTAAATTAAACTATTTCCATTGGCAACTCACATCAGAATTCAGGTGGTTTGGATCATTCTTTTTTCCAAATTATATCAAGAAATATCTATTCTGATATAATTTTACCTGTGATAGAATTTATTTTGTTTGCTGAGGCAGGCTGAGGCAGCAGGATATCGAGTTCAAAGCCAGCCTCAGCAAAAGTTAGTTGCTAAACAACTCAATGAGAACCTCTCTCTAAATAAAATACAAATTAGGGCTTGGGATATGGCTCAGTGGTTGAGTGCCCCTGAGTTCATTCACCAGCACCAAAAAAATTTTTTTTAACAACTACCATGATAAAGATCTGCTCAAGGGGCTGGGGATGTGGCTCAAGCGGTAGCGCGCTCGCCTGGCATGCATGCCGCCCGGGTTCGATCCTCAGCACCACATACAAACAAAGATGTTGTGTCTGCCAAAAACTTTAAAAAAAATAAACATTAAAAAATCTCTCTCTCTCTCTCTCTTTAAAAAAAAAAAAAAGATCTGCTCAAAGCATGCCACCTCTACTCTACTGACAGCCAAAGTTGATGGCCTGCTACTCATCTTTTGATTCTCTCCTCCATCAACACAACACCAGTACTGGGGATGGAACCCAAGGGCACTCTACTATTGAGCTATATTCCAAGCCCTTTAATTTTTTAATTTATTCAAAAATAAGCAGCACATGGTATGAATTGCCAAGATCATTGTAATGCCATGTGTAGCTAATAAAAATAAATAAATAAATAGATAGATAGATAGATAGATAGATAGATAGATAGATAGATAGATAAATAAAACAAGCAGCACAACCTGTGGGCTATGGTTTGCCAGCTCCTGCTCAATAACATCATAAAACAAACTGACCCATGTCTTACATGACTACAATGCCCCACCTGACATTATGTGGAAAAACGTGCTTATAATTATTAGAGCCTAGATATTAACTATTTTTTACACAAAAGTATTTCCCACAGTTTATTTAAGAAACATCCAACTTTTCACTAATGCATCTAATATAACTTACACTTTGGTTTGGGCATAACTTCACAAACAGGATGTTAAGCATTTTAGAAAAAACACATTATTGGGGGCAATGCTGTTTAAAATATCTGAGCTACCAATATAATACATTTGTGCATATCTACATTTGTTGCTATGCATTCATAGTGACTCTACATATAGGTACAGTATCTAATTAATTCATTGTATGTTCTAATGCTCAAAACATTTACATTTTAAAATAAACCTTTCAAATTACTTTAGTTTCACTGTATTTTTCATTTACATTACATTTGTATTATATTGATTTATTAGAAATTATGCATGTTAATTTTTATTATATGAGTTATTATATAAGAATTCCACTGAAGGATAATAAAGGGATATTTGAAAATGTTTACTATAAGAAGGTGACATTGGCTTGGACAGGTTTGAGAACCACTGAAGATTGAATGTAAACTCAATAAAACAGGCCCTGGCTTATTTTTTAGTATTTATTTGACAAATTCCTGCCTCCCACACTTAGCGCTCAAATAATAACCTGTTTGCAATCCCCCTTCTTGCAATCCTAATATACTGTTTCTTTATGTGTGTTTCTGTTTGTGGTATTCTAACAGCCTAAAATATCCTTCTGTTACCATGTCCATCTTATTAATTTCTATTTATCATTCAAGTCTCAATCCAAGCATAACTTCCCTAGGAGTCCTCCTTCCCTAGTAAGGTAAATGCCACTTTCAATTCAAAGAATGCCTTAATATATCTATCATTCTACTTACCTCAATAGAATCAAATTATGTGTTTACAAGTCCATTTCTTCCACAGATTCTAATCTTTGAGGGCAGGGTTTACATCTCTCTGAAAATACAGCATCTAATGCCCTGAGTAGAATTCAGGTCCTAACAGGTACTCACAACCATATCAACTACTTTTCAAATCCTAAAAGTTGCATATAAATATTAAGTCCAAAAGCATATGAAGTTTCCAATTTTTTGCTTCACAAAAATCCTTCCATATATATTCATAAATCATAAACTCCTTTGACATAAATTTAGAAAATAATCCAGGTTGTTGATTCTTGTTTACCTAACATAGCCCTTGGAAATTAACAAGGACACAGAGCCAAAAGAAAGTTAGGATAGGAATTTAGAGGAAAGGAAGAACTTGAATAAAATATGAAAATGTTATTCATCAAAATTAAACAAAGTTGTTACTCCAAGAAAATAATCAGTGATCCCACATGGTATAGCTGATGGTAGAAAGCTTAGAGAAACTGCTGGTCTCAAGTCAACACAGATCAGCAATATGCTAAAGATGTACTTGACTGGTGATCCAGTAATAATTTGGGTGATAGAGGCACTGGGGATTGAACCCAGGGCCTCCCACATGTTAAGCTCGAGCTCTGCCACTGAGCTACACCCTTAACCATGCATGCCTTCAGCCCTACATCTTGCTATGAAGTGTAAGTGCATTAAGAGGATAAGGATCAGCAGTGCATGGTGGTGCATGCCTGTACTCCCAACTTTTCAGGAAGCTGAAGAGGAGTATCTCACAGTTGATGCCAGCCTGGGCAACTGAGTGAGATCCTGTCTCAAAATAGAATAAAAAGGGCTAGGGACGTAGCTCAGTAGTAGAGTGCTCAAAGTCCTGGGTTCAATCCCTAAACACACACACACACACACACACACACACACACACACACACACACGACAATGATTTTGCCTCAATTATTTAATATTTAGTCACTGTGGCCTCACACATTAACTAATACATAGTAGGTGCTCCATAAAAACATGGTGAATTATCAGCAAAACTATGGAAGAAATAAAAAGATTAGAAGTTTCCAGGGTTTAGAACAGAGGAAGCAATGAATATGTTCCAGAAGGATTCTCAGGGCCATGAAACTATTCTATAGGACACTAAAAGCAGATATACGTCTGTTCTTACATATATCAAAACTCATAGAATGTATGAACTTAAAACTATAACCTTTGAGTGATGATAATATGCATTTTGGTTTATCCACTCACAATCACAAATTTGTCAACCCTGGAACAGGATGTTGACAGTAAGAGAGGTTATGTATATCTCGGAATAGGAGTTACACAGGAACCCTATTTTCTCTTATTTTGCTAAACCAGCTCTAACACTGGTTTTTAAAAAATTAATTAGGGGCTGTGGGTAATAGCTTAGTGGTAGAATAGAATGTATGTCTAATATGTACAAGGCCCTAAATTCAGTTCCCCTAGCATCACCAAAACCAGTGATACAAAACAAAACAGAAAAACACCTGGCAGAAGTGATGGCTATGCCAATTTTCTGACTCAGGTTTTAGGAAACTGGCAACTTCCACTTTTGTCTCTCTTAAGAGATTTGCTCTTAGAGCCCACACAGAAGGCTGTGAGCAGCATATGGAAGAGTCCTAAGTTGAAAGGACTCTGGCCTTAATTCCTCTCAACTTTGGCTGAGCTCCCAGCCAACAACCAACATCAAATTGGCAGCCATATAAATGAAGCATTTTGGGAGTGAATCCTCCAGTCACCAGTAGAACAGCCCTCATGGAGAGAATCTTCTGTACAAGCTCTATCTACAGTTCAGATTCAGCAGGCCAATAAATGGCTGTTGTTTTTAAATAAAATAAACAAATACATAAAGCTAATGATCCCTGTTTCAGTGAATTGCTTAAGTATCAGCTGGGCACAGTGGTATCCGTACTATCCCAGTTACTTGGAAGGCTAAGAAAGAAGAATCACAAGTTCAAGGCCAGCCTGGGCAACTAGCAAGAAACTATCTCAAAATTTAAATAAGTAAAATAAAATAACAAGGGCTGGGGGATATAGCTCAATAGAGCATTTATCTAGCAGGTACAAAGCCCTGGCTTCAATCCTCAGTACCTCCCCCATCCCACCCCCAAAAAAACCTTAAGTATATGACCTGTCTTTATAGAAAACTAATCAGTCTCCTCTAATTTCATATTTATATATAATTATAAATTTCTCCCAGCTGATTAAAAAGAATAGTATTTAAAGTTGGTACTCAAAATAATCCAGAGAAAGTCAGTTCCTATTTCTCTTTGGCAGATAAAACAGCTTTTCCTTTAAGCTTCTAGTTTTTGAGAATGGTATTTCAAAATCAGACTTAGTGATTAAAACAAGCCAGGGGCTGTGGGTGTGGCTCAGTGGTAAAGAGCTTGCCTAGCATGTGTGAGGCACTGAGTTTGATCTCAGCACCACATAAAAATAAATAAAAGTACTGTGTTCATCTACAACTAAAAAAAAAAAAAATTAAAAACAAGCCAGGAATGGTGGCAGACACCTATAATTCCAGCAACTCAGCAGGCTGATGCCGGAGGATTCCAAGTTCAAAGACAGCCTCAGCAACTTAGCGAGACCCTAAGCAATTTATAGAGACTCTGCCTCAAAATAAAAAATAAAAGGGCTGGGTATGTGGCTCAGTGGTAAAGCACCCCTGTGTTCAATACCTGGTACCAAAAAAAAAAAAAAAAAAAGAGTAAATAGCATTTATCAAGAACTATATTTTTATATAATATAAACTTATATATTAAAGTTAAAAAGCAAAATTGTTATGTATTTTCACCTAGTAGAAATACATCAATAATAACTAGGCATGGTGGCACACACCTACAATTTCAGCAACTAGATAGGCTGAGGCAAGAGGATTTCAAGTTCTAAGCCAGCCTCAGCAATTTAGGAAGGCCTTAAACAAATTAGCAAGACACTCTTTCAAAATAAAAAATAAGAGTGCTGGGGATGTGGTTCAGTGGTTAAGCACCCCTGGGTTCAATCTCCAGTACCAATATACATCTTCCATCATATGTTTTTCAATAAAAAAATGGAATAAACTATGGAATATTGTTGGTGTTGTACATTCTATGGGATTTTGTTTTGTTTTGTTTTGTTTGTAGAACTAAGGATTAAACTGAGGATTTCACAAATGCCAGGCAAGCACTCTACCACTGAGTTACACCCTCAGCCTTTTTTATTTTTTAGTTTGTGATGGGGTCTCACTAAGTTGCCCAGACCATCCTTGATTTGGAATTCTCTTACCTCAGCCTCCTGAGTAGCTGGGATTATAGGCATGCACTACAAAGTGGGGTGCATCCTTTAGGTTTTGATAAATGTATAACTTGTATCCACCATTACAGTATCAGATAAAAGCATTTCACTGCACTTCTGTTTCATCTTTTTAATGTCTCCCTCACACTCCTAAAGTATTCTATAAATGTCAATTAGATCCGGTTGATTAATCATTCTTTTCAGTTCAATCATATCCTTAATGATTTCTGTCTTCCAGATCTATCCATTTCCAATAAAAGGATGTTGAAATCTCCAACTATATATGGTGGATTCATCTACTTCTCCTTGCATTTCTACTAGTTTTTACTTCACATATTTTGATGCTCTGCTCTTAGGTACAAACATGTTAAGGACTTTATGTTTTCTTAAAGAGCTGATTTTTTATCATTAAGTAATGCATTTCTTTCTCCCTGATAACTTCTTGCTCTGAAGTCTTTTCTATATGAAATTAATAACTACTCTCACTTTCATTTAGTGTTAGATGGTATATCTTTCTCCATCCTTTTTACTTTTAATTTGTATCCTTAAAGTTGGCTTCTTGTAGAACATATAGTTGGGTCTTGCTTTTTTTGATCCATTTTGACAGTCTATCTTTTAACTGGTGTAAAGCATACATGCTGCAAAAACTGAGAAATGCAAAGTCAAAATTGCTTTTGTAGTTGGAGAACTCAATACCTCTCCATCAGTAATTGACAAATTTAGAAGGTAGAACATAGTTGAAATGAACAATGCTATTGATCAACTGAATCTAACTAACATCTACAGAATACTTCATCAAAAATAGCAGAGTACACATCCTTCTCAAACATAATGAAACACTGACCACATTTTGAGCCATAAAACATATCTTATTTTAAAAATATAAATTAGCAAGGCACTTAGCAAATCAGCAAGACCCTGTCTCTAATAAAACAAGAAAAAAAAAATACTAAGAATGTGGCTCAATAGTTAAGCACCCATGGGTTCAATCCCCAGTACCAAAAAGAAGAAGAAAAGAATCTATACAAAGTATGCATTCAGATCACAAATTAAACTAGAAATCAGAAAGAAAAAGATTGTTAAGCACCACCCCCCACCAAATACTTGATGATTAAACAATACATTTTTAAATTATACAAGAGTCAACAAATGAGGCTAAAATTTTAAAATATTTTGAGCTAAATAAAAATAAAATAAATACAACGTCTCTAATTAGAAGAATGCATCAAAAAGCTATGTACAGAGAAATTTATTGGAAGATCACATAAGGAAAATTGTATCAGATGGACAAATTTGAGAAAAGCAAAACAAAATACTAACAAAGATATGAAGCAAAAAGAATTCTCATTCATTGTTCACCAGAATGAAAAAACTTGTATACTTGGTCTGGGGCTGTAGCTCAGTGGTAGAGTCTTACACACGTGAGGCACTCAGTTTGACCCGCAGCACCACATAAAAATAAATAAAGAAAGATATTGTGTCAAAAAAAAAAAAAGGCCAAAAACTGTACATTCACTTTAGATAACACTCTAGCCATTTCTTACAAAACTCAACATATTCTTACCATATGACCCAACCATTGCCATATATATATATATATATATATATATATATATATATATATATATTTTTTTTTTTTTTACCCAATTGGGTCGAAAAATTACATCTATACAAAAACATGAGCATTGATGTTTACAGCAGATTTATTCCTAATTGCCAGAACTAGGAAACAAACAACATGTTCAACAGTAGATGAAAAAACTGTAATACATCCAATGAAATATAATTTAAGCACTAAAAAGTAATGAGTTATCAAGCCATGAAAAGTTATGGAGGAATATTAAATGCATACACCTAAGTGAAGAAGCCAATCTGTTTTGGCTACATATTGTATTCCAACTGTATGACATTTTGGAAAAGGCAAAACTACATAGACTATAAGGAGATCAGTAACTGTCAAAAGTTTAGGAGGAGGGAAAGGACAAACTGTTGCATACAGAAGATCTGGGAAGCACTGAAACTACTCTATATGATACCATAATGGTAGACGCATGTCATTACACATCTGTCAAAATCCATGTACTATATACCACAAACAGTGAACCCTAATGTAAGCTATGGACTTAAGTTTAGAATAATGTACGAATAAATAATGAAAAATATAAAAAGAACTTTTACAAATCAAAAGGACAACCACATAAAAATCTGGTCAAATACAGGAACAGACATTTAATAGAAAAAGAAACCTAAAAAATAAAATACATATTAGTTCAACCTAACCAATAATCAAGACAATACAGATTAACATTATTTCTCATTCGCTATACTGGCGAAACTTAAAATGCCCTATAATACTAAATATTGTTTCCTCATATCCTCACCAGGAGCTCTCAAATATTTTCGGGAATGCAACATTTTGGAGGTTAGCTAGCAAACGTTGGCATTATCTACCAAAATTTAAGATTTACATCCAACACTGTGATGTTAAATAATTAGAGTAATTCTTGCATCTAGGCACTATAGTCCTGTCCAAGATTGAGTCTGGTGGTGACTTGGTGGCCACTTAGAACAAAGCAGCCCCCCCACCCCCCGGGAGGTGGGGAGGTGGGGGTATCAATCAGGCGCCTGCGATGCCTGTCAATCAGCAGGACCCCCTGGCCAATTCTGGAGTTCAGCCAACTCCCCTGACCATGATAGTGGTTATTCAAGACAGCAAAAGAATGAAATCCGATTGTGGAGTATGGTGGGCTTTAGAGTATATATCATTTTGTTTTATAAATAAAATTTTCATTTTAAAATAGATTTAGATTTAAAGAAAAGCTGTGAAGATAGAATTTCTGTATATCCTGCACCCAGCTTCTCTTATTATCATCATCTTCTGTTATGAAATCTGTAACCATTAATGAACAATATGGATATATTATTATTAACTAAAATTCATACTTTATTCTTATTTCTAATTTACCTAATATCCTTTTTCTGTTCTAGAATTCCATCCAATTTATATTGCATTTAATTGTCTCTTTTAAGCTCCCCCTTGGCTATGACTAGTTTCTCAAACTTTGGTTTTGATAACTGTAACAGTTTTGAGAAATCCTGGTCAGATATTTTATACATTCCTCAGTTGGGATTTGTCTGATGTTTGTCTCATGGTTAGGCTGGGATAAAGGTTTTGGGGGAAGAGATAGGAAGGTAAAGTGCCACTCTCATCACACTTACTGAGATTACAAATTACCAACACAGCTTTTCCTCATTAGTGTTAAGACCTAGCTGACATAGTTTGTCAGGTTTTTCCACTACAAAATTACTCTTTTTCTCCTTACTATACTCATTAGAAGGAAATCATGTGTAGCCAACATTTAAGAAATAGGAATGCCAGGTGAGGTGGCGCACACCTGTAATCCCAGGCGCTCAGGAGACTGAGAATGGTTTTGAGTTTAAAGCCAGCCTCAGCAACAGTGAGACACAAAGCAAATCAGTGAGAACCTGTCTCTAATTAAAATATAAAATAGGGCTGGGGATATGGCTCAGTGGTTGAGTGCCCCTGAGTTCAAGCCCTAGTACCCCCCCCCCAAAAAAAGGGGTAATTCCAGAACCAAGCATGGTGCACACGTGTAATCTCAGCAACTCAGGAGGCAGGAGGATCATAAATTCTAAGCAGTCTCATCAACTTGGCGAGGTCCTAAGCAACTCAGCAAGACCCTGTCTCAAAATAAAAAATAAAAAGAGCGGGGGATTGGCTCAGTGGTTAAACCAACCTGATTCAACCCCTGGTACAAAAAAAAGAAAAAAAAAGGTAATTCCATTCAACTTAATTTAAATTAAAAGGTAATTTAATTAAATTAAAAGATAATTTAATTCAACTTAATTAAATCTCCTAAATTTTCTATCCCCATATAAACTATCGTTGCCTTCACTCAGTTTTTATTTTCTTATAATGGAGAAAAATGTTTAGCTTTATTATGAAAGCCAGTGGTTAGAGTTGGTTCTCAATTGTTATTCAAGATGCATGTACTTTATCAGAAAAAAAATTTGTTTTTCATTGTTGAGGAATAAATTTTGAAAGGCCTATTTTTTAAAAAATATTTTTTAGTTGTTGATGTACACAATACCTTTGTTTTATTTTTATTTATTTTTATGTGGTACTGAGGATCAAACCCAGGGCCTCATACATACCAGGCAAGTGCTCTAACACTGAGCCAATAATCCCGACCCCTTGAAAGTCCCCTTTATACAAAATATATGAAAACCCTCCTAAATTACTACTTCACCAGTTTTGAATATTCAAGAATTTGTGCTAGCCAATTCGATTATTCCATTTTATGACTTGTTATCAGTTTATAATCTGTATCTTACACTATACTTTTTACCACCTGCCTGGTATTATCAGGCCCTATGCCAAGCTCTTGAATAAGATAAATAACTTGGCCCTACCTTTGAAGGGCTTTCAAGCTGGTTGTGTAACCAAAAGCTCAGTATACTACAGCAAATTCAGCTTTCCTCATTTGCTAGAAAATCTAGAGCAGTGCTACCCACCAGTATTGTCAAAGACCAGTGCTTTGTTACCTAACTCCACTACAAAGAGACTACTGAAATGAGAGTAAAAATTTAGAAACTTCTACAGTGTTGTAACAGTATTTTTATGTATTTTTTGTGAGGAATTGAAAATATTTCAAAAAACAACACACACACAATAAAATTGGTCCTCAATAGACATCAGTTAAGCACTGCTATTAAGGGTATAAAGATTAGAAGGTCCTGTTATCTTGCAAATTAGGGCTGCTGAATTTAAAACTAACTTAAGGGCTGGGGATGTGGCTCAAGCGTGCGGCCCGGGTTTGATCCTCCAGCACCACATACAAACAAAGATGTTGTGTCCGCCAATAACTAAAAAATAAATAAATTAATTAATTAAAAACTAACTTAAGAGCTACTTGGCCCTATTTATAAAATACTAAAAATCCTGGTTACAATTGAAGAAAAAGAAGAAAAGGTAACAAGGAGAAAATAAGGTGCTGGTTATGGACAAGTTGGAAAGGCTAAGTCAAAACTAAAATTAATAAAGGAAAAAAATGTTATTACTTTTTGCTGGGAAGAAGAATATTTCAGGTTGTCAGCAGAATTTTAAAGACCACTTTTGTGTATGCCTGGCTATACTTATAGGGGAAAAAATTGCACTAATCCTTTAAAATTTCTCAACTTACAAAATTTAACAATTTGAAAATTACTGTATTAAAAAAAAAAAAGGAAACTGTAGCCAAAAAAAGAAGTAGATTGCATTAGGTGGGGTGACTTCATTCTTCACAAATCTGTTTAATTAATCCTATTTTTGTCATCTGTGATAAAATAACAATGTTTCTATTTATCTGATATGGCCAAGCCCTGGGACATCACTGGAAACTTTATTCAAAGTCCAACCTTGTTTCATTTGGCACAGCTAAAAACAGAAGTGGAATCAAATTATATTTTAAAAGTCAATTCACATTTCCCATTGTTAGATTTAATACACAACGGACTGGTGTTTCTTTTAGCTATTGCTGCCATATTCTGCATGCCAGCTTAACAAATTTACACATGAAAAAAGAAGAAACTAATGTTGTTTCATATGAAAATTTGCCCAAGAATGGACTCAGCACTCATGAATACTTTCCAAAGTTCAGTAACTTGTTGTGCACCTACTGTGTAACAGTCACTGTGCAAGGAACTTTCCAATTGTCCAATCAAGGGCAGAGTTTAACAGCTAACGAAGCTCAGAATTTGCAGATAGAGAGAGCTAGGTGAGAATGAAGGGGGGAAATGAGTACATATGTAATATAGAGAGTTGATGTGCAATCTAATCAATATAGCAAGAAATAGAACATCTATGACAACTACAGTCTAAACATTCACAATTTCAAAACTAGCTCAAGCTATTAGAATATTTCTGACATGCAGCAATTGGTCACAAGCTCAGGTATGAATTAGAATCATGTGTACTACGAACCACATTTAACTGTAAGTAAAACTAGCCAACTTCTCAGTTTTGTTTTGTTTTTGTTTTGGATTAAACCTGGGGCACTTTACCACTGAGCTACATCCCCAGCCCTTTTTATTTTTTGTTTCGAGGCAGGGTAAATTACTTAGGTCCTCACTAAATTGCTGAGGCTGGTCTTGACCTTGCAATATTCCTTCCTGCCTCAGCCTCCACAGTTGCTGGAATTACAGGTGTCCCACCTCATCCAGCTTTCCAGCATTTTCAAGACCACTATACAACTGATTTGTGTCCTTAATAAAAATCAAGCCTTGATACTTCAATATCAGCAACTTACTTGCCTTTATATATGTCTAAAAATCTTTACTAAGGGTTTTTTCCTAAAAGCCAACAAATATCAGATACAGAAAGACAAATACCATAAGTTCATTCTTACACATGGAGGATAAAGGTGATCTCAAAGGAGTAGAGAATAAACTAGTGATTACCAGTGCCTGGGAAGGTGTGGGAGAGGGAAAGATGGAGAGAAGATGGTTAGTGAGTACAAGTGTAGTTGAGGATTTCAACCTCTGAGTCTATCTTCATTTTTTTCTTCTTAACTACTTCGTCTTTGTGTGTATGTGTGCATGGGTGTGTGTGTGTGTGTGTGTGTGTGTGTGTGTGTGTGTGTGATTATAAATGGACAGCATACCTTTATCTTATTTATTTTTATGTGGTTCTAAGGATCGAACTCAGTGCCTCACATATGCTAGGCAAGTACTCTGCCACTGAGCTATAGCCCCAGCTTCTTTAACTACTTCTTAATTACTTCAAAGTTGAATACCTGGGTTTTCTATTTGTGGTTTTGAGATTGTTGTTGTTTTTTAACTTTTTAAAATAACAAACTTAAGATAACTATCTAAATCCTTTCTCTAATGTTCCTTTATTAAATGAATTAATATTAAAAAGACTAGGTGTTTGGAAAAATATAAAGAATTATATTCTTAAGTTAAAAATCAAAAATAGTTCCCTGATCTTGCAAAATTAGTTCTCTGAACTAACATTTTAGATTTTTTTTGCAATCTTTTCTCCCTCAATGATTTTGCTATAAAATAAAAATTTCAGATGCAAATTTTTACCTGAGGAGATTAAACATGCATCTTCTTCAACTAAAAATTATGAAACTTCTTTCAAATTAATTTCAAGAAATTAATTTGAAGCACTAATTAGGGGTTTTTTTTTCCCCTCAAGTACTAGGAATTGATACCTGGACACCCAGCCTTTTTGTTTTTCCCCCAATTTTGAGGGTCTTACTAAATTGCCCAGGCTATACTCCAACTTGTAATCCTCCTGCCTCAGCCTTCCAAGATGCTGGAATTACAGGTATGTACCACCATGCATAATTTAACAATTATTCTACCTGCTATGTTATTTTCTTTTTCATTTTGGTGCTGAAAATTGAACCCAGGGACACCCTATCACTGAGACACATCCCCACACCTTTTTGACACAGAGTTTCACTGAATTGTCAAGGTTGGCCTTTAATTTGTGATCTTCCTGCCTCAGTCTCCAGAGTCACTGGGATTAGAGACACAAACTGCATTGCACCTGGCTACTACATGTTATCTTATAACTATGTTATCTGATATAGATTAGTAAAAGAGAATTGAGAGAACAAAAATAAACCCTCATATTTATGGCCAACTGATTTTCTACAAAGGCAATTAAGACAATTCAGCATGGGACAGAACAGTCTTTTTAACAAATGTAACTGGGAAATATGTGCACCAACATGTGAAAGTCTAAATTTAGACTGTACTTCTCAACTTTTCAGTATTACACCACTAAGAAGCTTTCCTAGACATTTTTACCTAATTGAGCTTTACACTAATGATATTTTAATAACCACAGGTAAACTATGTTATTTGTTTATGCAGACATACCTGTGCTTTATATGAAAACAGTAATTTTTTCACTTCCCAAGAACCAATCCTTGCCCCCAAATACAGAATGAATGAAAAAATTAACTCACACATACAAATAAACTCAAACTAGATCAAAGACCAAATGTAAAATCTAAAACTATAATTTTTTTTTAAAACTAGAGAACTCTTTGAGAACTTTGGTTAGGCAAAGTGTTCTTAAATACAACACTGAAATCATAATAAAAGAATAAATTGATAAATTACACCTCATCAAAATTTAAATTCAAAAGATACCATTAAGAACATGAAAAGAAGGCTGGAGTATATGAGTAAGTAGTGGAGAACTTGCCTAGATTAGGGCCCTGGGTTCAATCCCTAGCACCATAAGCAAGGGGGAAAAATTACAAGCCATAGATGGAATAAAACATTTACAAGCCATATACCTGATAAAAAGCTTATATCCAGAATACGTTTTGTTAAAAACCTAGCGCACACACACACACACACACACATGCCTATAATCCCATCAGCTTGGGAGGCTAGAGTAGGAGAACTCCAAGTTCGAAGCCAGTCTTAGCAATTTAGAGAGATCCTAAGCAACTTAGACCCTAAGCAACCCTGCCTCAAAATAAAAAGAGCTGGGGATGCAGCTCAGTGGTAAAGTGTGTTCATTTCCTAAGGGGAAGGGCAATGGCTAAAATTAAAATGACTGCTAGAATGCTGCTCTCATTATTACTGGACTTCATTTAAACCTTGACTAGAACAGAACACCTAAACAACAGTGTTTGAAGAGAGCTTCCATATTACTGATCACAAACACATGCTGGGAGGGTGGTATACCCCAAATTCTTGGGAACAGAGGCTTTTGCACTTGGGACCCTTAATCTTATCTGTATGCCTATTCATCTGGCTGCTTGTCTGTGCCCTTTATACAAACTATAATAATAAGCAGAATTTTCCTAACCAAAAAAAAAAGACTGCTATACTAAGTGTTGATAAGGTCATTAAAGAACTGAAATTGTTATAACTGTTGGTAGAAAAGTAAAATAGTATGCCCACTTCAGAAAATAGTTTGTTGGGACTGGGGATGCAGAGCTTGCCAAGCATGGCCAAAGCCCTGGATTAGAACCTTAGCACTGCCAAAAAAAAAAAAAAAAGAAAAGAAAGAAAAGAAAAAAAGTAGTTTGTACTTAAAACATTACATACAACTTTTTATATGAGCCAACCACTACACTGTTGCTTATTTACTTAAGAAAAACACTTGTACACAAATAGTCATAGTAATTTTATTAAAGTATATCATAAGAGAATTATTATTATCCATAAAAAGGAATAAATTACTGATACAAGCAACATCTCAGAATAATGCTGAGTGAAAGTAGTCAGATACCATCTCCTCAAAAAAGAAAGAGTACACATTGTATGATTCCAGTTACATAAAACTTTAGAAAATGTAAACTCATCTATAGTAATGAAAAGAAGATCAGCAATTTCCTAGAAAAGAGGAGATAGAGAGATACAGGGAGGAAAAATTAAAAAGAAACACTGTAGCTCAGTGGCAGAACGCTTGCCTGGCATGTGTGAGGCACTGGGTTCAATTCTTTGCACCATGTAAAAATAAATAAAGGCATTCTGTCCATCTACAAGTGCAAAAAAAAAAAAAAAGAAAGAAAGAAAAGAAACTGGGATGTTAGACATGCTCACATCTGTAATGATAGAAATGCTCACTATTTTGTTGCTAGTTTCATAGTTTCACAGGTATATTCATATGTCACTTTATCAAATTGTATGCTTTAAATATGTACAATTTGCTATATGTCCATTATAATAAAGCAGTTTTATCTCTGGCTTTTAAGTGGCTCATCACTAAACTCTCCCATGACACACATAAATAAGCCTCCTCTTTCCCTCTATTAGCCTGCCTATTGTCAAATCATTTGCAGGCCGCCCCCGCCCCCAGCCACTGGACACAAGTTAGAAGAGGAAAAGCTTAATGGAACTTTCTTCTGAAACTGGTTTACTTGCAGAGCATGGGGTGTTAGCTATCATCTGTCTGATATGATCTTTGTATTAAGAGAATAAATAATGTGATAGTATCCAGGGGAAAAAAAGAAGAGGAAAAGTTTTCTTTCTAACCTCTTTGCAAAAAAGAATGGGATGGTTGGATGGGATGACTAAAAATCGCAGCTGAGATCCCAGAACTTCTGACTAAGCCAGTGAACATTTTACCAGTGGATCCTAGAACTGTGCTCAGGGTCTGGTCAAATGAAGGTCAGAGACTCTCTGTCTTTTCTAAATGGAATTTCTCCAGAATTTAGATTTATATGCAAAAATGGAATTAGTTCTCTGGATATTGTGACTTATAGATCCTTTCCCTGAGAGAGCCATTATGTCCAGTTTGTCTCATTTAGTGTCCTGAGAGCCTGTCTTAGATCCAGAGAGAGCCCTGAATCATTGATTTTCCGCCTGTTGGGGGCACGAATTGTCAGATCTGTATCTGCAGGCAGCTAGCCAGAGGCTGGAGGCCTAAGACATGTTCCTATGGTTTGCCAACTCTCACAGGGTCCCCACAATGGACTGTGTAGTCTCTTTCCTTGATGCCTTGCTAGTGCAGAGAAGTCCCATTTCATTATTGTCTGCCCAGTGTTACAAATTGCAGTCCATGATCTGAGGTATTTCACTTTTGTGGGAGACCACACATACGAGTTTTTCACAAACAACTTCTTACTACCTGTAGCAAAAGGGGTAGAGTCTCTGCTTTCTCTTACTTTAGCTATCTTTGGGAATGACTTTGGAACAGAAGTTGCATCTTCTGTATCCTTTTGGGGGATATTATATTCATGATTAAGTCATAAAAAAGGTTTATGATTTTTGAGTCACATTTTGAACAAGTACAGCTCTGAACCTGGGTTAGAATTCCAGGCACCTTTGGAAGACACCTCCTCGGCTTGAAGTTCTTCCTTGTTTTGGTCTAAGGCTGTTCTCTTCTTGACTATTTGTTTCAAGGCCTGTTATCCATACTTCATCTTGCTTTCTTCATGGGAACTTCTCTCAACTGAACCCGCCCCCTTCTCAAGTTCCTGCTGACTATATCCTCTACCACTGTAGCACTCTTTCTTCCTCTCTTGTAGGCATGATTTTGCTGATAATAAGTGAAAAATTCAAAGGCTTCTTTGAAGCTGGCTCCATACCAATGTCCTCCTCCCTTCCTTGAGGTATCTCAAGGGAGACTTAGGATCCCAAAAGCAACACTGGTGCTAAACAGGCTAAATGGAAACAGAATTTAGCCCACAACCTTCATAAAATTATGTTAAAACAAACAAACAAAAAAATCTTGTAAGTCTTCTCCACTAATATCAATAAAAAGCTTTGCCCTTGTATTGATTAAAGACAATTTATTTCATCTTTCCCCAAACATAATTCAAAAAAAAAAAAAAAAAAAGAAAAAAAATCACCAACTCATATATAACCTAGTGAATTCTATCTACTATATTGCTGTATTTATGTTTGGCTCAGGCTAAAATTTTAGAGTGAAAGCCATAAAGATCTCTACTTGTGTCTGTCTGTACCGGGTGGACTCTTGAACAACATAGGTATTATGCACACTGATCCTTGCACAGTCAAAAATCCATGTTCAACTTCTGACTCCCCCAAAACAACTAATAGCCTGCTACTGACTAGATGTTTTCAATAAAAAACAGTTAACATATTTTGCATGTTGTATGTATTTTATTTGTTAAAAAACATGCAAGATCTACAAGAGATCATTGTCTACTGATACATAACTTACTAAAAAACTGCTCACAGAGATAAGTGTTCACACAGTATTTTAAGTGAACATTTGTAGCACTTGAGCTCACTGTAATAGTGAACAAAAGGTGGCTATGAAATTATTACAGTACATTATATATTAATTTTATGCAGTTCTAATACTGCATCTTTACAGTTGTTTACATTTCTATTAAAGGTTGAGGGTTCTTTTATTCAATTCAGTTAGTAATCATGAATAGGCAAAGTGAAGCTCCTTTAGTGTTAGTGGCTCTGAGCTTTGAATGCCACCAGCTTTCAGCTCTTACTGTTAGTGGCCCCCTGTGCTGTTCTCCTTAAATCCAGAGGCAGTAGCTATTGGAAGCTCTCTGAAACTCTTCCAATAGCCAAAGCAAGCAGCTCCCAGCAACTCTCCCATTACTGTTCTCTGGCTGCTAGCCACTTTCAGTACAGCCAACAGTCTCGGTGTTATCAATTCTATAATCAGTTCATCCTGCTCTACTTAAGACTTAAGTCACAAAGAGGCAAAATTAAATTCATCCAAAAAAGATTTTATTAGGATTTATGCTGCAGCATAAGACTAAGCAGTACACAGACTTTTCCACTAAATGTGAAGGGAAGACTAATCATATAGACAAAATAAGGTGGGGCCCATGCACTGTGTGCTGTTAGCTAATTGCAAACTTTATGCTGAGTCATTGGTAGGGGAATAGCTCCTCACAGAACAGACTTCAGAAAGCTGAAGCAGCTGCAGTGGGATGGAATCATCCAGAGAGGTTGTGGAACAGAGTCATTTGGGACAGACCTTGACTGAAGCTACCACAGTCCAAACAAAATTTTCTGGAGCACTTGGGGCAGCTTCAGATATCAAACATGGAAGAAAGAAAATTTTAAAAGTACTTCTTGGAAAGCATAGGGCCCTTCTCTTATGTCTCATGTCAACTATGAATATGCCATATACTATCCCTATTAGTAAGCACATTTTTTTTTTTTTGATACCAGGGATTGAACTCAGGGGCACTTGACCAATGAGCCACATCCCCAGCCCTATTTTGTATTTTATTTAGGGACAGGGTCCCACTGAGTTGCTTAGAGCCTGACTTTTGCTGAGGCTGACTTTGAACTCACGATCCTTCTGTCTCAGCCTCGGGAGCTGGTGAATTACAGTCATGAGCCACTTGCACCTTGCCAGTAGGCATAACTTTTGATAATATTTTCATTTTTTATGATAGATTTGTGTATACTTTGTGGTAGTAAATAAACTATTATCTACATACATCATCTACATTCCTGACATGTTTTTTCTTAATTTTTTTAAGTTTTTTTCAAATTGTTTCAAATATCTAAAAACAAAATCTGCATATAAGTGGCCCCAAACAATTCAAACCCATGTTGTTCAAGGGTGGATTATATAGACTTTGTGTATTTCTTACTATATATACTATGTGATATTTCTTACCTCCAGATGGTATTAACATATTAATAAAAGAGCACCATTCTAATTGGCTTAGAGAAAAATAAGCACTTACATAAATTGAATACTTCTAAAACTCTCAAAAATACACAAAATTAACCCAACTATTTTCCAAGTTCATGTGATTTGGATAAATTTTTGGTAAATAAGGTTAGTTTAATACTGCCAGTTTAAGAAAACAGGCATGACTTCAGAGTTGCCAGCACTATATTTTATTCTATTTGGGTTTACTAGTCAAATAAGCCAATATGTTTATTACATGTTTATGGTTATAAAACTTGCAAATTTGAGCAGGTGCAAAAGTATATCCCTATAATCCCAGCAACCTAGAAGGCTGAGACAGGAGAATCACGAGTTCAAACCTAGTCTCACTCAACAATTTAGTGAGGTCTGAACTACTGAGCAAGACTCTGTCTCAAAATAAGAAATAAAAAGAGGTGGGTATGTAGGTGAGTAAGTGGTGAACCACCCCTGGGTTCAATCCCCAGTACCAAAATAAAGAAAAAAGAAAAATCCTTACAAAATTGACTTTAATCAAATTCAGTTACTGTTCTGACAAATTTCATTTCAACAATAATGTAGTTTCCGAAATCTGTTTAGTAACTTGAACTTAAAACTTAAGTTATACTAAATTAAATAATACATATTCATTGACTATCTAGATAATTTCTACATAAAATACTGAAACAATTACTGAATATGTTTAAATTTTGGATTCTTATTTTTAAAGAGAGACTAAAGATGGGCTGGAGAAGTGGCTCAAGCAGTAACACGTTCGCGTGGCATGTGTGGGGCGCTGGGTTCGATCCTCAGCACCACATAAAAATAAAATAAAGATGTTGTGTCCACCGAAAACTGAAAAATAAATATTAAAAAAAATTCTCTCTCAGAGAGAGAGAGAGAGAGAGAGAGAGAGAGAGAGAGAGAGAGAGAGAGAGAGAGAGAGAGAGACACTAAAGATATCTGGGTTTATTTGAGACTCAAAATATTCTTTTTGCCACAATGGAAAAGTTGTACTGTGAAGAAGCATATACCTCTAGAACATGTGAGATGACATATTAATAAAATTGGCCAACTTGCTATGAAACATTGGTATATGACAGTCAATTCACAATAATTTACATCCTAAATTTCTTTATAAAGTAAAGGTTATTAATGGTTAAAATGATAATATATTTAAATGGAGCTAATAGAAACAGTAAGGGTGAATGAAAACAACAATGTATGAAAAGTATTCAAATGATATAAAATGTTTTGGTTAAGGGAAAGAAGAGTATCTTTGTCCTAAAGTAGATGTTTAGAGGTTGTTAAAAGGTTGTTCCAGCATAAGAAAGAGGAAAGGAAAGCAAAAGACAAAAACATGGACGGATACAGAAAGTTATAAAGAGTATGTGGAGAAAAAAAATGAGAAAGAATCTTATATCAAGCTGCAATTAAATAATCTTTAATATCAATAATTTATTGATCCAATGCCAGAGTTTACATCTCTTTAAGAAGACAAAAGTTTCTTGGACTATTGATCTGCTCTTTATAAGCAATTGTTAAAATTGTTAAGTTTTTTGTTGGGTTTTTTTTTTTTTTCATTTTATAAGTAATCTATCTAGGAAACAAGGATGCTCTGTCTTACTGGTGCTTAATCCTATCTGTGATTATTGAAGAAAACCTAGTCTTCTTTTAAAAGTGACCTGAGATCCTATTTAATCAAGCATTCAAACCTTTTGACATTTTGCCCCCTCAAAATGCAATTCTATCTGTAATCCCAGGGGCTCAGGAGGCTGAGGCAGGAGGATCACAAGTTCAAAGCCACCCTCAGCAATTTAGCGAGGGGCTAAGCAACTCAGTGAGACTTTGTCACTAAATAAAATACAAAATAGGGCTGAAGATGTGGTTCAGTGGTCAAGTCCCCCTAAATTCAATCCTGGTACCACCTGCCTCCAAAATGCAATTCTAAATAAAATCTTAGTTTCAAACTGACTTTTGAGATTTCCCAAAGGAATCCTGGACAATCTCAAGGGTTTGTTCTTTCACTTTTTAAAAGTGAGATTTTAAAAATAACTAGATGTATGGAGTAGGCAGGGGGAGCATGGGAGGAATAGATGAACTCTAGATAGGGCAGAGGGATGGGAGGGGAAGGGAGGGAGCATGGGGTTAGAAATTATGGCGGAATGTGATGGACATTATTATCCAAAGTACATGTATAAAGACATAATTTGAGATAATTTCACTGGACTGAGTAAGGATTTCCAGATCTCTAGCAGAGATGATAGTTCATAAAACTGATAACCCAAGATTAAGTAAAACAAGAATTACATGGTATTAAATAAACAGATTTGTAAATTTTATGACTTTTGTTGTTGCTGGAGTTTGAAATATTGCCAGGTCTTTTAATTTTCTATTTTCTGGACATAAGGAACCCCCCCTTCTTTTTTCTCTTAAACTATCTATAAATCACAACTTACCTTTGTAAACAAAAATTAAATATTCATCTTTTTCTCTACCAGAACCCTCCAGAATTCTAAAACTCTTATTGAATATTCTTTCATCTCAGAATATTCTTTCATCATTCTTTCATCACAGTTACTTGCATAAATTCCATAAGAATCTGTTCTTCTGAGGTTTTTCTGTTGTTTTGGCTTTGTACTATAAATTTAACTCAAGGGCACTTAAGCACTGAGCAATATGCCCTGCCCTTTTTATTTTTATTTTTTTTTTATTTTTAGGGCCTTACTAAATTGCTGAGGCTAGCCTTGAACTTGCAATCGTCCTGCCTCAGCCTCCTGAGTCGCTGGGATTACAGACATGAGCCACCATTCCTGGCAAATATCTGTTCTTCTTATAACAGGACATAATTGAAGAAAGTGGCTCCAATGATGATGGACAGAATTAGATATGAGCAGAGGTTTTTGTTTTGTTTTTGATATGGGGTTGAATCCAGAGGCAACTTACCACTGAGTCATATCCCCAGTGCTTTTTATTTTGATACAGGGTCTAAATTGCTTAGGACATCACTAAAATGCTAAGGCTGTCCTTGAACTTGAAATCCTACTGACACTGCCTCTAGCTGGGATTAAAGGCATGTACCACTGCACCCAGCAGATATGAGCAGAGTTTTAAGGAACTGAAGGTTAATTCAATGGAGCCAATCCTGCAAAGACCTCTTGCAAAAAAACAACCTGGGATTTCTATCCTCACACGTGAATAAGATAGGTAAGTTCCTCACAGACTGAGAACATTAGGAAATTTCGAGGACCTCCAGAAGGAAGGATTGCACCCTATCTATAAGTACTGCAGATAAAATCTGGCTGACAAGTACTTACCTTGGCTTCCTAGTCTAAACATCTAGAAATCCTCTCAATTGGCTACCCTTTGGAATCAGAAACTAGGTTTATTGTCTACTTCAAGTATTAATCTTTATTTTTCTTTTTTGTTCCCTCATTCTATGTTCTTTCCCTTTGTAGATCTGTTACCTCAAAATTTCTAACCTGACTCCTCTTCACTGCAATTAACCTAGCTCTGTGTGTGTGTATGGAACAGTAAGTTTCAGATGAGGGAAATGTGGAATCCACCTTAACGATTAACATGTGGGAGACCAGAACTCATCACCTTAAAATATGCCTTTTCTGGCATACAGATTGTTAAACTGAAAGCAACCAAGGAGAAGCAGATGCAGGAAAGCTGTCTTCCCTTTAATTGCCTAAAAGCAGGACATATATGTGCTAATACCAAAGACAGCCTCCCCCTGCCCCTTTCTACCAGAGAGAACAAAAGACAACCTAGACCCTCTTAAGGCACCAGAGATGGTATCAGAGGAATTTACATCAACTAGCTTTACTAACCATGCTTTATTTGCCATTTACTTGCCTTACCACAGCTGCAGCCCCTAAACACTCAAAATCTTCTTCCTTTGTCTAAAAATGTACTTACTGTTCTCTTGTTGAAGACATTATCAGCTTGAATTCAGACATCTCTTTGAGAACTACTGTGGTATATATGTCAGTTTTATATATATGCACACATGCACACGTCCATGTATATACGCACATATAAACGTATAAATATTTATATATACACACGTGTGTACATGTGTATATTATGAATGTATAGGTCAGTAAACTTCTCTTGTCATCTTTTGTTACAGGGTTTGGTTCTAAGAACTCCTGAAGGCTGATTTTTTTTTCTCTCCTATACATCAAGCCAGTGGATGCTATGCTACCCAGCCCTTTCTCCTTTTTGTTTACTTTTTTTTAAGACTTTTTTTTTTTTAGTTTTTTTTTTTTAGATGGGCACAATACCTTATTTATTTATGTGGTATTAATTTCACATCCCTGGCCTTCTTACTTAAATGAAAGTTTCAATCCATAACTTAAATGTGTTAAGCCTTTTAAAAGAGGAACACAAATCTTATTTCCTGAGGCAAACTCATTTTGTGTATGGTAAAGACATCCCCTGGTTCTCTCTTTATAAAGCACTACTTAAATGTACCCTCCAGGGCAGTTATCCCAACTGTGTCACCCAAGGGAGAAGCCTATTAATAACTAAAATTTATTTTTATTCTACACTATTTCCTATATGCCCCCCTACATACACACACCCCTACCTCAAATTCATTTTGTGTTTACACATGTATAGTTGCTACGGTAGTTTGGATTTACTAAAAATTAAGAAAAATAAATTACTTGTTCACTTTTTCTGTGTTCCTTTGACTCCGTGTAAACCTCTGATACATTTATGGTAAACCAAGAACTGAAAACAAAAGGGAGCACAGAACAAAAAGCCAAAGTTCTTCTAAACACCTGTCCCACTTCAGCTCCATGCACAGAATACAGCTGCCTGATTATGATGATTGAGGAGTCTATAAAACATGGGTGGCATTTGAATTTCTTGGCAATTCAGACAAGTGAAATAACAGCAAGAGAATGCCATGAGTAAGAGGACTGTTTTATATAAATCCATTTGTGGCTTTAGTATACATTTTATCCAAAGAGCTCTGCCAGAGAAGAATTAAGAATGTAGGCTGAAAAGGAAGAAAAGATCCAAAGCAAATTTGGAAAAGGAGACAAGCCCTCTTCAGTTTTGAGAGAGTTTACTGAAAAAGGTGGTTTTCATTCCCATCAGTGTTAAACTCCCAATCAACATTAAATAAGACAAATGCAGAGGTTTAATCTCCACAATGCTATATGGAATTTCTATGTATGTGATGGATACAATGGTGAAAAAAGAGTGTTTGCTGTTAAAGGGATATTTTATTTATTATCTACCAAACTGAAAATTGAAAATAATACAGATATTATTGCACACACTGAGCTTTGAGGCTTTATTCCAAGAAAATGGAAAGGCTGATTTGGGGGATCCAGAAACACATAGTATGACTCAGGAACTACACCAGTAGACCCAGAGATATTACATGAAAGAACAATGAAAGCTGTGTTCAGATAAAAAGGGTATCTTACTGTAAGAAAGGCTCCTGTAGTAGCCAGGGTTCTCTAGAGGAACAGAATCAATGGGAATTTATTAGATTGGCTTACAAGACCAGAAGCTGGATAGTTCACAATGGCTATCTACAGGCTGGAGAGCTGGAAGAACAAGTAGCTGCACAGTCCAAAAAGTCAATGCCTCAGAACAAGAGAGATCAACAGTTCTAACCTAGTCCAACACCAAAGGCTTCTGGAAACTCCCTGGGGAATCACTGACGGAGTTCGCTTTGGAAGAGTGAAGTAGCAACCATAGCAGCAGCAATGAAGAATCCATTCAAGAAGAATCGAGATTGCCTCTGCTGCTGCTTCCTTGTTCTTCCAACTTTTTTAAAAATATTTTTAAGATGGGACATAATACTCTTATTTTATTTATTTATCTTTATGTAGTACAGAGGATTAAACCCAGTTCCTGATATGTGCAAGGCAAGTGTTCTACCACTGAGCTACAACCCCTGTCCTCTTTCCACTTTTATTCCATCCAAGCCATCATCCTATTGTACCATGCTGCCCACACTTAGAGAGGGTCTCCCTTTCAGTTGGCTATCCCAGATGTCAATCATTCCTAGACACACCCTCACTGACACACCCAGAAGCTTCTTAATCATGGTTATTTCTCAATACAATCAAGTTGACAATTCAAATTAACCATTATAGTTCCCAACTATTTCAAATATTTATACAGCTCTCAAATATTTCACTATCTACATTACAAATGAAAACATTCAGTAATCAGCAGCAAGTGTTTGAGTGTTCATCATTGCTCAAGCAACTGAGATTGATAAAAGGAGTCTTTCAAGGGTCTTATAGACACAAGACAGAAATCCTGCAGGGCTCTACAAAATTCCCAAACACAAATTCTTTTGGTACATATATTCTTAAAATTTTAATTCTTCAAGGATGCCTTTCCTAACTGAAACTAGCAAAACTTTTCACTGAGCCTTCTGGAATTTTATTTATTCTTCTAAATCCTTAGCATATCTGAAACATGGTTCTTCCTTCCAAACCCCAGACACACAATACCTCAACTCCCTCTACTCCAATTTCACACCTATCAAGCAATCTTCCAATTTATCTTGATCTTCCACATAATGTGATATTAGAGGTATCTTTTTCTTTTTGTGGGGGGGGAGTGGGGGGACTAAACCCAGGGGGGGTGCTCTACCACTAAGCCACATTCCTAGCCATTAGGGAGGGGATACCTAGGTTTGAACTCAGGGGCACTCAATCACTGAACCACATCCCCAGCCCTACTTTGTATGTATTTTATTTAGAGACAGGGTCTCACTGAGTAGCTTAGCACCTCACCAGTTGCTGAGGCTGGCCTTGAACTCTTGATCCTCCTGACTCAGCCTCCTAAGCCACTGGAATTACAGGCATGCACCAGCACACAGGGCTATCATACCTAGCCTTTTTTTTGAGACAGGGGTCTTGCTATGTTGGTAAGGCTGCCCTTGAACTTGTAATCCTCCTGCCCCAGCCTCCCAAGTCACTGGGATTACAGGTATCCACCACTAGCCCTATTTAGAATGAGGCATATTGAATAATGGATGCAAATATTCTGGTGGCTGGAAAGGTGAACTCAACCATAAAGTGATACCACCCCCCCCCCAGAAAAAAGAAAGTGCTCTGATTCATCCAAGAAGTCTACTTTGATCATTCTCTAAGAGGCTAATCAGTTCTACATGCCAAGGCATTCAGAAATTTATCAAATATTATGGATCTTAAATGTCCCCCAAAGGCTCAAATGCTTAGTTGCCAGACTGTGACACTATTGGCAGATAGTGGAACCTTTAGAAGGTGAAGCCTAGTTGAAGAAGTTAAGTCATTGGTAACCAGATCTTAATAGATCATTCTTGGGGGTTCAGATGACCAAAATTCTGATAGAAACATGAACAGTAAAGGTTGTGTAGGTTGTGTTGATGAGGTTTCCAATGGGAATGAGGACTCTACTGAGAACTGGACTATAGGCCATCCATGCTACTACATTCTGGAAAAGAACTTGCCTAATTTTTACCCATGCCTTGAGATTATGCAGGATGCTAAATTTAAAGGTGACAGACTAATTAATCTGGCAAAGGAAATTTCAAGGTAGCACAGCATTCAGAGAGTGGCCTCAGTATTGCTGGCTGCTTTTAGCTAGGTAAACAGTAAGAATTAGGAGCAAAAAGCAGAATACAAATATCTGTAAAACTTGCAGTTTGGTCAGAAAAAGAATACTTTTAAAATTGTGGGCAAGGAGGGTAAGGCTACTGAAGAGGTTTGCTTCCTTAAAAAGAAGTGAACATTTCTGCACCAAGACAACAGGAAAGATGCCTTGAGAGCATCTCAGGAATCAGAAAGACCCCACCTGTTGCAGGTACAAAGACTTTTATTTGACAAGACAGCACTGGGTCCCCCAGCTCCTACAGGGCTGCCATGGGGATTTTTCCCTAGGATTCATTTCCCTTGTTCAGCCAGCAAGGCACTCAGAGTCCCTTGTAGCCATGGTCCAAGTGGGTGAGCTAGTGGCCCACTTGGCATCATCCACAGGATACTGGTTTTGCAGGCATGCAGAATGCAAGAGTCATGAGGTCATGGAGGCTTCCACCAAGATTTCAAAGGAAAACCTGAAAAGCTAGGTAGCATATGGCAGAGTTGAAGTCGCTGAAGCAGCCCTGACAGACTGATGAGTGAAGCTGTGAGAGTGAGGTTGAAGCTGCAATGGAGACCCCAGGAAGTTAGAGATGCAGAACACCTGTCCAGGGAAGCCATAGGTAGCAAACAAATTTAGCCCAAGGAAGTGGTCATGTGGACTACAGCCAGCAAGGTAACAGAGGGGTGGGACTCACATTCTTCCACCATGTACCTGGGATGCCAGACATGAAGCAACAGGAGTTATTATTTATTTGCCCTCCTGGGTTTCAATCTTGCTTTGGTTCAATTCCTCCTTGCTATTGTCTTATTCCTCCCTTTTGGAATGGAAATGCTTATCCTGAGTCATTATATATTTAAAGTACATATCATATTATATTATTATGTTATATATATTTTTTATAAACAGGAACTCACAGCTAAGAGTTTGCCTTGCATCTCAGAGGAGTCTTTGGACTTGAACATTTCAATAAGCTGAAACAGTTTTAGCACTTTGGGGACTCCTGGAGATGGACTGAATGCATTTTGAATTGTGATATGGACATGAGCCTTAGGGTATCAGGGGCAGAATATTACGGTTTGGATCTCCTATGTTCCCCAAAGGCTCATATGCTAAAGGCTTGGTTACCAGCCTGTGGTCCTACTGAGGAAGGAAGATTCCAAGTTGAAGGCCAGTCTGAGCAACTTAGAGAAACCCTGAAGCTCAATGGTAAAATACCCCTAGATCAATTCCCCATATGGGGTGGTGTGGGGATCAGGGTGGCAGGGATCGGAAGGTGGCAGAAAATTGCTTCATGTCTCTGATGTGTTAATGCCCATCTCCAATAAAGAAATATAATCTGCAATATTTTCCAATCTTAATTATCACTAAATGCTTTTTCTCCCCCTCCAAAAACAATAACTTAAGGGATTAATATTCTGTGAAACAAATTTTTGAAATGTTCTCATTTGTCTTTAGATCATTCATAACAAAGTAGTATTTTATTTCAGTAGTTTCAGAAAAAGAAATAATTGAAAAACCTAATGTATCATGGGCAAATACAATGTACTGTTTCAAATGTTTGCTATCAACATGCTTAACAAATAGCCTTTTTTAAAAACATCAGATGGGTACTATACCAACATCATAACAAGGTTTAGAGGGAGGCAAATCTCACACAACAGTGTAAACACCCAAATCATCTTGTTTATGAATTAAAAAGAATCACAAATAGCCTTTTTGAAGTTTGCTGATATAAGACTACTGGCTTCATCTTTGCCCCTTCTCCAAAATTGATTATCATGATTTTTCATGTCCCCTACATGAGAATCAAGAAGTCTCCTCTTCTTTGCTCCAGGGCAGTAAGAACTCTCCTACCTGCTGATGAAACAATCCATTTCTTTGCACCACCACCCACACAAGAGGTTAAAAAATAAAATAAAATTCTGACATACTAAGGAAACAAGGTGGTAATCCTCACCCTCTGAGCACTCCACTTCTTCCTTCAAGCAATGAAGTTTGAAGTTCTTACAATAGTAAATTTTAAAATTCTATATCTGTGATCTTTTTTTTCTGCAACATGACCTACTACACTGCTGACATAAATATGCAAAGGGTTTGTTTTCAGGTCTTATTATTACTTTGAAGAAAAACAAAACCTAAGAGAACATCTATCAAATTTCAAAAGAACCTAATAGAACACATCTTGTATATAGACTTCTTCCATTATGCAGCCATCCCTGAAGCAGCAGACCAAGATGAAGCTCAATCCCTTTATGACTTCTTTTTTTAAAATATATTTTTAGTTGTTGATATACCTGTATTTTATTCACTTATTTATATGCGGTGCTAAGAATCGAACACAGTGCCTCATATATGCCAGGCAAGTGCTCTACCACTGAGCCACGACCCCAGCCCCAATCCCTTTGCGCCTTCTGACCAAGCAAGAAACATAAGAGGCATTTCAATGCACCTTCCCACATTTACAATAAGATTATATCCTCCCCTCTTTCCAAAGAACTGAGAAGGAAGCTCTTCCTTATTCAAGCATACTATAAAGATCAGCAGATTGGCAAAGTAGTCCAAGTGTACAGGAAGAGATGTCATCTACACTGAATGGGTACAGCAGGAAAAGGTTAACGGTATAATTATTATGTGAGCATTCACCCCAGCAAGGTGGAAATCACCAGGCTAAAAGTGGACAAAAAAAGATCTTGGAATGGAAGACCAAATCTTGCCAAGAAGGAAAGGAAAAGGGAATATAATAAGGAAGAAACAACTGAGAAGATACAGGTATAAAGTAATCTTATTTACAACTTTTATTAAAAAGTGCTAAAATGAAAACAAAAGAATTTTTAAATGAGAAATCATTTAACAACCTGATTTGCAGAGCCAGGAGTATGGTATAATGGTATTTTAGGCATAATTAAAGGTTTACATATACAAAGTCATTAAAATCCTTGATAGCCCACATTCTACTTCTTCTCAAATTGCCATATTTTTTAAATGTAATCAAACATATAGTAAAAAAATGACCAATTTAAGAAAAGAGTTTATAAATGTATGTCTAATAAAAACAAATGTCAAAAAGACTTCATAAGTGGCCTGGATTTTAACTAAAATCATCTCAATCTTAAATATTTAAAATACAACCTAAAAAAATTATACAGGCTTTCTTTTATTTTATCACAAATACTATAACTGGTATGAAAAAGAAAGGTATGCCAACATATCACTTTAGTTCCTTTCTAGTGCTTATCTATATGCATACATAATTTGTGATCATAGTTATAAATATGGTACAGATACATTTTAAAGCTAGATAAATATTTAAACAAGTAATAACTCAAGACTATTTGGTACTAGCAATTATATTCTATTCTGGGTAAAAATACTGTCTATATATGAAAGAAAATAATAAATAATACTTGCACACAATCAAGTAGTCTCTAGGATCTTAAGAAATGAATTACCAAATCAGAACAACAATGCATCTATTGGAACTACCAAATTCGAGAACACTGATATACCAAACACTGGAAAGGATATACAGCAACTATAACTCTCATTCATTGCTGGTGGAAATACAAAAATGGTACAGTCACTTTGGAAGACAGTTTGTCAGTTTCCTATAAACTAAATACTATTATCATATATTTTAGTCATGCTCACCTTAGCATTCACCCAAATGTGTTTTAAATTTATGTCCACACATAAACCTGTATGTGAATGTTTATAGCAGTTTTACTCATAATTGTCAAATTTTAAAGATGCCCTACAGTAAGAAAATGGATAAATAAACTGTGGTATAACCAGACAACAGAATATAAACTAGAACTAAAAAGAAATGAGTGAGTACTTTGGCCTTGAAAAGTCATAGAGGTGCCTCAGTGGTTTTTTTTTTTAATGCTTTATTTATTTATTTTTATGTAGTGCTGAGGATAGAACCCAGGGCCCCATACATGCTAAGCAAGTGCTCTACTGCAGAGCCACAACCCTAGCCCCTACATATATTGGGGTTTTTATTTCATTTTGGTTTTGTTTTGGGTACTGGGGATTGAGCCCAGAGGAACCTTACCACTGAGCCGCATTCCTTGCCATTTTTATTTTGTATTTTGAGGCAAGGTCTCACTAAGTTGCTTAGGGAATAGCTAAATTGCTGAGGCTAGCCTGAAATTTGTGGTCCTCCTGTCTCAGCCTCTGGAGTCCCTGGAATTACAGGAGATCACCACCAAGTCTGACTAAACATGCTACATATTGTACAGTTCTAACAAATGCCATTCTGGAAAAGGCAAAACTATGGAAACAATAAAACATCAGTGATTACCACAGGAAAAGGGGAGGGAGGAACAAAGAAGTGGAACACAGATATTTAGGAAAGTAAAACTATTACAGTGGTAAACACATATCATTATACATCTGTCAAAACCCATAGAACTTACAATGCAAAGAGTAAATCCAATGTAAACCATGAACTTTGAGGGACAATGATGTCTGGACATAGTTTCCCCTATCCTAACAAACATACAACTCGGCTGCGAGATGTTGATGGCAAGGGAGGCTACATGCATTTTAAGAAATATGAGAACTCTCTATACTTTCTGCTTAATTTTGGTATGAACCTAAAACTGCTCTAAAAAAATTAAATCTATTGTATTTTTTAAAAAGTAATAGTAGTGGGCAGGGTATAGTAGCACACAAGTGTAATCTTGGTGGCTCAGTAGGCTGAGGCAGGAGGATCGTTGAGTTCAAAGCCAGCCTCAGTAACTTAGCGAAGCACTAGGCAACTCAGTGAGACCCTGTCTCTAAATAAAATACAAAAAGGGTTGGAGATGTGGCTCAGTGGTTGAGTGAATTCAGTACCAAAAAAAGGGGGTGGGGTGGGGGCGGGGATGAGGACTGGGATGTGGTTCAGTGGTCAAGTGCCCTGAGTTCAATCCCTGGCACCCAAAGGGGGAAAAAAAAAGTAATAGCAATATGTTTCACCTTAGTAATGATGAAGAAAATTAATTCATCAGTTTTTATACTAAGAAACATACATGAGCTGGGTATAGAAACATGTGCCTATACTCTCAATGACTCAGGAGGCTGAGGCAGGAGGATTACAAGCTATAGGTCAGCCTCAGAAACTTGGCAAAGCTCTAAGTAACTTAGCGAGACCCTGTCTCAAAATTAATAAATAAAAAGGGCTGGGGATGTGGGGAGTAGTGATGTGGTGATGTGGTTAAGCGTCCCTGGGCTCAATCCCTAGTACCAAAAAATAAATAAATAGATAAATAAATAAAAATAAGAAACCTATATGAAGGCTGAGCTAGGGATGTAGCTTAGTGGTAGAGTGCTTGCCTAACACACATGAGACCCTGAATTTGATTCCCAGTACTGTTAAAAAAAAAGAAAAGAAAGAAAAGAGGAACATACATGGTCACAAGAAAAATTTCAGTCTTGTTTTTAAAATGAGCAAGAGAGTTGTTTCAAGAAAAATTTCAGTCTTGTTTTTAAAATGAGCAAGAGAGTTGTGTTCTCAGGACTTGGCATTATCACCTTTTTTTTAATATTTTAATAAAATTTTTAATTTAATAGATGGATATAATACCTTTATTTATTCATCTTTATGTGGTACTGAGGATCAAACCCAGGGCTTCACACATGCTAGGAAAGCACTCTACCACTGAGCCACACCCCCAGCCCTATTATTACCTTTTAAGCAAAGCCAAAACATAAGACCAAACCAGCACCAGAGCATAAAAATACCTGTACAATGTCTGTTGTTCACTGCTCATGCTCTCTGTACAAAGAAAAATTCGGATTTGATAAACTTCAGAATAAAGGTATCTAACAGATTTTGATAATATGAATCTTAAAAAAAACAAACTCACTGACTAAAAGATTCTGATGACTATTAATTTTTCACCAGAAGAAATTTATACACAAACTAAATAGTAAATGTAAAAATTAATTTCCTTCTGGGCATGGTACTGCATGCCTATAATCTTGGCAACTCTGGAAGTTGAAGCAGGAGGACTGCAAAAATGAGGCAGCCTGGGCAACTCAGTGAGGTCCTAAGCAATTTATTGAGACTCCGTCTCAAAAACATAAAACAAAAAAGGACTGCTGGGGACATAGCTCAGTGGTAAAGCACCCCTGAGTTCAATCCCCAGTATCAGAAAAAAAAAAAGAAAAAGATAGATTAATTTTTTTAAAACCTGTGGTATTAAAATAATTTATTATCATGGCAAAAGGTTGCAGGATGGTACAGACTGCATGTGTGTGTTCCATTCCTGCCCCAAATTTATATGTTGAAACTGGGCATGGTTGCACAAACCTGTAATCCCAGTGACTAGAAGGCTGAAGCTGGAAAATCACAAGTTCAAGGACAACCTGGACAATTTAGAGAGTCTGACTCACAACAAAATGAAAATGACTGGGAATATAGTCATTTTCATTGGGCTCAATCCCAAGAACCACCAAAAAAGGGAAGAAAAAGATCAATATGTCAAAAGCTTATTAACCCATGATGAGACTGGTATGGTATTTGTCTAAGACAAGACACCAGAGAATTTGTTTTTTCTATTAGCATAACCACACACAAAAAGGTCATCTGAGCACATAGTGAGATAGAGGCCACTTAAAAGCTCAAAGAGACCTAGAATGAAGCCTAATTTACCATAAATTTTAGATTTCCTAGTCTCTAGAACTGAAGAAATACATTTTTGTTATTTAAGCCAACCAGTACATTTTATTTTGTTACAGTTGCACAAGCAGACCCAGACTCAGCAGAAACTTAAAGCAATACTAATGGGCTTACCCCATCTAGAAACTAATTCAAACAACTGACTCATAAGGCCCATGATTTCTAGATTTATGCCCATTAACCTTTTTTTTAAAGAGATTTCTTTTTTAAAAATATTTTTTTAGTTGTTGATAGACCTTTAATTTTTATTTATCATACGTGGTGCTGAGAATCGAACCCAGTGCCTCACACATGCCAAGCAAGTGCACTCCTGCTGAGCCATACCCCAGCCCCGCCCATTAACTTTTTAAAAGAGTTGCTATTAATGGATGTAAATCCACAATAGGATAGAAAATAAAAGCAAAAGGTAAGAGGCTATAATAAGCAAAACTCAGTAATTGGAACTGTGAAAAAAAAAAATCAACTTCACAATTCAGGACCAATCTCCCACCTTATGGATCATATCTGTTTCCCTGCTTCTTTCCACAGCACTTATGTGACCATTTTCTTCTTTACTGAGAATCTCAACTCAATGGCAAAAGGAAGAGTGAAATCAACTTTATTAATTTTGATTCCTCTCATTTAATAAAAAATGTCATTACATTTTAAACTATGATTTTTGCTTGAAAATCATGATTTTCAAGATGACCTCTGACTTTTAAAACCAATAGAAAGAGTACAAATGAGTTTCCTAAACTACTGGAAAAGAGGCAGACCCCTGGACACTGGATTCTGCTTTCTTCCCTAGACAAATATGAAGCCTTATTTGGCACATCAGGTGTTTTAAACATTTCTTTTTAAAAAAAAATTTAGTTGTTGATGGACCTTTATTTTATTCATTCATTTATATGCAGTGCTGAGAATTAAATTCAGTGCCTCACGCACATGAGACAAGCACTCTACCACTGAGTCACAATCCCAGCTCTAAACATTTCTTAATCTGGAAGGGTGATATGATTCAGCTTAAAAGGGCAGCTATGTAGCAAAAATTAAGTTTTGCAGACAGAGTAATAGTGGTGACCAAATCAAATATGATTGTACTTTCTCCTGCCCTTTGTGACCACTTCTCAGATTTTATATAGTTGACTAAATCAGGAATTCCAGTTAACCTCAAAATGGTAAGGGTGGGTCCCTTACCAATAAATACACCCACTTTGAAATAGTATAGAGCTACACTGAAACAGTTTGGTAGCTACACTGAAACAGTTTGTGCTTCACACTATTCAAGAAATTCTCTTATAAATCTGAGTTTATTTTACCCTGGCTCTTTGCTCCCCACAGAATGTTTAAATGTATTCATAAAACATACTTGAAAATCAGGTCTCTTTTTTTTATTTTTTTGTAGTTGCAGATGGACAGCATGCCTTTATTTTATTTGCTTATTTTTTGTATATGGTGCTAAGGATCCAACCCAATGCTTCACCTATGCTAGGAAAGCACTCTGCCACTGAGTCACAGCCCTAGCCCCTTTTATCATCTTGTATCTCACCTGCTTCACCATGACCTTGATATTTTTTAACTTAACATACATTTCCATAGTTACATGTGTTAATGCTGTTCTCCCTATATAGAACCCCTTATTGTGGAAATCTTAACTTGCAGGCCCAACATAAATGTTGTTATTTAAATGAAATTAATTACAACTCATTTATTAGGCTTTCAATTTTGCTTTCAAATCTTATCGTTGAAATACATATTCATGTTTCTAAGTAAATAATAGGCTCCTTATAATGAAATACAGTATTTTATTCATCTTTATATTCCCCTAATACTTAGCACAATACTTTGCACAAACTTTAATGTGTACAGGAATGAAAGACTCCACACTTGTTTTTATTACCTGATTAAAAGTAATACTCCAACTCTGCATCATCCATCATTCAGTTTAGCCACATAGAAAAAAAAGAAAATTAATGCCTAACCTAATGAAGTATTAAAAGAGCTTACAATTTAATAATGAAAAAAATCTTGACAGGTATTCTACAAAAACTGGTGGTTTCTGTTTCCAAGTTCACTAATCAAGCCAGCTCTCCAATCTTAATATTCTGAATGTCTGAAAGAACAGCTTAGTATCAGCTTCAGTAAAATCTCTTGAGGCTAGGTATCTTAAAAGCAATTTGCTGCCACATTACCCAAGTCTAATTACAGAATACTACATTAGGATTATATTAAATTACACTGTTATTCAACAAAATGATCTATAATTTTAGTCACTCTGGTACTAATTTACATGCTAACCAAGAAACCACACAAAACAAAGTCAATGGTGAATCTATGAATTTGATTCTAAACATTTTCCTCCAAATGATCTTTATCCTCATCCTTCTCCCAAATAGGTAACATGCAAGCTTTGGCCAGAAGCCTACACAGGACGTTTTAAAGCAATTGTAATTAATAGAATCTCTATAATTACTCCAAAATTGTTTATTTCAAATCAATTTCAACTTGAATAAAAACAAATGGGGAAGAAAACTTCAGAAACATTTATAAGATAATAAACAAAATAACTACAAATCTATAAAAATAGAATGGAAACAGAATCTTTAAAACTAGACTAAGAATTTGAGATTCTATCTTTAGTATAAACCCCCAGAATGATTCCTATGCTGGCCCAGATTCCTCCAATAAATAATCCCACATCACAGTTAAATGCCAAAATCACCAAGTTTTCTTTTTTTTATTATTAGTTGTTCAAAACATTACATAGCTCTTGACATATCATATTTCATACATTTGATTCAAGTGGGTTATGAACTCCCATTTTTCCCCCATATACAGATTGCAGAATCACATCGGTTACACATCCACATTTTTACATACTGCCATACTAGTGTCTGTTGTATTCTGCTGCCTTTCCTATCCTCTACTATCCCCCCTCCCCTCCCATCCCCTCCCATCTTCTCTCTCTACCCCATCTACTATAATTCATTTCTCTCCCTTGTTTTTTTTCCCCTTTCCCCTCACTTCCTCTTATATGTAATTTTGTATAACGATGAGGGTCTCCTTCCATTTCCATGCAATTTCCCTTCTCTCTCCCTTTCCCTCCCACCTCTCATCCCTGTTTAATGTTAATCTTCTTCTCATGCTCTTCGTCCCTGCTCTGTTCTTAGTTGCTCTCCTTATATCAAAGAAGACATTTGGCATTTGTTTTTTAGGGATTGGTTAGCTTCACTTAGCATAATCTGCTCTAGTGCCATCCATTTCCCTGCAAATGCCATGATTTTGTCATTTTTTAGTGCTGAGTAATACTCCATTGTGTATAAATGCCACATTTTTTTTATCCATTCATCTATTGAAGGGCATCTAGGTTGGTTCCACAGTCTAGCTATTGTGAATTGTGCTGCTATAAACATCAATGTAGCAGTATCCCTATAGTATGCTCTTTTAAGGTCTTTAGGGAATAGTCCGAGAAGGGGAATAGCTGGGTCAAATGGTGGTTCCATTTCCAGCTTTCCAAGGAATCTCCATACTGCTTTCCAAATTGGCTACACCAATTTGCAGTCCCACCAGCAATGTACAAGTGTACCCTTTTCCCCACATCCTCGCCAGCACTTGTTGTTGTCTGACTTCATAATGGCTGCCAATCTTACTGGAGTGAGATGGTATCTTAGGGTGGTTTTGATTTGCATTTCTCTGACTGCTAGAGATGGTGAGCATTTTTTCATGTACTTGTTGATTGTTTGTATGTCCTCCTCTGAGAAGTGTCTGTTCAGGTCCTTGGCCCATTTATTGATTGGGTTATTTGTTTTCTTATTGTTTAATTTTTTGAGTTCTTTGTATATTCCGAATATTAGGGCTCTATCTGAAGTGTGAGGAGTAAAAATTTGTTCCCAGGATGTAGTCTCCCTATTTACCTCTCTTATTATTTCTCTTGCTGAGAAAAAACTTTTTAGTTTGAGTGAGTCCCATTTGTTGATTCTTGTTTTTAACTCTTATGCTATGGGTGTCCTATTAAGGAATTTGGAGCCTGACCCCACAGTATGTAGATCGGAGCCAACTTTTTCTTCTATCAGATGCAGAGTCTCTGTTTTGTTATTAAGCACCTTGATCCACTTTTGAGCATGGCAAGAGAAAGGGATTCAGATTCATTTTGTTGCATATGGATTTCCAGTTTTCCCAGCACCATTTGTTGAAGATGCTATCCTTCCTCCATTGCATGCTTTTAGCCCCTTTGTCAAAAATAAGATAGTTGTAATTTTGTGGATTGGTCTCTGTGTCCTCTATTCTGTACCATTGGTCCACCCGCCTGTTTTGGTACCAGTACCATGCTGTTTTTATTACTATTGCTCTGTAGTATAGTTTGAAGTCTGGTATCGCTATACCGCCTGATTCATTCTTCCTGCTTAGAATTGCTTTTGCTATTCTGGGTCTTTTATTTTTCCATATGAATATCTATTTCTACAAGAAATGTCATTGGTATTTTGATTGGCATTGCATTAAACCTATAGAGAACTTTTGGTAAAATCGCCATTTTGATGATGTTAGTTCTGCCTATCCGTGAACAGGGTATATTTTTCCATCTTCTAAGATGATCTTCTATTTCTCTCTTTAGGGTTCTGTATTTTTCATTGCATAAACCTTTCACCTATTTTGTTAGGTTGATTCCCAAGTATTTTATTTTATTTGAGGATATTGTGAATGGGGGTGGTTGTCCTCATTTCCATTTCAGAAGATTTGTCACTGATATACAGGAATGCCTTTGATTTATGCGTGTTGATTTTATATCCTGCCACTTTGCTGAATTCATATATTAGCTCTAGTAGTTTCTTTGTAGACCCTTTTGGGTCTACATGTCATCTGCAAATAGTGATAATTTAAGTTCTTCTTTTCCTATTTTTATGCTTTTAATTTCTTTTGTCTGTCTAATTGCTCTGGCCAGTATTTCAAGAACTATATTGAATAGAAGTGGTGAGAGAGGGCATCCCTGTCTTTTTCCAGATTTCAGAGGGAATGCCTTCAGTTTTTCTCCATTTAGAATGATGCTAGCCTGAGGCTTAGCATAGATATCTTTTACAATGTTGAGGTAAGTTCCTGTTATCCATAGTTTTTCTAGTGTTTTGAACATAAAGGGATGCTGTACTTTGTCAAATGCTTTTTCTGCGTCTATCGAGATGATCATATGGTTCTTATCTTTAAATCTATTGATGTGGAGAATAACATTTATTGATTTCCGTATATTGAACCAGCCTTGCATCCCAGGGATGAATCCTACTTGATCATGGTGCACAATTTTTTTTTTTATTGTTGGTCGTTCAAAACATTACACAGTTCTTAATACATCATCTTTCACAGTTTGATTCAAGTGGGTTATGAACTCCCAACTTTACCCCGTATACAGATTGCTGTATCACATCAGTTACTCTTCCATTGATTGACATATTGCTTTTCTAGTGTCTGATGTATTCTGCTGTCAGTCCTATTCTCTACTATCCCCCCTCCCCTCCCCTCCCCTCCCCTTTTCTCTCTCTACCCCTTCTACTGTAAATCATTTCTTCCATTTGTATTATCTCGTCTTACCCCTCCTTTCCTCTTATATATCATTCTCACTCCCTTTCCCTCCCACCTCTCATCCCTGTTTAATGTAAATCTTCTTCTCAAGCTCTTCGTCCTTACCCTGTCCTTGTTTATTCCCCTTATATCAAAGGGGTCATTTGGTATTTGATTTTTAACGATTGACTAGCTTCACTTAGCATAATCTGCTCTAATGCCATCCATTTCCCTCCAAATTCTATGATTTTGTCGTTCCTTAATGCAGAGTAATACTCCATTGTGTATAAATGCCACATTTTTTTATCCATTCATCTATTGAAGGGCATCTAGGTTGGTTCCACAATCTTGCTATCGTGAATTGTGCTGCTATGAACATCGATGCAGCAGTGTCCCTGTAGCATGCTCTTTTTAAGTCTTTAGGGAATAGACCGAGAAGGGGAATAGCTGGGTCAAATGGTGGTTCCATTCCCAGCTTTCCAAGAAATCTCCATACTGCTTTCCAAATTGGCTGCACCAATTTGCAGTCCCACCAGCAATGAACAAGAGTGCCCTTTTCCCCGCATCCTCTCCAGCACTTATTGTTGTTTGACTTCCTAATGGCTGCCAATCTTACTGGAGTGAGATGGTATCTTAGGGTAGTTTTGATTTGCATTTCTCTGACTGCTAGTGATGGTGAGCATTTCTTCATGTACTTATTGATTGATTGTATGTCCTCCTCTGAGAAGTGTCTATTCAGGTCCTTGGCCCATTTATTGATTGGGTTATTTGTTATCTTATTGTCTAATTTTTTGAGTTCTTTGTATATTCTGGTTATTAGGGCTCTATCTGAAGTGTGTGGATTAAAGATTTGTTCCCAGGATGTAGGCTCCCTATTTATCTCTCTTATTGTTTCTTTTGCTGAGAAAAAACTTTTTAGTTTGAGTAAGTCCTATTTGTTGATTCTAGTTGTTAACTCTTGCGCTATGGGTGTCCTATTGAGGAATTTGGGGCCCGATCCCACAGTATGTAGATCGGAGCCAACTTTTTCTTCTATCAGATGCCGTGTCTCTGATTTAATATCAAGCTCCTTGATCCATTTTGAGTTAACTTTTGTGCATGGCGAGAGATAGGGATTCAGATTCATTTTGATGCAAATGGATTTCCAGTTTTCCCAGCACCATTTGTTGAAGATGCTATCCTTCCTCCATTGCATGCTTTTAGCCCCTTTATCAAATATAAGGTAGTTGTAGTTTTGTGGGGTGCACAATTTTTTTTGATAGGTTTTTGTATCCGATTCGCCAGAATTTTATTGAGGATTTTTGCATCTAGGTTCATTAGAGATATTGGTCTGAAGTTCTCTTTCTTTGAAGTATCTTTGTCTGGTTTCGGGATCAGGGTGATGTTGGCCTCATAGAATGAATTTGGAAGAGCTCCTTCTTTTCTATTTCCTGAAATAACTTGAAAAGTATTGGTATTAATTCTTCTTTAAAGGTTTTGTAAAACTCTGCTGTATACCCATCCGGTCCAGGGCTTTTCTTGGTTGGTAGTCTTTTGACGTCTTCTTCTCTTTCCTCCTTTGATATTGGTCTGTTTAAATTGTGTGTATATTCTTGACTCAATCTGGGCAAATCATATGATTTAAGAAATTTATCAATATCTTCACTATCTTCTATTTTATTGGAATACAGGGTTTCAAAATAATTTCTAATTTTCTTCTGTATTTCTGTACCATCTGTTGTGATATTGCCTTTTTCATCCAGTTATGTTAGTAATTTGAGTTCTCTCTCTTCTTTTCTTCATTAGCATGGCTAAGGGTCTGTTGATCTTATTTATTTTTTCGAAGAACCAACTTTTAGTTTTGTCAATTTTTTCAATGGTTTCTTTTGTTTCCATTTCATTGATTTCTGCTCTGATTTTAATTATTTCTTGCCTTGTGCTACATTTGCTGTTGTTTTGCTCTTCCTTTTCTAAGATTTTGAGATGAAGGGTGAGCTCATTTATTTGTTGGTTTTTTCTTTTTTTGAGGAATGAACTCCAGGCAATGAATTTCCCTCTTAAAACTGCTTTCATTGTGTCCCATAGATTCCGATATGTTGTGTCTGTATTTTCATTTATCTCTAAGAATTTTTTGATTTCCTCCTTTATGTCTTCTGTAACCCATTGATCATTCAGTAACATATTGTTCATTTTCCAGGTGATGCAGGATTTTTCATTCCTTCTTTTATCATTGATTTCCAGTTTCATTCCATTATGATCAGATAAGATGCATGGTATTATCTCCACCCCTTTATATTTACTAAGGGTTGCCCTATGGCATAATATATGGTCTATCTTTGAGAAGGATCCATGTGCTGCTGAGAAGAACATATATCCACTTGATGATGGTTGATATATTCTATATATGTTAAGTCTAGGTTATTGATTGTGTTATTGAGTTCTATAGTTTCTTTATTCAATTTTTGTTTTGAGGATCTGTGTCCAATGGTGAGAGCAGTGTGTTAAAGTCACCCATAATTATTGTGTTGTGGTCTATTTGATTCTTGAACTTGAGGAGAGTTTGCTTTATGAACGTTGCAGCACCATTATTTGGTGCATACATATTGATAACTGTTATGCCTTGTTGGTGAATGGTTCCTTTTAACAGTATATAGTGTCCTTCTTTATCCCTTTTGATTAACTTAAGTTTGAAGTTGATTTTATTCGATATGAGTATGGCCACTCCTGCTGCTTCCGAGGACCATGTGAGTGGTATGATTTTTCCCAACCTTTCATCTTCAGCCTGTGTATGTCTTTTCCTATCATATGAGTCTCCTGAAGGCAGCATATTGTTGGATCTGTTTTTTTAATCCAAGTTACTAGTCTATGTTGCTTGATTGGTGAGTTTTAGCCATTAACGTTTAGGGTTACTATTGATATATAGTTTGTACTTCCAGTAATGTTTATTTATTTATTTATTTTAATTCGGCTTGTTTTTCCTCTTTGGTTATTCCCCCCTCCCTTTACTGAGTTAAACCCCACTGTTGGTTTTGGATGCTGTTTTTCATTTCCTCTTCTTGTAGTGTTTTGCTCAAAATGCTTTGCAGTGCTGGTTTTCTGGCTTCGAATTCTTTTAACTTTTGTTTATCATGAAATATTTTAATTTCATTGTCAAACCTGAAGCTTAATTTTGCTGGATACAATATTCTTGGTTGGAATCCATTATTTTTCAGCATTTGAAATACATTGTTCCAGGATCTTCTCGCTTTCAATGTCTGTGATGAAAAATCAGCCATTAACCTAATTGGTTTACCCCTGAATGTCATCTGCCTCCTTTCTCTTGTAGCTTTTAATATTCTCTCCTTGTTCTGTATGTTGGATATCTTCATAATAATGAGTCTTGGAGTTGGTCTATTACGGTTTTGTATGTTTGGGGTCCTGTAGGCTTCCAGGATTTGGCAATCCATTCCATCTTTCATGTCTGGAAAGTTTTCTAAAATTATTTCATTCAATAGATGGCTCATTCCTTTGGTTTGGACCTCTATACCTTCCTCTATGCCAATGACTCTTAAGTTTGGTTTTTTATGACATTCCCATATCTTTTGGATGGATTGCTCGTGATTTCTTAGCATCCTTCCTGTTGACTATACTCTTTTCGAGTTGATAAACTTTGTCTTCATTATCTGATGTTCTGACTTCTATTTGATCTAGTCTATTTGTAATATTCTCATTTGAGTTTTTGATTTGGTTTATGGTTTCCTGCATTTCTAGGATTACTGTTTGATTTTTTTAAAATCTCTATCTCCTGGTAGAGTTCATTTTTGCTTCTTGAATCTGCTTATGTAATTCATTTTCAAAGTGTTCTTTCATTGTTTGGACTTGCCGTCTAATGACTTAAGATTCCATTCCATCTGAGTCAGGTATGCCTTGAGTTCTTTCTCTGTCCATTTTTCTGATGCCTCTAGGTTCTCCTATAAATTTAAGTTGTCCTGCATTGTTTGTAATCCTTTTTTCCCTTGTTTTTTCATGGTGTTCACATTACTTTCCAACTCTGTTTAACTGCTGCATTTCTGTTTTCTCCTATAAATTTGTTTTGGTTTTTTATATCTCTGTGGTCTGTGCTTTGTGGTGGGAGACTATGTCTAGAGATGTTGGGCTTTATTGTAATTTAAAGCTGATTCATTCGATTCATAAAAGGCTTACGGATTCTGTAGGCATATAGTGATCTGTTGTTTGATCTTAGGACTTTATGTTTACGTTGGGTGCTATGATGATATGAAGGTTAGTATGTCTTGGCTACTTTGGAAGATTGCTCTACTGAAGGGGGATATTAACAGGCGAATGGATCAGGGTATTTGGTAATAGCTAGGTACTTAGTAGCCCTATAGACAGCCTTGGAACATTCACCTATTTGCATTTAGATAATTACATGTAATGCTTGGGTTGAAAGTTAGGGGGAAGGGGAAGGAAGGAGTCCTTAAAGAGAAAGAGGGAGAGAAAAATAGGTAGAATAAAGGAGAATGGAAAGAACAATAAAAATTGAAAAGGGAAAAGAAAAAAAAATTATAAATGAAGTCTTAGAGTTCTATTTTCTTCTCTTCCAGTAGGGGGAGCTGTGCCCTCCGAGCCGAGCTTCTGCCCTCTATGTGCCGGCAACAATCCCTGTAAGGCAGCTCCTCTTCCCCTACTGGGCGTCTCGCCAATCCTTTTAGTCCAGAGGCGTTTCTCTTCTCTGGTCCCTCCCTGCCTTCCTCCTGCCAGCCATCCAGGCCCCACTCACCGGAGGAAATCTCCACAGATCTAGTTACACTTGCAGCCCCCCTGAGTGCCCTATTTCCAGAACAACTGAGCACTCTCTCTGTTTGTCATTCATCCAGACCCCAAGGTTGTGGAGCAGGTGATCTGGGAACCTTCAGTTTAATTTGTCTGGACCCCTTCAGTGGCCACACCCCTGGGAACTGGCAGCTAAGGCCTTGGGTGTAGCCACTGGTGGTAGGGTGAGTTGGGGGTCAGGAGTCCCCTCTGCTTCCCTCGGCCCCTATAGTCACGCCCACAGAGTTCTAGGGGGAGATTTTTTAGGTTTCCCAGCTGTATGGATCTGGTGGGAATGGGAGTCACACACCTGTTGAAGTGATTTCACTGGGAAGGGATCCCGTCCGCTGAACTCTGGTAACGTCAGCTCTCTGCTATGGTGGGCCCCAGACTCCTTGCTGGAGTGTCCAATGGGAGGGGTGGGTCTGGCCTGTCTCTGGTCTGTCCCAGACTCGGTTTCAGTTCTGGTCTGCTGTTTCATGAAGGCTTGGTTAGCAACCTCTTCAAAGGGTCTCTACGCCGCACACGGTATTCGGCAGTGCTGAAACACTTTCTTCTGCGCGGGTTGCCAGGCAGTGGCGGCCCGGACCTCCGCGCAGGGTGGCCTAGATTCACCGGTCCGGGGCAAGCTGTCACCTCCAATAATCCCAAATTCCCCACCTAGGTCTCACTTCAGTAGAATTTTGCTGGGAGTTTCTCAGCAGGTAGAATCTGAACGTTCTGAGGTGTCTCTCTGTCCACGTGGCTGAGGAGGTACTGAAAGCGCTGCCTCCCCGTCTGCCACCATGTTGAGTCTCTGATCACCAAGTTTTCTAACATCATAATATGAAACCTTTTTTAACCAGGACCATTAAACCAAGACCTGGTCATTCTCTGTATTTAAGGGGCTACAGAACTAATTACCATCTTCTATATTTCTTCTTATATAGTCTGTTATTATAGTAAAAGTGTTCTGCATTCTCAACAGAACACATCAAAAGAAAAACAACTGTATAGATGAGGGTTCAACAAACCAATTTTCTAGATTTCACCTGTATAATTTTAAAAGTACAGTAAATTAATAATTGAAGAAATAAGGCAGCAGGTTGCAGTTGTAGCTCAGTAATAAAGCACTTATCTAGCATGTGTGAGACACTGGGTTCAATTCTCAGTAGTACATACAAATAAATTAAATAAAGGTCCATCAACAACTAAAAAAAATTTTTTGAAAGTCAGAAAACAATAAAAACAAACAAACAAAAGACAAAAAAAAAAAAGTCAGAAAAAAGCAACAGCACTGCCAAACTCTAAATTACACTCTAGTAATATAAGCTAACTAACTGGTTTTCATTCTGCCAGTTACTTTTTCCAGTAACTTACTTGCCATCTATGTTCTTAACATTTTGAGTATGACACCTATCTCTATCAGCATCAGGGGTGGGGAGAAAATCACAATGAAGCAAAACAAATGTTTAAAATGTTTACCTGCAGATGCCATAATTTCATTCTTCTTTAAGGCTGAGTAATATTCTATTGTGTATATGTACCATATTTTCTTTATTCATTCATCTGTTGAAGGCATCTATTAAATAATTCCAAGTAACAGATTAGCATTTAACTTCAGGGGGAAAGAATTTAGCCTTTTCTTAAAAAAAAAAAAATGGCCAGCTCAAAGATGTAAATGTGCAAAAGACTCCAAAAGAAATTACAAAGTTTAAAAAAAAAGGCTCTTATAGATGAATGGATTAACAAAGTTGTATTTATACACAATGGAATATTACTCAGCACTAAAAAATAACAAAATCATGGCATTTGCAGGGAAATGGATGGCATTAGAGCAGATTATGCTAAGTGAAGCTAGCCAATCCCTTAAAAACAAATGCCGAATGTCTTCTTTGATATAAGGAGGGCAACTCAAAACAGAGCAGGGAGGAAGAGCATGAGAAGATGATTACCATTAAACAGGGACAAGAGGTGAGAGGGAAAGGGAGAGAGAAGGGAAATTAAATGGAAATGAAAGGAGACCTGCATTGGTATACAAAATTACATATAAGAGGAGATGAGAGGAAAGGGGGAGAAAAAACAAGAGAGAGAAATAAATTAGAGTAGATGGGGTAGAGAGAGAAGAAGGGAGGGGAGGAGAGGGGAGGGGAGGAGAGGGGAGGGGAGAAGAGGGGGATAGTAGGGAATAGGAAAGGCAACAAAATACAACAGACACTAGTATGGCAGTATGCATAAACGTGGATGTGTAACCAATGTGATTCTGCAATCTGTACACGTGGTAAAAATGGGAGTTCATAACCCACTTGAATCAAATGTATGAAATACAATAAGAGCACTGTAATGTTTTGAACAATAATAAAAAAAATGATAGTGGAATGTGATGGACATATTATCCAAAGTACATGTATGAAGACACAAATTGGTGTGAATATACTTTTTATACAACCAGAAATATGAAAAATTGTGCTCTATATGTGTAACAAGAATTGTAATGCATTCTGCTGTCGTATATAAATAAAAAAATAATAAAAAGAAATTCAATACCTATTTTTAAAAAAAAAAAGAATAAGCAGATGTGGGTTATTCACACCCTAAAAAAAAAAAAAAAGGCTCTTTCCTTTCCCCTTCATTTTAGGAACTATTTCTACAATATTGCTGACAGCCCCTAAAGCTTTCTCTTGGGAAACAGTACTTGATTAGTGTAGTGTCCAACTAAAGTGCCTAAGTTAACATATTTTTAAAAATTACTATTTAACTTGGAATGGATCCACCATTTGACCCAGCTATCCCACTACTCGGTTTATACCCAAAGGACTTAAAATCAGCATACTACAGGAACACAGCCACATCAATGTTTATAGCAGCTCAATTCCACAATAGCCAAACTATGGAACCAACCTAGATGCCCTTCAACAGATGAATGAATAAAGAAAATATGGTACATATACACAATAGAATATTACTCAGCCTTAAAGAAGAATGAAATTATGGCATTTACAGGTAAATAGATGGAAGAAGAGAATATCATGCTCAGTGAAATAAGCCAATCCCCAAAAAACAAAAGTCAAACACTTTCTCTGATAAGCGGATGCTGATCTATAGTGGGGCAGGGGGATAGGGAAGAATGAAGAATTTTGGTTTGTATAGATGGGAGTGAGGGGAGAGGTGGGACTGTGGGGATGGGAAGGATAGTAGAATGAGACAGACTTATTACCTTATATACATGCATGATTACACTATTAGAGTGATTCTGAACCATGTACAGCCAGAGAAATGAGAAGCTGTGCTCCATTTGTGTACAATATGTCAAAATGCATTCTACTGTAAAATTAATTAATTAATTTTAAAAATTAAGGACAATATATAGTCCAGGTTAAAAAAATTACTGTTTAAGAATCAAAACTACTGGTGGGGATATAGCTCAGTTGGTAGAGTGCTTGCCTTGCATGCACAAGGCCCTGGGTTCAATTCCCAACACCACAAAATAAATAAATTAATTAATAAATAAATTAATTTTTTAAAAAAAGAATCACAAAAGAAGATATATCTCTAAAGAAGGCTCCAAGGAATTCTCAGAGAGAAGAGGGAAATTGACCTAGGACTAGCAGGCATAACTGACAGAAAAAATTGTCAGCACATGCCAGAAAAAGGAATAGACAGAGGCTTATTTAGAAAAGTAGATACATATCCAAGAGAGAATGGGGACAATGTCAAAAGAGATACCTTTAGGGTAAAGCAAAGAATATACATTCAAAGGAGAACGGGGCTATCTCCTGAAGGAGAGATAGCAATCCATGGTGTGGGGTATTAATATTTACAGAAGAGGCTGGGGTGGTGGCTCAGTGGTAGAGTGCTTGCCTAGCATATGTGAGGCACTGTGTTTAATTCCCAGTACCATATTAAGAAACTAACTAAACATTAAAATAAAGGTATTAAAAAATATATTTATACAGGGACAGTTGCTGTGGGCTGAACTATATGTGAAACCAGGGTGGAGCTGCACAGCAAAATTTACATAATTTTGCATCAGTTTTCCTTTGCTTGCTTATTTCCTTTATTTTACAAAGGCATGGGCAAGGCCATGTCTCTTGAGAATTACAACTGTTCCTAAGCATTTATTGCATCTCTGACTCAAGGGCACTTTCTTTGAGATTCAGCATCTCTCTCCCTCTTTGTACCAAATTCCTATCTCAGTTCTATAACAGTGAAAGAATTGAGCCAAAAGAAATTTAAAAGATTTAATAATAAAAATGAAAACAAGGGGCTGGGGATATGGCTCAAGTAGTAATAGTAACACGCTCACCTAGCATGCATGAGGCACTGGGTTCAATCCTCAGCACCACAAAAAAATAAAATAAAAACATTGTGTCTACCTAAAAGCTAAAAAAAAACAAAAATTTAAAAAAATGAAAACAAGAGAAAAAATAATACTGCAATAATTAGCCAGGCAAAGTTGACATGTCTCTGTAGTTCCTTCACTCATGAAGATGAGGCAGAAGGATCACTTAAACCTAGGAGTTCAGATCACCAGGGCAACCCATAGTGAGATCCTGTCTCTAAAAAAAGACATACTAGTTAATAAGGCCATCAAAAAACTATTAAAGAAGTCATAAAATGTATGACAAGGGAGAGTAATAAAGTGTAATTTTATTCAATTATCTATAGTGCATCTTCTAAGAAAAACTTTTTTCAGTTATATAAAAAGGTTCAAAAGAAATAGAACTCAAGGGCTGGGGCTGTGGATCAGTGGTAGTGCACTTGACTGGCATGTGTGAAGTACTGGGTTCAATTCTCAGAACTACAAAATAAAAATTAAAAATTCCATCAACAACTAATAAAAAAAATTTTTTTAAAGAAATAGAACTCAGAGCAAAAGTTCCTATCTTATAGTTTTATTTGTAAAGACAAAACAGAGCCAAATTAAACTATATATATATATATACTTGTGAAATCAACCTAAGAGTTGATCCAAAATGATTCTCAATGAAAGAGGCATCATGGATAAAGAATGATTTTCTAACATTTACAACAATTTTAATGCTTGAAAAGTAGAGTCCTATGTTCATAATAGGTAAACTCTGGAAACTTCCCAAAAGCCCATCAACAGTAGAATAGATATGTATATTCAAATATCAGTATACTCAGCAGGAATTGGCAAAATATTTTCTGAAAAGAGCCAAATAATAAATATTTTAGACTTTGCCAACCACCCAGTTTTCATCACATCTACTCAACTTGGCCTGAGGGCAAAAACCACACTTTACTACGGGCACTGAAATTTCAATGTCATGTCATTTTCAACAAGTCACAAGATAATTTTAATTATTTATTTATTTTATCCATTTAAAAATATAAAAACTGGCTGGGGTTGTGGCTTAGCGGTAGAGCACTCAACTCATACATGTGAGATCCTGGGTTCCATCCTCAGCACCACATAAAAAGAAATAAACAAAATAAAGATATTGTGCCCATATATAACTAAAAAGAAAAATAAAATAAAAAAATATTTTTAAAAACTATTCTCAGCTCACTAGTTGTACAAAAACAGGCAAGGTGTCCGATTTAGCCTGTGAATTGTAGTTTGCTGATCCCTGCTCTACATCAATGACAATGAATGATCTATAATTATACACAATAATGCTGAATCTCATAAAAATAATATTAAGTGACAGAAGCCACACACGAGTACTTAGTACTGTACAATTCCATTAATATAAAGTTTGCCAACAGGTAAAACTATACTATGGTATTAGAAGTTAGAAAGTGGTTCTTTGGGGGTAAGACATTAGTGAATATCAAAAAGGATGAGGGGGTTTTACAGTGTTGGCCATATTTGGTTTCTTATTCTAGTGCTGGCTATATGGTTACATTCAGCTTATGAAGAATCTCTAAGCTATGTAAGTGAGATCTGTGTACTTTGCTGTATGCTATATTCAATAAAAAGTTTTTGAGCCAGGCATAGTAGCACATGCCTATAATCCCAGTGACTCAGGGAGGCTGAGGCTAGGAGGATGGAAAATTCAAGGCCAGCATCAGCAATTTAATCGGATCCTGACTAAATAAAAAGGGCTGGGAGTGTAGCTTAGTGGTGGAGCAACTCTGATTCGATTTCCCCCCATTACTGGAGGGAAAAAGTTTTTAAAAATAAGGTATCCTTTCTAGAGAGCTACCTAAAAAGCCAGAGAGGACTTAAAGATCTACTCACTTTAGGAATATATAGCAAAAGAGAATATAAGGCTAGATATATGATATGTATGTAAGTGAGATCCACAGAGTAGAATTCTCAATAGGAAAATCAAGTCACTTTTCATCTCTATAAGAAAGGGAATTATGGGATTGGATGGCAAAAATATAGACTGGGAGATTCTGTTCTAAACATCAAGTTTACATAAAATTAGTTTGAACATTTATCACTTTGATTATAAAATCTACTAGTTTTCTTATAAGAAAACCAAATATAATAATTAAGCAATATTCACTATCTCAGGTAAAAGTCTGTCATTGACTTTAAGGGATAAAAAAATTATAGAGGTGAAAGCAAGGAGGGAAGTATATAAAAAATAAGTAATTTTCTGCCTTCATTCCTTTATTCGCATTATTTTAGTTTACTGTCAGGACATTCCCCCATAACAGTTCCAGGAGGAAGGAAGTTGTTTAATTCACTAATGTTTTCAGGGCCCTAACAGGTACTCAATATAAATGTTCACTTGAATAAACACATTTTAAATGAATTATAGATAATAATGTTATTTCTTAAGAAAGTAACATGCTCTCTGAATAAACATAAGAGAAATTTAAGGATCTCATAAATGGTAGCTTCTGTGATAGGACTGTAGAAAACTACTGGGAAAGAGCTATATTGCTAATCATGTCATAACAGGGAATAATGTTCAGAACATTATCATTCAGAGATAATTCCAAACTGGCATATAAAGATATTAAAAATTACTCTTAGATTAAACATCCCTAATCCAAAAATATGAAATCTAAAGTGCTACAAATCCAAAATTTTTTGAGCAGACATGATATCACAAATGGAAAATTTCAAATCTGACCTAATGTGATAAGTCAGTCAAAATAAAGGCACACTGCTGGGCATGGTGGCATATGCCTGTAATCCCAGCAGCTCTGGGAGGCTGAGGTAGGAGAAGTTCAAGTTCAAAGCCAGCCTCAGCAAAAGTGAGGCACTAAGCAAATAAAATACGAATAGGGCTAGGGATGTGGCTCAGTGGTCGAGTGCCTCTAAATTCAATTCTTGATACTAAAACAAATAAATAAATTAATAAAGGTACACTAAAAATATTGCATAAAATTACTTTCAGGCTATGTATATATTAAATACAAAAATAAATTTCATGATTAGATTTGGGTCAAATCCCCAGTATATCTCATTCTTTATACATCAATACCCCCAAATCTGAACAAACCCAAAATGCTTTTGGTCCCATGCATCCTGGATAAGAGACACTCAACCTGCATAAAAAGTACACATAAGCCAGGCATGGTGGTGCATGCCTATAATCCTAGACTCAGGAGGCTGAGGCAAGAGGATTTCAAATTCAAAACTAGACTCAGCATCTTAGGAAGGCTTCAAGCAACTTAGCTAGACCCTGTCTCAAAATTAAAAATTAAAAAAAGCACTAGGAATGTAGCTCAGTGGGTAAATGCCCCTGGGTTTAACCCCCAGCACCAAAAAATACCAAAAATTTATATAATTTAGTTATAAATTATAACTAAAAAGAGATTTGTGTACTTCGCTGTATGTGTGCTATATCCAATAAAACATTTTGAGCCAGGCATAGTAGCTCATGCTTGTAATATCAGTGATCATATAAAATTATAATGATAACTTTTGTAATTTTTTATAATTCCTTTATTTAAAAAGAATTTAAATAAAGGAATCAGTTGAGACAAATTTTCATCAAAGATAAATAATGGTAATGCAAATTTATAAAAACTATATTCTAAATTAAGACAAAGTTAAAAATGTGGATGTTGGGCTGGGGTTGTAGCTCAGTGGTAGAATGCTTGCCTTGTACACATGAGGCCCTGGGTTTGATCCTTTGCACCTCATAAAAATAAAGATATTGTGTCCATCTACAACTAAAAAAAATATTTTTAAAAATGTTGATGTTTTATTAGAACCAAAATCTTGATTTTTTTCATATTTCTGCAGTTAAAATAAGATCTACTTCACTACACCACATCATTTTTATCTTATGGCATTTATTATTTTTTAAGACAAAGAACTCTGACATTTACCTTGTATACAAAACAGGATAGAGCACATTTGGGGCTTAGTAAATAATCAGTAAATACATTGAAGATAGACATATCCTTTAAAATCTTATCCATGTACTCCTTCAACTCAAGTCAAGTTTCCATACCCAAAGTAGTTGTTTTGAGACAAGGAGAACAAAAAAACTGATTAATACAGGTTTTTCCCTAAATTAAGAAAGAAAACCCAAAACGTCATTACATGTCATTTGAGTCTGTTAAAATATTTTGTCTGCAAACCCCAGCTGAGTAATCCACAATTACTGTTTATAATATGATGTCCAGTAACCCAAGAAAGTTACATCAATAAACTACCAATCCTTTAGAGAATTACCAATATGTCTTGTACATCATTACCTAAATTCTCAAAAATGCTCCATGAAATCAGGAAAACTCCATTATACAAAAACTAGAGAATTACAGCAAAAGGGATTGTTTACAGAGCTTTAAATTATCCAAAAAATGATATTTCTAAATTCAAAATATCTACCCAAATATTTAGACTTCCTTTTGATTAAGAAATTCTTATTGTTGAATAGCCAACTTCTAAGCATTTTCTGAACTTGAACATTCCAGAGAAAACATTTAAACATTATGTTGCTGCTAGCATAGCAGTACTTTGGCAAACCAATATTCTACTGCCACCTACAGTACAAAAAACAGAATTACAGCTTAAAGCTAAGACCTAATAAGTCAAAGGTGAACAGTAACACTTTAAAACCATATATTTTGTATCTATTTTACTTTATGCTCAATATATTATTAATTATGTGGTCATAAATGGATAAAAGTAAAATTCATTCTTAAATTGAATATAAAAACAAAACAAAACTACAGCTGGGGACATAGCTTAATGGTAAAATGTTTGCCTAACATGCAAGAAGCCTGTATAGTTCAATCCCCAGACGCACAAATGAAGGAAAAATGATAATAATAATAATATTGCATTACACATTTTTCTTCATTTGTAAAGAGATTCTAATGGTAAGTAAAAAGATTATACAGTAAAATATTTCTACATTATACAATAAATGAAAATTTCTTGCAAAGACAAAAATGATCAATTATACAAATCATTCTGGTTTTTTCTCAAGAATGAGCTACTCAAATATATTCTACAAGATAATTCCCAACATGGAAGCTGACATTACTGTTCTTTGATAATATTATTCTTTGATGATTAAAAAAAGTATCACTAACAGCCAGTCAACTTGAGCTATTTTATAAATTTGATATTACATGCACTTAAAAGTGCTTCTGCTTTGTTGTTTTTGTTTTGGAGTTTGGTTTGGTTTTGAACTTGGGGCACTCTACCACTGAGGTACATCCATAGCCCTTATTTTTTTAAGACAGGGTCTCCCTAAGTTTCCCACACTGGTTACAGGTGTATATATTCTACAAGATAATTCCCACCACACCCAGCTAGGCTTCTATTTTTACTATAAACACTTTCCATAAAACTTTCCAGATATTTAGAAAAGAGAATCAAATTGTGCTTTTTAAAATAATATATACTATAGTATGCAAAACATAAAATTATTAGAATAGGGGCTGAGGCTATGGCTCAGTGGTAGAGCGCTTGCCTAGCATGTATGAGGCACTGGGTTCGATCCTCAGCACCACATATAAATGAATAAAATAAAGGTCCATACATATAAAAAATATTTTTAAAAAATTATTAGAATATTTAAAAGATTAAGTGTTCCTCTACAGACATTTAATTTCTTCTATTTACATCACATCCAAAAATATCTTAGAAATATGATGTTCCTCAAAAGCCTCTGGAGAAAGCTTTCACCAGTGCTAGATACAACTAGTCTAAATTCTGAATACTGAAGAACTACAGTCGAGATGGACAAATCTTTAAAAAGTCAAATACAGAAAGTTATGCTCAAACAAAATCTCCCTTATTTGAAAAATGACTTGGCTAAACATAATATTTTGTTCATATGAAAAGAGAACTATTGGAAATTAAAAACAGCATCAAATGAAAAATTCAAGTAAAAGGTTAGAAGACAAAGTCTATCAATAAATGTAAGAAAAAAACAACAAATGGAAAGTAGAAAAAAAGAAAAGTAAACTAGAAGATTCAGTCTAAGAAGGTCTAACATTTGAAAACCTAGAATGCTAGCAAGAAGATAGGAAAAAAAAAAAAAAAGAAAGAAAATAATCAAAGTAGTAATACTGTTGTCCCTGGGTGTCTGTGGGGATTAGTTCTAGGATCCCAGCAAATACCAAAATCCATTGATGCTCAAGTCACTTATGTAAAGTGGCACAATATTTGCATATAACCTAAACACACTTTAAATAATCTCTAGATTACTTTTAATAGCTAACATCATTTAAATGCTATGTAAATAGTTGTTAACAGGTATTGTTTAGGGAACAATGACCAAAAAAGAAAAAGTCTGCATATGTTAAATGCAAAAGCAATATTTTTTTCCTAAATATTTTCAATCTACATTTTCTTGAATTCTTGAATGTAGAACCCAAATATTCAGAGGGCTCAGTTTCTTGAATTCTTGAATATAGAACCCAAATATTCAGAGGGCTGACTGCACAACTTTTCCCAGAACTAAAGGTCACCAGTCTCCAGACTGAAAGGACAAACAGTGGCCTGAATAATGAAATCGTACTCACACACCAATGACAAGGAAACAAAGGATAACAAGAAAATCCTAAAAGCCTCCAGGGTGAAAGACAGGTTACATTCACTGAAAACAATGCCTTCAAAATTGTGAGTCAGTTATTTGACAACCTAGAAATATATTCTCAGCCAAACTACTAAGTGTGAGACTAAAAATAAAGACGTTTTTAATAGTAAAAAAGAAAAATATTACTTCCTATATACCCTTTCTTAAGGAACCACTTGAGTATATGCTTCAGGATCTGACAAGAGATAAAGTAAACTGATTCCCAGAACGAAGATGGAGCTGTTGCGCTAATGTCTTAGCCTGACCAGGTCAAGCTTTGAGATTGAATCTGTCATAAAAGAAACTTAATATGGGAGTCCCAGAGAAGCCAAATCCTTAACTGGGAAAGACCCCAGTCAGTCATATTCATAAGAAGCCCCTACCTTCAGACCAGGGTCTGACAACCCAAACAAGGAAAACTAGTTCTATGCTGTTTTCATCTTTTCCTTTCAGTCTAATAAGTAGACCTTTTTCTTTTCTTTTTTTTCTTTTCTCTTTGTTCATGTTGTACAGTAGACTAGTAATTATTCTACCTATAACTGCTGTCTTAAAGTCTACATGCTCTAGGAAACTACATGATTCACAAGGACAGAAACTACAGCTTCAATGTTTACTGCTGTATCCTAAGTATAATGAATGGTGCATAATTAAGATGTTTAGTAAGTACATGTGAGATAAATAAATACACAAAAATATTAAAACTAGTTACCTCAGCAGAAAATATTAGATGTGCTTTCACACATCTCAAATGTCTATATTGTAATTAAATAATGTTTACAATAAGGAGTTAATAAGGTGGCTAAAGGGCTGGGGGGAAAAAAATAGGTACAGCACCACACACCTGTGGTCCCAGTTCTATTTATTTATTTTTGTCCTGGGGTTAAACCCAAGGTCACTTTACAATTGAGCTATATCCAGTTATTTTATTTTTGGGGACTGGGTCTCACTAAGTTGCTTCAGGTCTTGCTGAATTGCTGAGACTAGCCTTGAACTTGAGATCCTCCTGCTTCAGCTGCCAAAGTCACTGGGATTACTAACAGCTATATATGCCACTGAGCCCAGCTCAGATGTTCAAATAATTCTTAAAATCTTTTACCATTGTAATTCTAAATATCATGTTTCTGATTGGTGATTTCCTATAAAGTTTAAACTAGCTTTCATATGTTGGTTCTGAGGCTCATAACATTTACATACATGATTCTGAGGTCAAAACATTAAATTTTGTTATTTTTACATTCCACTAATAAGCATAAATTTTAACATTCTTTAAATATGAGCAAAATTTTCAAATACAAATTCTACATCTTACTAAGAATGCATACTTAGCACTTAGTACTACAGAAACATCAATAAGTTTTTTGTTGTTTTTGATTTGTTAATCACAGATCTCAAGTCTTTTTTTTTAAAGAAAGAGAGAGAGAGAGAGAGAATTTTTTAATATTTTATTTTTTAGTTTTCAGCGGACACAACATCTTTGTATGTAGTGCTGAGGATGGAACCTGGGCCGCACAAATGCCAGGGGAGCGCGCTACAGCTTGAGCCACATCCCTAGCCCCAGATCTCAAGACTTAAGAACAAGTTAGTACAAATGGTGCTGGGAAAACTAAACATCCACATGTTTAAAAAAAAAAAAATCCACATGTAGAAGAATGAAACTACAAATTAGTACAACCATTTTGGAAAGCCTTATGGAGATTCCTTAAAAGACTAGGAATAGAACTACCATATGACCCAACTATCCCACTCCTCAGTATTTACCCAAAAGAACGAAAATGAGCATATTACAATGATAATAGGCACATCAATGTTTACAGCAGAGAAATTCACAATAGCTAAGTTATGGAACCAGTTCAGGCACCCATCAACAGATGAATGGATTAAAAAAGTGCTATATATACACAATGAAGTTTTTACTCAGTCATAAAGAAGAATGAAATTATGGCATTTGCTAGTAAATAGATGGAACTGGACAACATCATACTAAATGAAATAAGCTAAGTCAAACTCAAAGTTCAAATGTTTTCTCTCATGTGCAGAATCTAAAGCAAAGTAAGGGGAAGGAAAAGGAGGTGAAACCCCTCAAAAGTAGAGGGGAGATCAGTGCAATAGAGAAAGGAGACTGAGAGTGAGGAAGGAGAGATGGGAAAAGGGAGGAAATGTGGAAAGAAAATGATAAAATTATGCTAAGTACATATATGAATATACCAAAGTGGATTCCAAATTTATGTACATCTATACAGCAGCAATTTTAAAGAACAATTAAAAAAAACAGAAGGCAGACCAACAGAGTAGAGAAGAAGGGGAAGAGGGAAAGAGAAGAGGAGAAGAATACTGAAATGAGGTAATTATATTCCATGTACAATTGTCACAGTAAATCCCATTATTATATATAATTACAAGGCACTAATAAAAACCTTTTTTTAAAAAAAAGGAACAAGTTAATAAAATTAGTCAAGAGGCCTAAAGAGGTACCTATTTCCAATTTTTAGGTATGTTTCAAGCAACCAACTTATAAATATAATTTAAATATATGTAATTAAACATAATTTACATATATTGTAAACAGATGTTTGAGGCAGGAGTCAGCAACCTTTTTTGTAAGTACTCAGATGGGAAATATTTTAGGCTTTGAATGCCACATGATATCTGTCACAACTACTAACTTTATTGTAGTAACTAAAGCTGCTCCAGACAAGATGTAAATGAATGAGCATGTGGCCATGTTACAATCAAAACTTAAAAGTAGGCACCAAGAAGGTATAGCTCAGTGGTAGAGAGCTTGCCAAACATATCCATCCCCTGGGTTTGATCCTCAGCACCATAAGGCAAAACAAAACAGCCAAAGCTAGGGTTATAATAGGGGGAAATTGGAAAAGAGCGCCAAGCCACATTAGACCCATGGGCCATGGTTCGCTGCCCCAATTTAGAGTACTACTACATTTTCCAACTCTCCCCATCTAGAAGTAGTATAGGTTTTCCTTCTGTATTGCCCAGGGTGGCCCTGTGTTTGATCCTTTTAGCACCACATAAAAAATAAATAAATAAAATAAAGGTATTGTGTCCATCTACAACTAAAAAAAGTAAATAAATTTAAATATATATATATATATAATCATCACCAATAGAGGGCAGTAGTGAATAAAGAAAATAACGGAACAAAAGGTGATGGATCCTCACATCAAAGATCTTTATTCAGAATTTTAGTAAACTAGAATTAGGCATACCCACAACTTGAAAAGCAAAAGCAAGCCGTGTGCGTGGTACACGCCTGTAATCCCAGGAGCTTGAGAGGCCGAGACACCAGGATCATGAGTCAAAGCCAGCTTCAGCAACAGCAACGCACTAAGCAACTCAGTGAGACCCTGTTTCTAAATAAAATACAAAATAGGGCTTGGGATGTGGCTCAGCAGTTGAGTGCCTGAGTTCAATCCCTGGTACCAAAAATAAATAAATAAAAAATAAAAGCAAGAGCAAATAAAAGAGTATAAAAACTTATATAAGTTGAAATTACAAATGTGAAAAAAATCATATAAAAATAGCAGTAAATAGCAAGCAAGTACTGTGTTATATAGGATGTCATCTCCCTAAAACACCACTCCCAATTTGTTTATTCATTGCTCTTGGAGCTACCCAAAATTGAAAACTAGAGTAAGTGAATCATCTGCTGCACACATCTACAAGAAGATGAAATGTTTGCCCTTTTGTGTTTAACTGGGCTGGGGGTTTAGCTCAATGAGGGGAAAAAATGAAGGCTATTAACATTTGTGATACTGAGCCAAGAGAGGCAGTACATGCCTGTAGTCCCAGCTACTCTGTAGGTTTAGGCAAGAAACTAGCTCCAGACCAACCTGGGGAGTAGAATGTCCCTGAATTCAATCTGTAGTGGAGGGGATAGAGAGACACTGAATTTCTTGCTGGAGGTTACACATCCCTTACTTCCTTTCCTCTTACCCCTATCATCTCTCTCCATTTTCAATTTGTTCACAGACCATGATTTTCCTGCAGATGACTGAAAGGTATGAATTCTGCTGTCACCTATATGTAAAAATGTATACTTTGCAGGGCTGTGGTTGTGGCTCAGTGGTAGAGTGCTTGCCTAGCATGCATGAGGACCAGCACGACATAAAAATAAAGATATTATATCCACCTAAAACTAAAAAATAAACAAAAAAAGGTATACTTTGCTTAAAATCAAGAATAAATGATAGCAAGATTTAAAGGGACAAGCATTGTTTCACTTTTTTTTTTTTGCCTCCTCCACTAATACTCCTGATTGGTTACCACATTAGGATGGAATTGAACTAGTCACCATTTCCTGAACATGCTCTACATTTTCCTGTCCCACCTCTATTTTGTTAACCTAGAATGCCCTGTGTAGCTGGCCCCTCATTTCAGTCTTAAAATACTCTTCGTTGAGCTGGGGATGTGGCTCAAATGGTAGTGCGCTCGCCTGGCATGCGTGCGGCTCAGGTTCGATGCTCAGCACCACATACAAACAAAGATGCTGTGTCCACCGAAAACTAAAAAATAAATATTAAAAAATTAAAAAAAAATACTCTTCATTGCCAGGTGTGATGGTGCAAACCTGTAATCCCAGAAACTGGTAGACTGAGGCAGGAGGATCAAAAGTTCTAGGACAGCTTGAGCAATTCAGTGAGACCCTGTGTTAAAGTTCAAAAAAATAAAAATAAAAAGGATTGGGGATGAAGTTTAAAGGTAGTGTTTGCATAGCGTTGTAAGGACCTGCATTCAATCTGAGCACCACCAAAAAAAAAACCAATTTCACTTTCTTCAAGAGCAACAAAAATGGCATCCCCATGAAGCCTGCCAGAAAGAATATCTCTTTGCTGTCCACAGTTGCTTAATCACACTTCTTTTTACAAATACTATAGTACTCCTGCATCATGCGTATTTGTGCATGTTCCCTCTTGAATGACATTCTATCTCTGCTCAAAGCTTTTTGTTTAAAAACATTTACTTTTCATGTTTCCATAAAAATTACACATTTAACCTTCAGTACTACTTATGAGATAAATGAAGATTAAAAGCAGATGTCACCCTGAGCCTGAGGTTTCAGTATTAAGTTAAACAACCAAAGATTTTCTTCCTTGGTTCCTCAAACCAATCAGCTGCACAAAGACCATGTTACCAGGCACAGGCAAATTTTCTGGTGCCTTCTCTCAGTACCAAGAGAGCCATGACAACATTGCAACCCAGAATTGCTCAGCAAACTTAAGTATCCTGGATATTAATCAGCAATGTATTTAAAAGAAAATAAAGGAGAAAATTTTCAGGCAATCTCTTCTCTGAATATCTCACAATTTTTATCTCAAAACAAAAACAAGAATCAAAATATGGTCCACCTAAAGAGGAATAGCAGCCCCCAATATATGAAGTTCCTAAGACCAACAAAACATGACTGTATGCAGTCCCTTATCCTCATCCTCATAAGCACAATAAACACTCAAAACTCAGTATGATGTCAAATTTTCTACAAAGTCTTCTCTGATACTTAAGATTACAAATTAACAGAAATAGAAGGATCCTTAGTGGTTTATGCAATCCCACTACTCCACAGGTCAGGCAGGAGGATCATGAGTTCTAGGCCCACCTGGCCAACATAACAAGACCTTGTCTTCAAAAAAAAAAAATGAAATGAAATGAGTGTTCACCATGTTTTTGCAAAAAACAAAGGAAGTAACATGTAAAATGCTTAGTGTAGTTCCTAACACATTCAAAATCCACAAAAAAAGTATTATTTTTAAGTCTATTTCTAAAGTACATTTTGATACTAGATGTATTCCTATGACTAATTTCTTGGTCTAAACCAAAGTTGTCCAATACCACAATAATTAACCACATGCAATTACTGTGCATTTCAAATGTTGTTAGTTAGAATTGATATGTGCTTTAAGTGCAAAATACAAACCGATTTCAAAGACAGTGAAAAAAATTACAATTCTTAATATTTTGTATCCTGATTACATATAAAGTGATAATACTTTGAAAACACTGGGCTAAATAAAGCATTAAAATTATTTCACCTACTATGTTTGTTTCACATAATTTTATGGGGCAGGCTGATCCATATTTTGACTTCCAATCGGTAAAAATGCTCTTAACCATACAGTTGACTGCTTAACAGGTGTTCATTCTGGCCAATCCACTCCTTAAATAAGCCAGCAAATAGTGGCTCATTTTAAGGCTCTCAAACTTCCACAACCTAGAAAGCTGGAGATCAACCCAGCGCTCTTAATTTTTAAAAGTCCAGAGCCCATAAACGCCGAGGAAACGCGAACTTGATAACCACCCAAAAAGAGTGACAGTCAGCCTTGGGGACAGTACTTGAGCAGAAAGAGGTCACCCTTAGGAAAGAGACGGGACGCTTCAGATCTGAAGCGGCGCAATGTGAATGGAGCCCACTACATAGAAATCTGAAGAGCAAAGTCTTTTCAGACTTGGGGCTTGGGTCGAGTCTAAGGGCTGAAAGGAAGGGGCTGGGCTCTGTGGCAGAGGCTTCAGGAAGAGCAATACCTTAAGAATCCCCCTCATCTTCGCCAAAAAGGGACGGAACTCCTCAGCCGACACCTCCGGATACAGTTGGCTCCTCAGCAGCTCCTCCGTGATGCCCCGGTGCCCGTGGAAAGCGTCCTGGGCCAGGCCGCTCAGCAGCCCGCTCAGAGACTTGCATCCCTCAAGCTCGCCCGCCATGGTCTACAAAAGCCCCGCCCCCCAAACAGCTGAGAGCCGCTCTCTTACGGCGGCCGAGATGAGTCTAAATTGCCCAGGCAAAGGCACGCTGGGAACCTTGAGGCCCTTCTACCAGGGATCGGTGACCGCAGCTTCCAGCTTTGCTCTGTAAAACCCATCCCCACAGAAGGGCACCCACCGGCGTGCCTATCCAAAGGATGACTGCTTGATGGAAATCCCTTGTTAACCAGTTTAACTTTTTGACTTGCCAGTCGATTAACTGAATGGAATCTACCACTCAGCTGTAATTGCTGCCTAAACCTCACCTATGGAACATTGTTCAATAAAACTATCTCCTGATGACATAATTGGTTTGCTTTCGTTGTTGATTATCTTTAAAAAAAAATTTTTTTTGTAGTTGTGTATGGAGAGAATGCTTTTGTTTATTTATATGCGGTGCTAAGGATCGAACCCAGTGCCTCACAAATCTAGGCAAGCGCTCTGCCACCGAGCTACAGCACCAGCCCTTGATTGCCTTTTTATAGACAAGCATCTTATGTAGTCAGCTAGACAATGGCTCTGATCCAGTGTTGCCGTCCATAACAAATATTTTGCCAATGCTTTCTTTGCTATCCTGCAATGCATTGACAATTTAACTTCCTATTCATAAAATTACAAAAATTCCATTTATTCCTCAGGCGTAAAAAAGATAAAATACTGTTACATGCTAACATAAATGAACCTTAAAAACACTAAACCAAGGAATCCAAGCAAGGTGCGATGGCACAACTGTAATCCCAGTGACTCAAGCAAGAGGATCGTGAGTTCAAAGCTTGCTCCAGCAATTTAGCGGGAGGCCTTAAGAAACTCAACAAGACCCTGTCTCAAAATTTAAGAAATAGAGGGCTGGGGATGTGGCTCAAGTGGTATTGCGCTCGCCTGGCATGCATGCGGCCCGGGGTTCGATTCTCAGCACCACATATAAAGATGTTGTGTCCACTGAAAAGTAAAAAAAATAAATATTAAAAAAAATTTTTAAAATAGAAAAGGCTGGGGTGTTTAAGCACCCCTGGTTCAATCCTTCATATGAAAAAAAAAAAAATCCAGTATCTGGCTAAATTAAAAAAGCCCAGATACTGGATAATCCCTTTGTAGTAAATGTCCAAAATTGGCAAATCCATAGAGACAGTAATAGTTGCCAAAGACTAGGGGAGAGAGGAATGAGAAATATTGGGAAATATGTGAATTGACCCTCCAAAAATTAATGTAATGGAGCTAGAGTTGTAGCTCAGAGGCAGAGCACTTGCCTAGCTAGCCCATGTGAGGCATTAGGTTCGACTCTCAGCACCACATAAAAAATAAATAAATAGGATAAAGTCATGCTGTCCATCTACAACTACAAAAAAAAAAAGTTTTTAAAATTAATATAATGACCTGGTTATAATTTAGAATTTGAAAAAGGAAATAATTCATATTATATTAATTACAATGTGTGTCTAGACACAACTACACTAGGTGACTAGAAGACATATAATATGTGCCTGAAATTTTTTTCAAAGAAATATGAAACAGTGACTTACAAAAGATGTAAATGTGTCTTATTTTTTTTTAAGAGAGAGTGATAGAGGAGAGAGAGAGAGAGAAAAATTTTTAATATTTATTTTTCAGTTCTCGGCAGACACAACATCTTTGTTGGTATGTGGTGCTGAGGATCTAACCCGGGCCGCACGCATGCCAGGCGAGCGCGCTACCGTTTGAGCCATATCCCCAGCCCTGTAAATGTGTCTTAAATAAAAATTTTTTCTATGTGAAAAATCAAAGACTCCTCTCACAGATAACCGATACTGCATTAATGATTTGATAAGAGTGTACTAGCAGCCAGGCATGGTGGCAAACATCTGTAATCCCAGTGCTCAGCATCTAAGGCAGAAGGATCTTGAGTCCAAAGCTAGCCTCAGCAACTTTTGCAAGGATTTAAGCAACTCAGCGAAACTTTGTCTCCAGATAAAATATTTCTTTAAAAGGACTGGAGATGGGCTGGTTTGTGGATCAGCGGTGGAGCTCTCACCTAGTGTGTATGGGACCCTGGGTTCGATCCTCAGCACCACATATAAATAAATAAAATAAAGGCATTGTCTCCAACTCCACCTAAAAAATGAATATTTAAAAAAGCGGTGGGAGAGGGGGGTGGGCTGGAAATACTAGCTCAGTGTTTAAGCGCCCCTGGGTTCAATGCCCAGTACAAAAAAAAAAAGTGTACTAGCAATGACTATAGTTTTTTTTTTTAATTACATCTGAGAGATCAACATAAATACTGTTGGGGCTGGGCTTGCTTTGTAGCTCAGTGGTAGAGTGCTTACCTCTCATGCATGAGGCCCTGGGTTCGATCCTCAGCACCACAAAAAAGTAAATAAAGATATTGTGACCATCTACAACTAGAAAAAAGAACTTAAAAAAAAAAAAATACTGTTGAGGAGGAGTGTTTTTATCCCAAACTCCAATATTCCCATTGTGTCCTGTCCTGTTCTACTTTGTAGAAATCTTAACAACACAGATGCCTACTTTGTAGAAATCTTAACAACACAAAGCCTACATCTTCATGTAGAACTACTTGTGATTTCTGCTGATGCAAACTGATAAACTTGTGCAGTGTTGGTGACTCTAAAGAGACAGCAATTGCTATTGTTAACAATGATATTCTGAAACAGAGATTGGTAAAGTTTACCAAAAACTAAAGCTTCTCTCACTTAATGTAGTAATTACAAACCTGGAAAACTGGAATGTCCGTACATATTAAAATCAATCTAAAAGTACATTGTTTCTATGTAAAAAGGAGTTCAGTTTAGGTTCAAATCATAACAGTTTTTTTAATGGATGTCCCCCGCATGGCAGGATGTCTCCTCATATCCCTGGCCTCTAGACACAACTATACTAGGTGACTAGAAGATATATAATATAGCCACATGCCTGTGCTACCCCTACTCTTCTATTAATGTAACAATTGAAATGCCCTTTCAAACCATTGGCAGTCTATTAATAACCACTAATAGAAGGCTGGGGTTGTGGCTCAGTGGTAGAGTGCTTGCCTGGCATATATGAGGCACTCGGTTTGATTTTTAGCACCACATAAAAATAAAGATATCTTGTCCATTTACACATAAAAATATTTTTTAAAAAAGAATCACTAGACTGCTTTAATTAAAGTTCATCTGGGTTTTCAAGATAGTAATTTGAAAGCAAGATAGTCTCTTTTTTTTTCTTTTTTTTTTTTAATTGTAGTTGGACACAATACCTTTATTTTATTTATTTTTATGTGGTGCTGAAGATCAAACCTAGGGCCTTGCATGTGCTAGGCATACACTCTACCACTGAGCCACAACTTTAGCCCAAAGGCAAGATAGTCTTTATATTAAAAAATATCTGATATATTTCTTCCCCTAGAATTAATTTCATTTTTTGTAGTACTGGTGATTGAACTCAGGGGCACTTACCACTGAGCTATATCCCTAGGGAAAAAAAAAATTAAATTTTGAGACAGGGTCTCACTAAGTTGCCAAGAGGCTATCCTTGAACTCCCAATCCTCCTGCCTCAGTCTGCAGAGTTGCTGGGATTACAGGTGTGCACCACATCTAGCTTTATAGTTAGTATGTATCTCTCAGTAACAGAATGGTTTTTATTTTCTTCTTTTTGCTTACCTGATTTTTCTAAATGTCTACAATGTACATGAAATACTGTTGTAATGATAATATTTTTTAAAAAAATTTTTTTGTACCAGTACCTAGCTCATTCCAATTACCAGAGAGGTCTAGGACATGATAGGTTATCCATTCAAGAGAGAATCCTCATTTTGGATGGTTGGTCAAGTGTTGTTTTGTAAAACCTATTTTACAAAACATTAAAGAAATTCTATAAAGCCATTGTTTATTGACAACATTCCTACATCCTCCTATATCTGCATGGATCTGTTAGGAGAGTTTGTTGTTATTGTTTTTTGCAGTGCTGGGGATTGAAACTATGGCCTATGGCATGAACCTATTGAACCTATGGCATGCTGGGTGAGCACTCTCCCACTGAGTTACATCCCCAATCATAAGAGTATTTTTTTAAAATGTCTATCCTACAATAGCAACAATGTTTTGTTTATATAAAGTATCCTATAAAAGCTTTTAATGTTTGTTAAAATGCTGTTCTAATGGAGAATCCTGTACATAAACACATTAACACAAGCAAAACTTAAGCATTTGTTTATTGTTTAATCCCAGGAACAACAATAAAACCAATGGAAAAAGAGAAAAAAATGCTTATAACTTGAAATATTTCAGATAATCAAAGCAACTGTCATAACCATGGAGACTGTCCCAAGAAACCAATAACATAAGCTTTCAAATTTTCCTATCTTCTGAGACTGACAGGTCTACTTCTTATATTAATGGGACTAGAGTTTAATAAGCCTCTATAGATTATCTAATTCAACCTTCCTATTTTATAGAAGAGGAAAATAAGACTCAGAATGACTTGCTCAAGATCTCAATAGTAATAAACATCAGAGCTGGAACTCAAACCCAAACTTTCAGATCCTCAAATTAATGCTATCTCCATTATCACTCACTTGTTTCTATCATATTATGTAAGTTGTTTAAACAAATAATCATAGAATGTTTATGTGCTACATGGAAGTAAATTGTTTCTTTGAAGATAAGTTGATCCCAAAGGCTTATAGATCACAAGGACCTAGGAAGTTCATCTCCGACATCTAACAGCCTGGATGGGTGTACAAACACCTCATGATCACAGGATCACGTCCTTGGAACAATCGTAGTTGGACCTATAGTAGGCATCTGTCACTTTATGGGGGCTTAATAACTTGGGAACAAATACTGAATGAATCTCGTACAAAAAATCTCCCAATTCAAATACAATGGTAATGAGAACTCAGCAGGTTAGATATGACAGAGTCTTTGCTCTGTATTGGAATACTGCTTCCATCAATTTACTCGTCTATCTTCATTACTCCACCAAGTAAAAATAATGACACTTATTTCACAGGATTATTGTCGAGGATTAAATGAGATAAAATATGTAAAACGTTAGCATTTTGCTTAGCAGGTAAGTAAACTCCCTAAGAGTCAGTGGGTATGTTATGTAGGAGAAACCAACAGAAGACGAGTAGGTTGTACTGACAGGCAGTCTTTGACAGGTGGTCACAAATTTTAAAAAGTTCTCTGGCATTTAACCAGAATATACTTAAGCTTCTAACTATCACCCAATAACAACGAGTACGAAACAATTGACCTTAACACTTTTTGGGGGAAAGGGGGTACCCGGGATTGAACTCAGGGGCACTTTACCACTGAGCCATATCCCCAGCTCTATTTTGTATTTTACTTAGAGACAGGGTCTCACTGAGTTGCTTAGCGCCTCGCCAAGTTACTGAGGCTGGCTTTGAAGTCGCGATCCGCCGGCCTCCGCCTCCCAAGCCGCTGGGATTACAGGCTGCACCACCGCGCCCGCTTAACCTTAACACCTAAAACAAAGGAAAGCATTCATCACCCATCGCAAATCGTCTCCTTCAACCCCCTTTCAAACTGAATAAAATGGATAATAATGGATAATAAAATAGGAGTCAGGCGTATGGCTGAACAAAGGGAAACTGAACTAACAATTCCGCAGAAGACTGAAGTGCGCACGACAGCTACTATAGGTCCAGCCGCTTAGAGGAGGGGACCTCAGAGTCGAGGAGGGTGGAGTAAGAGATGTGGTGTCCACCACACTCGCCTATAAAATAGCGCGCTGTCATTGTGGCATCGCGGGAATGCGCCCCACCGCGCCTGCAGCCCCCAGCGCCCTGGGAGTCCACTCTCCTAGTGCCGGATCTCGGCGCTCAACCACCTCAACCGGCGCGAGGCGGCCAGCCTCTTACGTCAGGCCGGCGACGCGCCACTAGACAGGCCCCTTCTCCACCTCCGCCCCCTCCCGGCGCCGGCGCCGTTTTCTGGAAGGTTCGTGAAGGCGCTGGGCGCGTACCGTTAGTCCGGCCGAATCCGCGTCCATCCGTCCTTCCTGAACTCCGGCAGACTCAGCCAGGTTTGCCATGCCAGAGAATATGGCACCCCGAAGCGGGGCGCCCGCTGGGGCTTCTGGCGGCCGAGGAAAAGGCGCCTATCAGGACCGCGACAAGCCGGCCCAGATCCGCTTCAGCAACATTTCCGCGGCCAAAGGTATCACCCCCGCGTTCCAACCCCAAGCCTGATCCTCGCAGCAGTGTGGGGTCAAGTTCTGTTCTCTCACCCTGAACTTGGGTGGGTATGGCCCACTTCCTGTTATTTCAGGGTCGCCTTTTCCCAGTGGAAGCACTATGAAGGAATTCTTTCTCTGAGTGTGTGTGTGTGTGTGTGTGTGTGTGTGTGTGTGTTTAAGCCAGTAATTTCTGACGCTGCCTAAGGAGTGGTCGGAATCCATTCTGGATTTTAGTCGCCCGAGGTTTTCCACCTGGGTTTTGTGTTAATCACGCTGGAGCCGAAAGCAGTTCAGTTCAAACTGCTGAAGACTGCCTGCAGCGGCTCTTTGGGATCTGACGCTTAAAAGTTAATCCTTATTTGCTTATTGAGCCGACTGACCGTTGCTTGCACAGTAATTTTGAGCGTTCTTATCTTACAACAACGCGTTTAAATAAGTTTTCTTCGGCACAATTATTGGGTCTAATTGAGTAATTTTCGCTTTTAAACTGGGGCGGGACACATTGTATTGTATGGTGTAGGGAACTGACCCATCTTTTGGAGAGTGATTATGGAAAGCTATGTCTGTGTCATCTCTCTAGTCGAGAAACACTTTCTTAGCTCTAAAGAATAGTATGGCAAGTAGTGGAGATCAAAAGACCCTAGTTTCATTCTCTTATTTATGTGACTTTGTGATTTTTAATCTCCGAACCGAGATTTCCTTACCCATAAAATTGAAGAGGAACATGTTTGCTTTTTTAGAGTTATGAGGATTAATAGAAATCAAGTTGAAATAGTGAAGTGTGGAAGGAAAAGAGAACAAAGGCTTAGAGGTCCCGTCTGGTTGTGCATTGAATATAGTGAGTAATTTGGTTTGGAGAATAAGATGCACAAAGAAGCAATGAGATTGGAAAGGTAGGCTGGCGCCAGATCTTGAAAGATCTAGCGTCCTGGAAAGTGTTTTTTCTCTGGCGGCTACAGATCATTCTTCAGTGGAATGAGGTAATGACTAATTTGTAGAGTTACTGTTAGGATTAAATAAGAATGTGTATATGATATATGTGTGTGCACATAAATAATACAGATTACACATGTAGGTATGTGGTGTGTATATAACATTCATATATGTGAATGATATATGTCACATCTCGAAACTATTTGCTGTCATTAGCCCAAGTGATTGGGAATGTGATGTTGCTAAAATATAGGTGCTGAATGGTCAAAGAAAAAAAATATTCCTGTTTGGGGCTAATGAGTTGAAGAGGTCAGATTGAGCAGATGCTTAGATTCATTTGGAAGTTATTAAACTTCCAATACTTTCAGAGATATAAGAAGTCTAGAGTAGTATGTTTATATGAAAAACAGATAATTTTCCAGAGTATTCACATTAATAGATAACAAAGCATTCTAAGTCCCTTTTGTAAAATTGTGGTATACAGGTCTAGTATATCACCTGAAATTGTAGTATTCACCAAAGTTTTACAAAATTAGTAAAATACAGTTTTAAAATTATACAATGTATGTTCTGCTAAAGATTATTATTGCTAGGTCATAATCCCAGCAACTCAGGAGAATGAAGCAGGAGGGAATCACAAATTCAAGGCTAGCCTCTGCAACTTAATGAAATCCTGTCTCAACATAAAAAAATCTAAAGGGCTTAGGATGTAGTTCAAGGATAGAGAGAGCATCCCTGGGTCCAGTCCCCAATACCACCAATAAAATAAGGTGGTGTGTTACTGTTCATACTGTATGGGTAATCCATTTGCTAATTGTGGAGCTAAAAGGAATAGAGACAATCTGTGTGTGTGAGGTGCAGTGGTATGCAGAAAGAGGGGAAAGAACTACTCATTTGTCCTGGACTTGTCAAAGAAAAGGGGAGAGAATACTATTTCTCAATTTTAGTTTCTCTCAGAAAAATTGTAAGTGAATTAATAGAAACTTTCTCATTGATAATTAGTAGGAACATGACATAAGTCATATCTAGAGATGTTTCATAACATGCTTTTGTCTTCATTTTGTTGGTGTGTAGTGTTCTATAGCATTTTCAGGAGTTATACCATTGAGGTTTGCTTTGTTGACAGTGTTAATATTAATTTCTTCTGTTAGCCATAAATATATACCATGTTCATAATGCTGAACAAAACTCAAGTTTGGGGTTTTTGTTTGTTTTTTTGTTTCTGGTTTTTGGTACCTGAGATTGAACCCAGGTGCTTAACTAACTCTGGGGCACATCCTCAGCCCTTTTTTATTTTATTTAGAGACAGGGTCCCACTGAGTTGCTTAGCGCCTCTCCGTTGCTGAGAATGGCTTTGAACTCCTGCCATCCTCCTGCCTCAGTTTCCTGAGCCACTGGGATTACAGTTGTACACCATTGTGCCCTGCTAAAACTAAAGTTTTTGATCTCAGAGATTATATTCTTGGGAGGGGAGAAAAAGTAAACAAATTAATTAGATAGTAAGTTAGAAAGTCTAGTCCTTTGTTGGCTTGTCCTTTTTAAAGGAACAGGAAATAATACAGTCTCCAATCAGCTTATAACTAGATTGTACCATTTTGATGCTTAAAGGAATCCCTAGAATGTATTCTGCCAGAAGCAGAACATAAATACTATACATAATGACTATAGCACAAATGTGAAGCATCATAAACTTAGTAATAAAAAAAGTAATATTTGTTTTCCTATGATACTATTAGACGTGAATTTTCTTTATACATTTATATATGTAGTTGTAGATGGACACAATACCTTTTTTTAATTTGTTCTTTTTCTTTTTTTAATGTGGTTCTGGGATCGAACCCAGTGCCTCATAAGTGCTGGACAAGCCCTCAATCACTGAGCCACAACCCCAGCCCAGACATGAATTTTCTCCAGTGTACATAGTAAATTGTTGTATACCATACCCTAATAAGGACAAAAATGATAATTTGAAAGGAGGAACACTGCTTTTTGAAGGGTTAATTTTGTTTTCTTCCTTTATAGCGGTTGCTGATGCTATTAGAACAAGCCTTGGACCAAAAGGAATGGATAAAATGGTAAAAAGCTAAATCATTCAATACTTTTAACTAAGCACCATTATTTTCACTACTTAATACAAAGGGTTAAGATGTGCTGTTTAAAAAGTACCTTGTGAGTTCAGAGGAAGGAAAGATTACTTTGAAGTGAATTCGACTTAATTCACATTTTGTTGAATGCTTTTTAAACAACGAGAGTCCATACACAAAGTAGTTCTTTGTTTTGTAGTTAAATGAAAAGTATGTCCAGGAGTCAGGACTTGAGTTCAGTGTTCCTGTAGATGATGCCTTGGTAAGGGTCTGTGGGATTTCAACTTATATGTTGTTGAGTTACAGTATAAAATAAATACATTTCAGTAACTTGAATGGTACACACTTAGGTTCAGTGCTAGTTAATAACCCCCCCCCCCAAAAAAAGAAAACAATATATTATATTCTCTGGATGAAATAAAGATTATTATTTCCTCGGGATTCTAAATTCATATGTCTTCTACCAATGCTTTTGCCCTTTTTAAAGATACTATGAAATAAGCTACTTGTGTTAACCACATTACATGGTGCTATCTTTTTGGAGTTCTGGTAGAAAGGGTGTTTCTCTAATCATTAGTATGAAACCAGAAATCATAGCGGTTTTTAAAAAAATTTTAGTTGTAGATGGACACATTGCCTCACACGTGCTAGTCAAGTGCTGTACCAGTGAGCTACAACTCCAGCTCCTGTAGCGATTTTTTATAGTGTCTCTTTTGTCCTCTCTTGTGTATGTATATTTCTTTACTTTCAAAGTACTCTGAACAAAGCCAGTTATTCTTTTGTAAAGTTAGGCCGTTCTTAGATTTTTTTACCAACGTAAGGAAAGAATTTGAAATTAAACTCTGTATAGACGTAAATGAATTTCTCTGAAGTATTAAATTTAATAGAACTTTTATGGTGTCACATTGAAATATAACTTTAAAAAAAAACTTCCAGATTCAAGATGGAAAAGGTGATGTGACCATTACAAATGATGGGGCCACCATTTTGAAACAGATGCAAGTGTTGCATCCAGCAGCCAGAATGGTAAGTATAATTATAGGTGAAATTTGTGTATTTTAGTATATTGTTTGATATTTGATAAAGTTTAATTTGCTTACTTGGCAAAGAGTTAAATTTGTTTATTTGGTCACATTATAGCATTTAAACATGGTAAATTTTTTTCTTTATGTTAACTAGGTACCATTTTAAGAAAATTACGTATCTCTTCAGGGTGATGCAGGTAAAACATGAGTTACCTTGTCCATAAGAATGTGCTGTACAGTTAAGGAGGAGAAGATAAAAACATAAATTATATCTTTTTTTAGTATAGATTATTAGTATAATGAGCATTAGCTGAAAGATAACAAAACAATTTGTTTTTGTAGTGCTAGGGATTAAACCCAGGACTCCACAAAATTCCAGCCAAACAGACAACAGAATAATTTTAATTGTGTATAAAATAAATTTGTCAAAATTTACACTGACATTTATTTAAAATACTGATATAACAAAGGGTAAAATTGTGACTCACATGTCAAGTGAGAAGTCATATTGGTGGGGGGGTAAAAAAAAGGCCTTATCTATTAAAATGTTGTGATAGGCATAGTTTGTCTGCCTGTAGTCCAGGCACTCATGCTGAACCCGAAAAATTCCTTGAGTCTAGTCGTGGCAACATAGTAAGATACTCATCTCAAAACAAAAGACCCTTTGATGATTTTTAAAAATAATCAGATTGTGCTCGTATGAGGTAGGTTCTGGTAAGCTTGGTAAAGGACTTTAAACTGATATTTCATCCTTATCTGGAATGCCTGATTTCATAACTTGCAAGACTGTGTGGTACTTATGATACAATTTTCATACTTTTTGGTGCTGGAATACTTTACTATTGATGTGTATCCCCTCAGCTTCTCAAGTTGCTGTGATTATGTATGCCACTCTGTTTGGCAACATCAATGCTTTGGGGTTTTTTGTTTGTTTTCACTTTGTTTTTTGAGACAAGGTCTCACTAAGTTGTAGAGGCTGGATTTGAACTTGAGATCCTCCTGCCACAGACCCCCCCCCCCCGAAATGCTAGAATTACAGGCATGCACCACTGTGCCCAGCCATTGATGCTTTTTGACAACGTGTGTGTGTGTGTATGAGAGAGAGAGAGATATGCTGGGGATTGAACCTAGGGCCTTGTGCATGCAAGGCAAGCACTCTACCAACTGAGCTATATCCCCAGCCCGATGACAACTTTTCAGAGACTTTTTTGAGAACTTCTCTTTACACCACAATCTGAATCAGAAATCATAATATGGCCTTGTATAAAATTTTATGAGAAGAATGTCTTGTACTACAAATGTACAGCTTTCATTTTAAAATGAAATCCAAGTCAGACAACAAATTAGAAGGCAAGAATTTTGTTGAATCTTTAATTTCAGTTTGTGATTGATGTGAGAATTTGATGTTATTGGGTTCTCATTTTTTACTGTCATTTGCCATGTTCTGTTCACTTAGCTTGTGGAGCTGTCTAAAGCTCAAGATATAGAAGCAGGAGATGGCACCACATCAGTGGTCATCATTGCTGGCTCTCTCTTAGATTCCTGTACCAAGCTTCTTCAGAAAGGTAGGTAGGAGGTAATTTAGTACTGAATAAAAAAAGCAGAAAAGTTTTTAAAAATTTAGAGGAAGCCAAGTTATCTTAAGTAAAATAATACTGATTTGAAATAGTTACTCTTTACCAGGAAATTTTAGATTTTGCTGTTTTGCTTCTGGTTTTTGCCACATTTCTTTTTTCCATATAGTACTCAGTAGAGTTTTACTTTTCAGAAATGAAGAGGTGGTATTATTTATTAATCTTAGATTGTGAGATAAGATATGATTTGGGAGGGAAAATGAGGGTTCTTTGGTAAATAGTGCTTAATCATAGTAGTGATTTTCCTGTTACTTATTTATTATGTAGACATGTGATGTTTTGAAAAATATTAAACTTAGTTTCAACCTTCAGTATCTACATGAATTTGTTTCAGATTAAGTAGAAGTAAATTATTAGCCAAGGTTAGCAGTTAAATTTATATAAACTTTGATGTTGCTAACAGAAGCATAAATTAGTTTGTATTAAGAATATTTGTGGAGGCTGGGGCTGTAGCTTAGTGGCAGAGCGAATGCTTGCCTAGCATGCAAGAGGCACTGGGTTTGATCCTCAGCACCCACATAAAAATAAACGAATAAAATAAAGATATTCTGTCAATCTTTAAAAAAAAAATTTTTTTTTTTAAAGAATATTTGTGGACTGGGGATAGATATAGCTCAGAGCTGTAGCACTTGCCTAACATGTGAGGCCCTGGGTTCATTCCCCAGCACCACAAGAAAGAAAAAGTATTTGTGAGTGATATTTTAATGAGTAGAAAAATTTTAAGTCATGACATAGATTATCTGTTACAATTAAATAACTAGACTTTCATAAATGTCAGGAATTCATCCAACCATCATTTCCGAGTCATTCCAGAAAGCTTTGGAAAAGGGTATTGAAGTTTTGACTGACATGTCTCGACCTGTGGAACTGAGTGACAGAGAAACTTTGTTGAATAGTGCAACCACTTCATTGAATTCAAAGGTGAGACAAGCCCGAGGGAATGGTTAAGTCTTGAGAGACTAGGTAACTAAATTGTAAAACTGAATTGGATTAAATTATCGATAGGGCTAACAAAAGAGAGTAATATGTATAAATCCATTTTTGGTTTTTAGTTAGCTTTAAAGCAGTGATGAACTTTTACATTTGGGGGAACATTTATAATATAAAAATTTCGGTATTAAATCCACATATTCATTTTCTTTAAATGTTAAGTGGAAAGCTAGATAGTATTAGTGACACTAAGTGATGTTGAATACTCCCCAGAACTAATATGGCATAATGGTTACAAGCACTAGTTATAGGATCTACACAGTTATGTTCATTGCTGGCTTCACAACTAAGTTGTGTGACTTTGGGCATATGACTTGGCCTCTGTTTTAGTCCAGTTGTTAGTTCAGTGGCAGAGTGCTTGCCTAGCATACACAGGGCCCTGAGTTCAGTCTTTGGCCCTGGAAAAAAGAAGAGAGTGAATGAGGTAAATAATATGTGAAGTGAGGGCTGGGGATATAGCTCAGTTGGTAGAGTGCTTGCCTTGCATGCACAAGTATCTGGATTAGATCCCCAGCACCAAAAACAAAACAAATAATATATAAAGTGCTATAGCCACTTCCTGTATATAATGAGTGACCAATAAATGTTAACCATTAGCTGTTTTGCCAGCCCCTCAATATTACATGCATAACTTGATCACGTTTATTTTAGGTAGGAAACCTCCATATAAAATTAGTAGGATGCTCTTTTGGGTATCCTATAAAACTTTTGGTAATCGAGACAGTCCCAAATACTATATTAATTTAAAAAAAAAAAGAAAAACAAATGGGTATTTTTAGTCTGTGCCCCTGGCTGAACAAGGCAATTTTATATACAGTGTCCAATCATGTGGTTTTCTTTCCCCATCCCACCCAAAAAAGGAGATAAGAATTCAAGCTGTTTTTTTTTTCTTTTTCAATAATTTTAGGTTGTCTCTCAGTATTCAAGTCTGCTTTCTCCAATGAGTGTAAATGCAGTGATGAAAGTGATTGATCCAGCCACGGCTACTAGTGTAGACCTAAGAGATATTAAAATAGTTAAGAAGCTTGGGTAAGCATCTCTATATAAGTCTCTTATAACTTTCATATTGTCAAAAATAAATCTAGTTAAATGAAAAATACCTAGATGAAAGTCACAAAGCTTGCTTGCTTTCTTGTTTTGTTTTCTTGAGAACATATGTTCCTATAGGAATCTCAAACTGTTATTTATATTCCCTTATTATGGTAAGACAATAGAAGATCAGAGTATTCTGGGAATGGGATACTAATGTGAGGCTGATGATTGGATTGATGATTTTTAATCTATTCAAGACTAGTTAAACTTTCAGATTTTCACCACTTCTATTTTATTTTATTTATTTATTTTTTTTTCTTTTAGTGGAACAATTGATGACTGTGAATTGGTGGAAGGACTAGTTCTCACCCAAAAAGTGGCAAATTCGGGCATAAACAGAGTCGAAAAAGCCAAAATTGGGCTTATTCAATTTTGCTTATCTGCTCCCAAAACTGATGTAAGTAGATTCCAAATGAAACTGTTTTCCTTTTTATTGTTTGACTTTTTAGTAACTGAGGTGTTTATTCATTATGTAGTGATACATGTTGTAATCCCAGCTGCTCAGGATGCTAAAGCAGGAGAGTTGTATGGTGAGCTCGGGTCTCAAAAATTAGAAAAGGCTAGGCACAGTGGTGTATGCCTGTAATCCCAGTGGCTTGCATTGAGAGTTCAAAGCCAGCCTCAACAACTGAACAAGGCTTTGTCTCTAAATATTTAAATGGGCTGGGGATGTGGCTCATTGGTTAAGTGCCTCTGGGTTTAATACCCCACCCCCACCCCACCCTGTACCAAAATAAATTTTTAGGAAGGGCTGAGGATATAGCTCACTGGTCTCAATCATTCCTGATCACCTTTAGAAAGTGGGGGGGGGAATGTTGATACTAGTGATTAAAAAAAAAATTTGGCCTGGGTAGCTCAGTGGTAAAGTATTGCGTATCTTATGCAAGGCTCTGGTTTGATCCTTAACACCACCAAAACAAAGACCTATAAATCTCAAATGGATCCATAAACTGAGACAAAAATAGTGTTGTTATCACTGGTGACAAGTCTATAGCCTTAATTGAATAATCATTGAAATTCTGTGATGTACTTCACATTAGAACATAAATTATGATTGGAAATATATATCAAATAAAAGGATAAGTTACAATGTTTGTGGAATTTTCAGATTCTTTCTAGCTTTTTCAGAACAGGAACTTCACCTGTGCAGTTGCTACCAATGTTTCTTATATAAATGGAACCTTAAATCAGTTTGCTTATATACATTATGAAGAAATTGCTTTTTACTTAAGATGGTCCAATATCTATTAGTATGAGTGCCATTCTCTCAAAGAGGTGGTTAACATCTCAAGATTTGCTCTCATAATTCCTTATGCTACCATACTGGTTTCCTGTTTTGTATTTTGTCTCTTTAAAGTTTCACCCATACAAAAATTAATGTAGTTTAATGTAGTAACATAAAGGGATTTGTCCTTGCTACTTCTCGGCATATCATTACTTATTCATTTATGGTAGTGCGCATTGAACCCAGGGGCACTTAAAACACTGAGCTATATCCCTAGTCCTTTGTTACTGATTTTGAGACAACAGGGTCTCGCTGAGTTGCTTAGGGCTTCACTAAGTTGCTAAAGCTGGCTTTGAACTTGTGATCCTCCTGCCTAAGCCTCCCAAGTGGCTCAGATTATAGATGTGCACTGCTGCACCCTGCACACTTTTTGAAAAGCCATAGAGTAAAAAAGATGCAACTGAAGCTGTTTACAGGTGAGTATGTGTGTGTGAAGAGAGAGAGAGAGAATATTTATGTGAAAAAGATTGCCATTCCTTACATGATTATCAAAAATGTTTTGGGTTTTTTTGTTGTTTTATTTTTTTGGTATTAGGGATTGAACCCAGGAGTACTTTGCCACTGAGCTATATATTCTGTTTTTTATTTTGAGACAGGATTTCACTAAGTTGCTTACGGCCTTACTGTATTATTGATGCTGCCTCAAACTTATAATTTTCCTACCAGACCTCTGGAGTTTATAGGATTACAAGTAGGCGCTGAGCTTTAAAATCTTTTTATAAGACAATAGTGGATATAGTTGAGTAAAAGACTGAAGTGTGTGTATATGTGTATTTTTCCAGACTTTTCTGTGTATGTCTATTGTTTTGTATGATTTTTTCATTGACTTTATATATAATTTTACTTAAAATTCTTCTGACTTGAAATCTCTTTAGGGCTGGGGATGTGGCTCAAGCAGTAGCGCACTCGCCTGGCATGCGTGCGGCCCGGGTTCGATCCTCAGCACCACATACAAAAACAAAAGATGTTCTGTCCGCCGAAAACTAAAAAATAAATATTAAAAAACCAAAAAAAAAGAAATCTCTTTAACTGTACATACTATTAATAAGTTCTTTTTTTAAACAGATGGATAATCAAATAGTAGTTTCCGACTATGCCCAGATGGACCGAGTACTGCGAGAAGAGAGAGCCTATATTTTAAATTTAGTGAAGCAAATTAAAAAAACAGGATGTAATGTCCTTCTGATACAGAAGTCTATCCTAAGGTGGGACTGTGTTTTGTTCATCTCTTAATTATTATTGGTTTTGGATAACTACTAGCTGATTCCCAGAGTATCTTGCAGGCCAGGCAAATGTTTTACCATTGAACCAGCTCTAACTAGCATTTCTTTACTTTTTCCCCCCTTATTTTTTTTTTTACTAGTGCATTATAACTACACAAAATACTGTGATTTCCCCACTAGAGTTTTTTGTTTGTTTGTTTTTGGTTTTGTACTTTTAAGAAATGGTGAGCTGAGTAAGTCCCAAGAAATGTAGAGTGAATCTGAATCTATATTTTAAAGCATTATTATATTTTTATTAATAATAAAAAGTGGTGGGCTTGGGTTGTAGCTCAATGGTTGAGTGCTTGCCTTGCATGCATGAGGCACTGGGTTCGATCCTTAGCACCACATAAAAATAAATAAGTGAAATAAAGGTATTGTGTCTAACTACAATTAAAAAAATAAATATTAAAAAATTAATAAGTGATTTCTTGAGCTGGAGTTGTAGCTTAATGGTAGAGTGCTTGCCCAGCATGTGCGAGGCACTGAGTTTGATTCTTAGCATCACATATAAATGAAAGTCCATCGAGAACTGAAAAAAGAAAGAAATTTACTCAATTCTGTAATTTTTTTTAAAGGTGTTTTATTTTCCCTTTAGTGTAATATGGGGTATATAATCTTGCTAGACCATGGTGTGGTTTTTTGTATTGGGGATTGACCCCAGGGATACTTTACCACTGAGCTACTACATACCCAGTGCTATCTATCTATTTTATCTATTTATATATTTATTTAACTTTTTTTTTTTTTTTTTGAGACAGGGTCTAAGTCAGTTACTTAGGATGTTACTCAGAATGTTGAGGCAAGAGGATTAAAAGTTCAAGGCCAGGGCTGGGGTTGTACCTCAGTGGTAGAGCACTTGCCTATCAAGTATGAGGCACTGGGTTCAATCCTCAGCACCACATAAAAGTGAATAAATTAAAGGTATCATGTCCATCTACACCAAAAAAAGAAAGATTAAAAAAAAAGTCCAGAGCCAGCCTGAGCAATTTAACAGTATTGTTTAAAAAAAAATAAATAAAAATCAAAAATTAAATTTTTTAAATTTTATTTTCCTGGGAATGTTTAGATAGTAAATAGATCAAAGGAATTCTCCAAAGTGTGAACTGATCCCTTTTTTTCCTCCTTTGATATTTTCTTTCTGACAAGTAGGCACATTCCTATTTTCCTCCATTGGTTTGTTATACCAGAAAGTACTATGGATATTTTTGTAGAGTCTTTGATGGGCAATTGGAAGAGAGTTCCAAGTTATATAATAGCTAGTGACCTTGAATAAATTGCACCTAAAACTCAATCTGCAAGATCAACAGAGATAATTGAAATAGATAGTAATATCTACCTTTTCAGAGTCATAGGGTTGTTAAAAGGATCCTTCCAGATAATTTGTGGGAAAGTGTAAATTTCTAGAGTCTGAATCACATTTCTAAATTCATGAAGTATCATTAAACTTTGAATTACAAAAATGCACTTATTAGCAAAAATGATCTAATTCTCTCGTGGTTTATGGTATTGGGAGAAAGTCCATTTTTAAAAATTTCACAGTTATAATAATTTTCAGTAGAATTGGAAATTGATTTTAGAATTTTGAACTTAATGTAAAAATTGGCCATTTGAACAACATAAAATAATTTTAAAGCTTAAAAGCTATTGAGCCGGGCATGATGGTGTACACCTGTAATCCCAGCGGCTCCGGAGGCTGAGGCAGCAGGATCTCGAGTTCAGAGCCCACAAAAGTGAGACTCTAAGCAACTCAGTGAGACCCTGTCTCTAAATAAAATATAAAATAGGAATGGGTATGTGGCAGTAGTTGATTGCCCCTGAGTTTCAATCCCAAGTAACCCTCCCCACAACCCCTCCCAAAAAAAAGCTCTTGAATAGCAAAATGTATTTTAATTAGTATTAACTAAATACTAATTTTGTATTTTAGAGATGCTCTTAGTGATCTTGCGTTACATTTTCTGAATAAGATGAAGATTATGGTGATTAAGGATATTGAAAGGGAAGACATTGAATTCATTTGTAAGGTAAAATATTAACATCTATTTATGTAGAATGTTCATTGATCAAATAAATGTGATAATTTGAGGATTTGATTCTTTGATTCAGACAATTGGAACCAAACCAGTTGCTCATATTGACCAATTCACTGCTGACATGCTGGGTTCTGCTGAGTTAGCTGAAGAGATCAATTTAAATGGTTCTGGCAAACTGCTCAAGGTAACTAGTGTTTATTATGATAATTAGCTTTTGTTCACCTGGGTTGGTTTTAGGTTTTATTTTTCATCTTTGCCTCAGATACCTAATCTGAAAGTTGTTTACTAAAGATTACAGGCTGTGCAAGCCCTGGAAAAACTGTTACAATTGTGGTTCGTGGTTCTAATAAACTGGTGATTGAAGAAGCTGAGCGCTCCATTCATGATGCCCTGTGTGTTGTTCGCTGCTTAGTGAAGAAGAGGTAATATCAATGTTAACACTAACTAAGTAATATTTTGAACATTAAAACTTCTATATTTGGGGCTGGGGTTGTGGCTCAGTGGTAGAGTGCTTGTCTAGTGTGTGTGTGAGACACTGGGTTCAATCCTCAGCAACCACATAAAAATAGAGAAACAACATTTTGCTGGGCACAGTGAGTGGCACACACTTGTAATCCCAGTTATTCAGCTCAAAGATTGAGACACGGCAGGAGGATCACCCAGTTCAAGGATAGCTTCGGCAACTTGGACTGTGTCTCAAAAAAAAGAGAGTTGGGGATATGAGTCTGTAGTAAAGTGCCCCTGGGTTCACTTCCCAGTAATCCATATGTTCCCCCAGCAAAAAAAAAAAAAAAACTATATTTTGGCTTTTTTTAAAGTATAAATCATAAATTATTAAAAATAGCTTTCTGTTGGATTAAAATAGCTAAACATATTTTGTATTTTCAGGGCGCTTATTGCAGGAGGTGGTGCTCCAGAAATAGAGTTGGCCCTACGATTGACTGAATATTCACGAACACTGAGTGGCATGGAATCCTATTGTGTTCGTGCTTTCGCAGATGCTATGGAGGTCATTCCATCTACACTAGCTGAAAATGCTGGCCTGAATCCCATTTCTACAGTAACAGAACTAAGAAATCGGCATGCCCAAGGAGAAAAAACTACAGGCATTAATGTTCGAAAGGTAGTAGCAAAAGTCCTTTTAATTATTGCAGAACATGTTAATATAAAAACATTGAAAATCTTATGATTGTAATGGAAGGCTTTGTAGTGAAAAGTAGTATTTTTTTTTTTTAATTTAAAGATGAGATCTGCTACCGGTTAATGATGCCTTTGAGAATGAAAATGATGCCTTAATTGGGAAATATTGTTTATTAACTCTGCCACTTATTGATGTTTTTTTAGCAAGATATTTAGTCCATGCTTCAATTTCCTCAGTTGGTAAAATAGAGATAATAATGTCAGATATGTTGTGAAGACTAAATGTATTACTAATACTACATAAATACTAACCATTTCTCCTGTGCTTGAGCATCAGCTGGTTTAGTAATGTAAACACATGAAACAGCAATAATATTCCCCTTTTTAATTAATGCTTAAGTGAGGCAATATGTGATAGGGGGAAACTAGTAATCCAAGACGTTATTTTTTGAATAGTTCAGAACTCCACAGGTCAGTAAGACCTGGTTATGAAAAACTTCTATGATTATACAACTTTGGTTAGGGGATGAGGAAATTCAGAGAGAGATGTACTGCTATACAGAGGAGAGGCCAATGTTGGTGATATAGTAAATACTAAAGTTGGAAAGATAAAAAGCTAGAATGAGAATACCCTAGAGTATTGACAGGCATTTTTCTTCCAGTGGTTTAGAACCAGTAAAATTTTGTAAGCAGGAGGGTAAGCCAATGAAAAGCTTTAATACTCTTTTGGGGTGTTTTTTTTTTTTTTTTTTTTTTTTAGGCTGAGATAAAAGGGATTAGAGTGGTGGGGTAAGATTGTAGTTCAGTGATAGAGTTCTTACCTGGCATGTGTGAGACAGAGGGTTTGATCCTTAGCACCACATAAAAATAAATAAATAAAGATCTTGTATCCATCTACAACTAAAAAAAAATTTTTTTTTAAGTATTAGGATGGTGTAGTAGAGACTTTAAGATAGGACATAGGAGATGTTTAAGAATAGTAAAACAACTTGGCCTGATTCAGAATTAAGACTCACCATTGATTTAAGCATTGAAGGTTAGTTATAGGTGGATACAATATCTATTTTATTTTTATGTAGTGCTGAGGATCGAACCCAGTGCTTCACGCATGCTAGGTGAGCACTCTACCTCTGAGCTACGACCAAGATCTCAGAATTTTTTAACTACTATAATAATCTACCTAATTTTGTTGGGATTTTTTTAAGGAAACCATATCTAGAAGTTGTTCTGGAGTTGGCTGGGTGCCGTGGCACAGGCCTGTAATCTCAGTGGCTTTAGGGTCTGAGGAAGGAGGATTGTAAATTCCAGGCCGCCTCAGCAACGTCATGAGACCTTAAACAATTTTGTGAAACCTCATTTCAGAATGCAAAGGGCTAGGGATGTAGCGCAGTGGTAAAGTGCCTCTGGGTTAAATCCCCAGGATTAAAAAAAGATGTAGAAAAGAGCTTAGAATATCTTACCTTAGCCTTACCTAGAACCAAGTGAAAAATAGATTTGAAAAGGTCTTAGCATACTGGTGACAAGTTGGTTGGTTGCTAATGTATAGAATTACAAACACTTTAAAATCAACTTCTGGTGATTTGCAGGGTGGTATTTCTAACATTTTGGAAGAAATGGTTGTACAGCCCCTGTTGGTTTCAGTCAGTGCTCTGACTCTAGCAACTGAAACTGTCCGGAGCATTCTGAAAATTGATGACGTGGTGAGTATATATATGTTGTAAATTGCTCTACAAGTTTAGTTTTAATGATAAATGCTTGCTAATTATAAGCTTATAGTGTTTTTCACCTGTACAAATGAGAGAGAACCTGGTGCAGTTGTACACTCATGATCCTAGTAACTCTGGAGGCTGAGGAGGATGGCCAGTTCGAGGATAGTCTGGGTAACAGCAAGTTCAAGGACAGCCCGGTATCAAAATAAAAAACAAAATGGACTGGAGATACATGTGGCGCAATGTTAAAAGTGTCCCTGGATTCAATATCAAGTACCAAGGGCGGGGGGGTTGAATAATTGAAATAATTGAAACATCTTTCAATTTTAAGATATAAGTTTTGAAACCTAAATTTTTTTCTTTTCAGGTGAACACTCGATAATCTGGATAGCATTGGCTGGCTGGCACCATTTTGGCCACCAATTACTGTGATTAAAGTGGAAGATGATGGCCTTGGTGTTCCTTGTTTTCTGGAAGATTGTTCCTCTGACTTCCTGGGCTTTGTGTTCTAGTTTGCATTTGCCTGAAATTGTATTGAAACACTTTATTGAACAACATTAAATATTTGGTTTCAAACAGGTTAATTCCCTCCCGATGTTGTATCAAGTCTGTTAATTCTGAAAAACATCTTCCGCCCCCCCCCGCAACCCGCCAAAAAAGTTTGCTTTTACACTGATTTTTTTATTTTTTTTTTAGCTGTAGGTGAACACAGTATCTTTATTTTATTTATTTTTATGTAGTGCTGAGGATCGAACCCAGTGCTTTGTACGTGCCAGGCAAGCACTCTGTCACTGAGCCACAATCCCAGCCCATACATTTACTTTCTTAAGGCTTAATCCTGGGTACATTTCCTCAATCCATATTCTACTTGGATCTATTCATTGATGTAATTAAAAAAAAAAAAGTATTTAGAAGGAAAAAAAAATGTCCAGTGTACTTAACACTGATAAATGCCCATTGGTATAAAAAAACATGAAAATCTCCCTTTACAATCTCTTACCTTTCTCTAAGAATAACCACCGATCATTCTGGGATTCCTTCTATAAATAAAAGTATATGCAGAAATGGGGGTGTACCTCAGTTACAGAGTGGTAGCCTAGTATGCACAAGGCCTGTGTTCAATCCCCAGTACCACACACAAAAAACACGTATGTAGGATCAAAGGGATTTTTTTAATCAGGTTATCTTGTTCCAGTTTTAAACATTGATTGCCACTGTCTCATCCAAGCATCATTGTCTCATGAACAGTGTACGATCCAACTAGTCTTTCCCCATGTTTTAGCCACTTTCTGCCCGTTCCCCACACATTTTAGCTAGTATACTTTTTGTGGAATACCTTGATCACAAACAGGGCTGGGGCAGTGCATGAGCATTGTTTACACAGATGGTAGTTCTGGCAGAAATACTGTGTGGAGGGATGACAAATCCAATCTAGTGTCTGTCCCTGTAAGGACAAAACACTGTTCTTTCTGTGAGGGAAGTAGTCCAGGATAATCAACATGCCACCTGGTAGCTGGAGTGAGCAGCTATGAACTAATTATGTGTAATCCTTTTGATACATTTGTATACACATGGTCTCAAATGGAAGGGGATAGAAGATTTGAATAGCACAATTAGATAATATTTATTAGAGTCAGAGGATTCAATCATTTAATGCAAGTAGACATAATGAAAAATAATTAGCCAGGTGTTGTTGCCCACGCCTGTAATTCCAGCAACTTGGAGGCTGAGGCAAGAGGATCAAAAGTTCAAGGCCAGCTTCATCAGTTCAGCAGACCCTGTCTGAAAATAGAAAATAAAAAGGGATACGGATGGGTTGGGATTGTAGCTCAGTGGTAGAGCACTTGCCTAGCATGTGTGAAGTGCTGGGTTCGATCCTCAGCACCATATAAAAAATAAAGGTACTGTGTCCATCTATAACTGAAAAAGGGCTAGGGATGTGGCTTAGTGGCTAGGTGCCCCTAGGTTCAATCCTCCCGACTGAAAAAAAAGTAACTGGAGGAGGGAACGTAAAGGGGAAGTGCTATGTGCCTATATGAATATATCACAATCAATGCCACTGTTTTGTATAATTATAATGCACCAATTTAAAAAAAAATTCTTGTAGATCTGCTCATTTCTGTTCTAAATAGTTTGAGGTTATGTTATGTCTGCAAATTTTAAAAATTGCTGATGAACTACTCTTCCATCACACAAACCATGTACTCCACACTCGATTCCCATTATTTTACTATTTTATTTTAATCTCCCGTTATGCAGTGATTCAGTATGTGGACCTGTCTTGCTGGTTTTGAGTTGGGCTTACATCAAATCCCAACAGGGATACAGGCAGCCACAGAACTAGCTGCATATCCTGTCACTTTGGCGACCTCTCTGGCTTCAGAGCTTCCACCTCTGGCTTCTGCTTAGAATCAAAAAAGGATCCGTTCCAGAGCGAGAAGCAATTGCTTTCAAAACAAAGAGCTGGTGAAGTAGAGGATTTTACAGAGGCTCACAATCTCAATAGACAAACAAGAAACCTTCTGAAAAGAGCCCTGAACTCAGAGATGGGTTGCAGTGTAGACTCCTCCCATAACGAGGGAAATAGGGCAACTTTATGGTGGAGAACTACAGCTGTTTAGGTAACAAGTGGCTAAGACAGCCATGCCCGCTATTTTGGGGCTCGGTCTCCATCACAGGTGCTGCAGAATGAAGGAACCCAAATCCCGAATGGAAAGTTGGTGGGGGAGAGGTGCAGATGGGGATGTCTGTGGTTACTGTTGGGCTCTTGTGCCTTCCAATCCAGCCAGTCTCATTCTCAAAACTGAAGAACCGGATTCACACTATCTGCACTGTGACTGGGCCGAGCGCCCGGCCCCACCCAACTCTGGGCTTTCATTAGTCAAGCCGAGAAAAACGCATGCGGGAAAACTAGTAACTTCCTTATAATTGGCCCATTCCTGCTAGTTCTCAAATCAATCAGCGGGGAATACACTACCCTCCCCATTCTCTGGTTCCTGGGGGAGCCATGTTAGGCAGTAGCCTGTAAACCCTGCTGCTTTCTTCACACAATAGCACCGCCTGCTTCCTCCTCTTTCGTCTCCCATCATACTATTTCAGCTAATAAATATGCGCTCTTTTCTTCATAAAACTAATTGTTTCATTTATGTGAGAAGTCTGCGTTGAGGAGGTTAGACACTAAAGAGGGGAAAGAATGTCCAGTTCAGTCGGTCAACTTTCTAAACCAGCAAAGACTCAGTACCGTGCTGAACGCGGTGGCACAAGCATGTAATCCCAGCGACTCAGGAGGCTGAGGCAGGAGGAGCACAAATTCTAGGCCAGCCTGCGCAACTAAAGCAATTTAGAAGCAACTTAAAAGAGCTGGGGATGTGGGTCAGTGGTTAGGCGCCCCTGAGTTCAATCCCCAATACAAAATAAAATAAATTATATATAATAAAATAAATTATATAAAAATTATATATATATATATATAGAGAGAGAGAGAGAGAGAAAGAGAGAGAGAGAGAACCGACTCCCACTGTCTAGTAAACTGGATAGTAAATTAAATGAATTAGTGATAATTACAAACTGCCAGTGAGACACTCATTTGAACAACTCTTTTAAGATTAAATTCGACTTTGGCTTGTTTGTACAGTTGCAGTAATAATTTCAGAATGCCTGGTTAAACTGCGTTTTTTTTTAAAGAATGATATTCATATGAAAAAATTTTATCAGTTTTAAGGATGTTAATACAAACTCATGGAGAACAGGTAAACTGCGGTTTATATTATACTGTTAGTACCTCAGGAGAGAAGCTCAGCGGATGATTTGGGGCTTCCGGGAGCATGCCAGGATTTTTGCGTGATTCTTTTTAAAATTTTTTCTTTTTTTTTTTTTAGAGAGAGAGAAAGAGAGATAATTTTTTAATATTTATTTTTCAGTTTTCGGTGGACACAACATCTTTATTTTATTTGTATGTGGTGCTGAGGATCCAACCCAGCACCCCGCACATGCCAGGCAGGCAGCGCGTTACCGCTTGAGCCACATCCCCAGCCCTTTTACGCGATTCTTGATCCCTAGCGGCTCCTGTAGCGTTCCTAGTAACCGCGCCCCTAGTAACCGCCCACCCCAAGCCAGGAGCCGCTGGGTTGCTAGAGGCCAAGCCAGCTTACCCGCCCCGGGCCAGCGCTGGCGCTCAGGCTTCGGAGGCGGGGTGATGGCCTCCGTCTCCCACCGAGACGCGAGGGTAGCGGCCTCCAGTTTCCACATGCCGGTAAATCCCAACACCGGAGCGCGGGTCGCCCAGTACGAACGTGAAGACCCCCTAGAGGCCTTAGCGGCAGCGGCGGCGGCTCTGGAGGAAGACGAGGAGGAGAAGGTGTTGCGGGCCACGCGGGCGTCGGTAATTCGGGGCGGGACGTGGGCCGGGACTGGGCGCGGGCTTGAAGGCTGGTCCACGTCCCTGCCCAGCAAGGAGGCGCTGGAAACGCTGTGCCCAATGCAGACCTCTACCTGATGATCCTGGCCCACCATCATCTCCTTTCTCCCATGAAAATTGCTTAAATTCAAGGCATTGAAAAATTTTTAAATTTTACTAAAGAGATTGTTGTAAAAATTTGTTAGGGAGCATTTTTATAACTATTTCTAGAGAATACAAAGTCAGAACTTTACTCCCTACTTTCCAACATCTGTTAGGACTGGATATTTCCTTTCTTCTTTAACTTGAAGAAAACTATCCTCTAATGGATAATCCATAAAAACACGTGAATCACTTTGCTGTCAGGAGCGTGTCTTATCATCTTAAGACCTGGTTTTAGCAGATTTTAACATAGTACATAGGAGATGAGTGCTTAAAAAAAAAAACATGCAGAGTTCATTGTCTAGATGAGACACAGATATGGATATAGATAAGCATCCAGACAAGCAAGCAGCTGAGATCCCAGTGCCTCCAGGGGGTCAGGGGGTCTGCAGGGTGGAGTGAGACAGCTTTTTCACATATCAATTTTCAGTGTCAGATGTCTCCTGGACACCTGTCCAGCAGATGGAGGATAGAGTCGGCCATCTGTTATAGTCACTTAAAGATGGAAACCTTGATTTTAAATCAGCAATCTGCACATATAAACTTCCTTATACCCAGTTAAGGTTTCTTATTGCCATATGTCCAAAGCAGCTCAAATACAAAACATTATGGTCTAGGGCTAGTAGGAATTACTAGGTGTTTTGACATTTTAATTCTTTTTTTTTTTTTTTTTTTTTGGTACTGGAGATTGAACTCAGGGATGCTTTACCACTGAGCTACATTACCCAGTCCCTTGTATGTTTTAATTTGAGACAGATTCTGGCTAAGTTGCTGGCTAACAACTTGAGACTCAAACTTGAGACTCTCCTGCCTCAGCTTTCCTAGTCCCTGGGATTGCAAGCCTGCACCATTGCATCCAGCTTGAAATACTAATATCTTTATACTAAAACTATTCATGAGAAAACCTGTGGCAACATCTTTTATGGCCAATATTTCACCAACAGACAGACACCTTAAGGTTATCCAGAATGAGGCAGATTGAGACCATGCGCATGAATCAGGATTAGAGTCCTACTAGAGCCAGTTTCAATTATTCACAATTTACAGTAGATAATAAAAGAGGCAAAATGATGGGAGTAGCCACTTGCTAGGTGATATTATAACATTGTTCCTTAGCCCTCAGTGTTCCTATCTGTAAAAGAACTATAATAATTGTCTCTCAGCTGTTAATAAAGAGCAAATATATATACAACAGCTGCCAATGGGACTGTCATTTGAAAAACTTCTTTGAAGATTAAATTCTACTTTGGTTTTCTGTGGTAGGAGTTAGTCATTTCTGCAAAGCAGAAGCAAGGAGACTGGTCAGAAGTCTATTGGGTTCCAGGGACAGTGGCTTGGACTTAGAATCCAGTGGTGATGGCAAAAAGTGGACAGATTTCTCTAGAAAAGACATACTGCTGGATTGCATGTGAAGTCAAGGAACAGAAATCAAGAATGCTCATCCCCAAGTTTCCAGTTTAAACAGCTGCATCAAATGTAATGCCTTTAGCTGAATTGGGGACAACTGGGGAAGGAATATGTTTGAGGGCTGGGTAGAATCAAGGTTTCAGTTTTTGATATGATAAATTTGGGATGCCTCTGGAACTACCAAATGGAAATGTATAGGAGGAAGATGGGTTTATGAAACTGAAGTCCTATGGGCTCTGGGCTGGAGATTTATATCTGGGAGTTTTCAGCATTTCCAAAACAATGAAAATGGATCACAGATCACTTAGGGAGAGAGTGTAGAGAAGGGTCCTAGTATAGAGCTCTTAGAAACCTCAACATTTAACAGCCAGAAAAAATAGGCAAGAGATTAAGGAGCCACCACAGTGGTAGGAGGAATGACAAGAAGCTGCAAGGTTCATAGTCATTGTTTTTAATGATGAGGGAGGTGTCACTTGCTACATTTCATCCTTAAAATATGAAGGATTGAGAAAAGGGTCCCAAAAGGAAGCTTTGTAGATGGGGACAATGAGGGAGCTTCCCTTTGATGGTTTCTGTATTCCTAAAATAAAATGGTTAGGAGGGCAGTTGAGGGATAGGGGAAAAGGAAAGGTAAGCAGAACTTAATTGCTAGGAAGTGGGAGCCATCTTCTAGAAGAGATATGGGATGCTGGGCAGGTGAAGTGTTCATGAGACGTTGTTTGGAATATTCTTTTTTTTTTTTTTTTTTTTTTTTTTTTTAGTACTAGGGATTGACCCCTGGAGCACTTTACCACTGAGCTACATCTTCAGCTGTTTTTTGTTTTGAGACAAGATCTTATAAGTTGCCCAGGCTGGCCTGGAACTTGAGATCCTCCTGCCTCAGCTTCCTGATTTGCTGGAATTATAGGGATTTGCCACCAAGCCTGGCTTGTCTTTTTGTTGTTGTTGTTGTTAAGTTACATTTCATTATGACAATAATACATGAATACTTTCTCCTTTTAAAATATAACCTGTTTAGTTGGGTGCAGTGGTACACACTCGTTCATAGTCCTAGCACTGTGGATTCAAGGAGGATTGCTTGAACCCAGGAGTTCAAGACCAGCCTGGGCAACATTGTGAGACCCTATCTCTTTAAAAAAAAAAATACCAAATCAAATATTACATATGAGGCTTAGTCCCTTATTAACACTTCTCCCCTGCAAAAAGAAAATCTGGATACCCACCAACTCTCCTGAGTAGTAGGGAGAGAGTGTAGAGAAGACCACTGTTTTCAAATTTTATGTATTCTTCTGGACTTTTTTCTGTCTTGTATATAATACTTTAACAGATTGTAGCATATTACAAATATAGACATAAAATACAGATAGATATAAAGTTCTACAACTTGCTTTTTTAATTTTTCATTTATTGGGGATTTACCCATGTTAATACATGTAGGTCTGCCTCATTTCTTACAAATCCTTTCCAATGAAAAACATTTCTGAATAAAACTTTCAGAATTGCCAGTGAAACTTTATAGACTGCAATACAAATAGTTTCTTATGCATGCTGACACTAAGGAAAGAACAGGTGCTGGAAAAGGTCATTATCTAAGTGGGTCAAGCCAATCTCAGGAAGATTATCCTCTAATCCAGGGGCAGCATTTGCAACATTCCACAAAAAGAGGAACAATTAAAGGGAAAGGAAGAAAAATGTCTTGCCTTCGAAATGATTGTTTTCTGGTAGGGGCAGGCTATGAAGAATATCAGTCGTTGAATACTTCTGGGAAAAATAAAGCAGAGGAGGGCTGACCGTGAGTGGGGGAAGAATTGTCATTTCAAATAGGGCAGTCAGTCAAGACTTGTTGAGAAGATGGCATTTGAGTGGAGATCTCAAGGGATGAGCAAGTGGGCTCTGCAGATTTCTGGATGAAATCGTGAGGAGAGGGAATAAGTGCAGAGGCCCTGAGGTAATTCTGGTGATTCTTCCAGCTGCAAACTAAATTCAGCTGGAATAACAAGGCACACATACAAACAGCAAAAGATATTAGAGAATTCTCTTAATCGATTTGTATGACATATGTTAAGTAGTTTTTTGATTCGTGGACCTGTTGGTAACAAATTTCTGCATATCAGTTCTACTGAAGAAAACTTGTTTTCTTTTGTTTTTTCTAAGTTACCTCCAAGTGGTACAACACTGGCCTCTTGTTTTTAGTTCACAAAAAAATAAAAACAAAAACAAAAATCTCCACATCCATTAATTTTTTTCAATTTTCCTGTCAGGAAAGCCTAATCAGATTTATTTTCCAGAGTCTTATCAGATTGAATCTGTAACTTTCTATAACAAATATATTTTATTCATTTGAGTGTTCCAGGCAGTAGATTAAATTTAAAAGCACAGTTGACAAGCCTTTATTCATAGTATCATGAATAACTTCAACTCTTTCTTGATTGGGAACATATTAATTTTTTTTTATTTGTGGAAAAATGAGATTTTAGCTCTTTAGTTGCTTCAATTAAAAGAACTAAAAAATATTTGAAAGGAGTGAGGCTTGACTTGTATGTAGAATATATACAAACACATATTTCTCCTTCTGTTTTCAGTCCCAAAGATTCTGTCACCGATAGGAGTTCCTGCTGTTGCTGTCCACAGGAACAGTGTTCTAAGAATGCCCTCCATCCACTCCTAAGTCCTCTTTCCTCTCTTGTGAGGTCTTGTCCCAGCTGGCTCCTTGATAAACCACTGAGAACTTTGTCCGTGACCCCACTGACTCCCATTGCCTCCTCCATTCCCCTGCCTTCTCCCCACTGGTGCACCATAGAGCTACACTGCAGGAGCACAGCTCAAGGGGCAGCATTAGTTCTGGTGGTTTGGCTGTGTTCCTTTTCGTCTCAGTTAAAACAACTCAGGAGGCTCCTTATAGAAACGCTTTGTAAAGGATGGTTTGGTCCTGTCCTAATACTGTGAATGCAGTGAGTCAAAAACCTTTAATTGGTTGATCAGAGAACCATCCATTATAAAATGGTTAAATAACTTATTTTCTTGTAGTTTGGTCTCAGTTTCTCTCATGTTTGGTTTTGTTTTCTCTGTTTGTTTGTTTGTTTTTGGTGTTGGGGATTTAATCAAGGAGCCACATTCTACCTCTTTTTATTTTTTAAGTCTGAGACAGGGTCTCAGTTGCTCAGGGCCTTTCTAAATTGCCAGAGGCTGTTTGTGGCTCAGTGGTAGAGCCCTTGCCTAGCATGTGTGAGGCCTGGGTTCGATTCTCAGTACCACATGCAAATAAATAAAATAAAGGTCCATCAATAACTTAAAATATATGTGTGTGTGTGTGTGTGTGTGTGTGTGTGTGTGTGTGTGTGTATGTGTGTGAGAGAGAGAGATTAGGGGAAATATGGGGAAAAAATCATTAAGGGAAAATGTAAATATCCAAAAGTAACTTATAATCTAATTGGAAGCAACATTTGGATCAGTATCAACTTAATTTGCTTTTAATTCCAAATGTCATATAACAGGTTTTTCCTTCCCTACCAGGCTGATTTTAACACCAACTTTTCTGGGTTGGATGAACATATGAACTATGAGGACATAGTGCACTTTTCTGATGTTTACTACTCTAATGAAGAATATTTCAGGAAACTAGAAGAGCTGAAGGCAGCCCACATAGAAACTATGGCAAAATTAGAGAAAATGTATCAAGATAAATTAAATTTAAAGGAAGTTCAGCCACCAATCATCAAGGAAGATGTTCCTAGTATTTCTTCCAGGTAAATATGTGCCTAATGTCATTTGTGGACTATAAAATAAAATTTATGCTTAAAAGTGGGGAATAAATTATTTCTTAATTCAGAATATTTACTATTCTTTTGTAGTCTTGGGCCTGGTGTGTGGCTCAGTGGTAGAACGCTTGCCTAGTACATGTGAGGCACTCAGTTTGATTCTCAGCACCACATAAAAACAAATAAAGTATTGTGTCTATCTACAGCTTAAAAAAAGAATTATGTGTTCTTTTTGTACTCTCAATGATGGTAGAGAAGGAATTTTATTATTTATTTATTTATTTATAATTTTAATTTTTTTTGTGGTGCTGGTGATCAAACTCAGAGCCTTGCTTCTACTAGTCAAAGTGCTCTACCACTGAGCCACATCCCTATCCCTGGGGTGGGGTTTTATTCAAAATCTCTAATGACTTATCAGTTTCTAGGTGATCTCTTGCTTTGAGAGACAATTGGTGGTCATTTGTTTTTTTTTTCTTGGACTTATCACCCACAGACCTGTAGACATGTTTCAAAATATTTAGGCTGTCCCATTTTAAATTATGAACATTAAGATTTAATTTTTAAAAACTTTGTAACATATAGATTAACATAAGATCTTAAAAGATTCAATACAAAGGGCTGGGGTTGTGGCTCAGCAGTAGAGTGCTCACCTAGCACATGTGAGGCCCTGGGTTCCATCCTGAACACCACGTATAAATAAATGAAATAAAGGTTTTATGTCCACCTACAATTAAAAAAAATACTTTAAAAAAAAGGATAGAATACAAAGAGTTCAAGAGTAGGAGATGTGAATCTTTAATGTTTTCAAAATCATCTTTTTTTTTTTTAATATCAGGGAATGAATCCAGGGACGCTTAACCACTGAGCACATCCCCAACCCTTTTTATTTTTTATTTTGAGACAGAATCTTGCTAAATTACTAAGGCCTTGCTATGTTGCTGAGGCTAGCTTTGAACCTGCAATCCTCCTGTCTCAGTGACTGAGTTGCTGGGATTATAGGCAAGCACCACCATACCCAGCTCATCTGTAATTTCAAGACCCATTTCTCCTGTGAATTCTCTTGCTTTGAAACTTAAGACCAGTCTCTGAACTCACCCAGTTGATCAATGCTGATTGTACATTTCCTGTGTGCCAGACCATGCCTGGGCACTGAGAAGTCAAAACCAGGATGACCTCAAGGAGATCAAAGACTAACCAAGAACCAAAATTGCATTACAATATGATATAGCAGAGTGTTACATAAATGAGGGAAGAAGCAGTTGATCATACCAGGGTATTGGAGAGATGCAGCAAGAATTTTCCACAAAAGAAAGCGTTATACCTGAGTTCAATCTTAAAGGACAAGTAAGAGATTCAGCAGATGCAGGAAGTAGGGAATGGCCTTCTAGGCAGTAGAAAGCATGTGTGCAAAGGTATGGCGGCATAAGAAATCATGATGTACATGAGGAACTTCATGCAATTGGATGTGGTTTAAGAATGGTGACTGGAGGTAGGGAGTGGTAAGAGGTCAGACTGGAAAGGTAAACAGGGACCAGTCCTGAAGGGCTTTATGATCTAGACTTTGTAGCAATGAGAAATCATTGAAAAGTTTCAAACGGGGGAGTGATGTGATCAGAGGTATGTTTTAATATGATGACTTTGAAAAACATATGGAGAATTTAATAGAAGTTAGATACAAGGTGACTTTTTTACTTTCTTGTAAAATGAGAGCGTGAACTAGATAATTTATAGGCATGTCTCAGTTGTGTTCTAAATAGAAATGATAATTTTCACAAGCCCTGTCCAGCCTTTCTCTTATAGCTAATTATACCCTGATCTTAGAAAATATATACCTCTATTTTAATATTTGGTCATATACCAAATTGAAACTATACCCTAATTATTGTTCTCACTTAGCTTTATATCAGAAAAGAACTCCTATCAACATGTTCCATTAATGACAGCACTTTCAGAGCCTGACTTAGGCCGGTCCTCCTCCTTGCATACTTCTTCCTCTGAAGAGGATGTGCCCAATCTAGAAAAATACACAATGATGAACTATGCTAAGGATCTCATCAACAACATGTGGACAGACTTTCATGTTAAAGATTATATTCAGTATGAAGATACTGACTTTCAGGTAAATGAAAAAACAAAGAAGAAACCAAAAGAATGGGTGCCCAGGATTACAATACCTGCTCCTTTTCAGATGATGATTAGAGAACAGAAGAAAAAAGAAGAGGCCATGAAATCTAAACCAAATATTGAAACAGTACATCAGCTGCTCAAAAAACAAGAAGATGATTTAGAGTGTAAGAAGAAATTCCGAGCCACTCCAGTTCCTGTGTGTGTCCTTCTCCCCCTTTATCATGATATGGTCAAACAAAAAGAAGAACGAAGGAGGTCTAGGAAGGAGAAAAACAAAGAAGCTCTTCTGAACTCACAAAAGCCATTTAAGTTTATTGCAAGAGAAGAACAGAAGCAAGCAGCCCAGGAAAAGCAGCTGAAAGACTTTTGTAGATCTAAAAAGAAATCAAATTCATTTAAAGCTAGACCCATACCTCGTTCTACTTATGATTCAAATACCAGTGACAAGTTAAAAGAAGAAGAGCATTATAGAAACATGAAGATACAGCCGAGATCCCAAGAACTTTTACAGAATTCATCCCCTATGCCAACTTTCAGGCATTCTAAGGGTCCTGGACAGGCTGGAAAGTCAAGGTATAAACACAAAGCCAGGTACCTGACTCATGATGTTGAAGACCTTCCTGAGAAATATAAAACAGGCTTCCCGGGACACAAGGATTCAAAACTCTTAACTGGCAGTAAACCATCTGATCTTCATACATCTTCAAGTGCATCTGCTAAAAGAGAACCCCTTTTGACAGACATTAGAGCAGATGAAGAAAATTTGAAAGAAACACATTGGCCTTATCAGTCTCCAAGACACAAGTCACCAGTAAGAAGTACAAGTGCAAAGATCATGCCTTGTAACTGCAACCCTCCAGCGCCCACAGTATCTTCCAGAGGAAGGGAACAAGCCATAAGGTAAATAACTAGGATTCAGTATTGACTGACTCATGTTTGCTAAAGTAGTGTATGCAGCTCTGTTGATTTTATGTTGGTGAATTTGCAAATATTAAGAAATTATTGTAAGATATTTTACTACATAATTTAGGGTGTTTTACTAAGGATGTTGCTCTAATAATGTATTTTTAATTTTATGAATCTTTGGGTATAGAAATGGTTATAATCAGCCTTGATTGGATTTTTAGTTTCACAAATCAAAGCCTTCTCAAAAGGTTGTCTTTTTTTCAGCCTATGAAATATCCCTTGTTAAATTTTTGCTAAACAGCTTTCTCCTTGGCTTAAAGTGAATTAAGCCTTAGTTTGTTGCCCTCAGGAGATCACTTGAGGAAAAGAAAATGTTGGAAGAAGAGAGAAATCGGATCCTAACTAAGCAGAAGCAAAGAATCAAAGAATTGCAGAAACTCCTGACAACCCGGGCTAAGGCTTATGACTCACATCAAAGTTTAGCTCAAGTTTTTAAGTCCAAAGTAAAATATCTCAGGTATTATGAAAGAATCCTGAACTCCAGAACATTGGTTTCCAAACTTTCTTTTTTCTTAATCAGTGGCTATCAATATATATACAGATTGAGAGTGGTAATAGTATTTTAAGTTATGAATTTAAATTATAACTAGTTACTTATACTCAAAATGAATACATGAGTGTGCACTTAGACACATAGAAACACATACCTTGTGGTGAGAACCAATATACACAACTCCATGGTAAGAACCATAAAGCTATGTTGATGAACAAAAACATTTTCTGTTGTGGTCTTAGTTAATAGCTATGATCTTATGTCAGCATAAGATCATAGCTATTAACTATCCTTTTTTTTTTTTGAGTGTGTATATGTATGTATATAATGTGTGCATATATAATACATGCATATATTATTATATGCATATATTATATGTGCATATATTATATATATACACACATATTTATTATTTATTTTGTGTGTGTGTGCGTATATGCACAAATACTAGGGATCAAACCTAGGGTCTTGTGCATGCTAACCACCAGTTCTACCATTAAGCTATATCCCCACCCTTCTGTATATTATTTTTGATTGCATAGTACAATATTGAGAAATTCTTAATGCTCATAGATAAAACTCTTTTCTTAATATCTTGCCATATATTAGATTGAACCCAAGGCCCTGCTCATGCTAAGCATGTGCTTCTACCACTGAGCTACATCCCCAGCTCAGAATACTTTCTTAGTAAACAGATGTCAAGTAGTTTTGTTCTCAGTTATGCACAAAATCTGATAGCACAAATTAAAAACATTGTAGAAAATTGACATCTTTTATGCTATGCATTTTTAACATGTGTGTTGAATTAGTGGTATATATTCATTTTGATAGTTTCAATATAAAAAATAGAACCCCTTCACAGAACAATAGAATTCTGCAGTACAGAGTTTGAAAGCCAGTGTTCTGGATGTTGTACATAAAAATGTTCATGTTTAAGTAGGAAAATATCCCTCCCAAATCTGGGTAAGTAATAATGACTTATTAATTTTTATAGGAGCCAAAAATGCATATATTTGTTTTTGGTGATGAATATTCCTTTATAATATAACATTAATCCTCTGATACAGGGAGTTTAATTTGTTGAACTTAAGCAAAAAAAAATAAATAAAACAACTTAGAAATATACTATTTACGTATAGAGAGTAAACTAGCTTTTTCATAACACCAACTTGTATATATTAAACATAATTATCATTTTAAAGGTAATTATTTCCTTTAATCCATTGAATCTCATTATCTTGGTTGCTTTAATATATCTTACATAGAGAAAAACTATATAGTTTAATTCATTATATAGGATCTTGTCCAAAGAGTAGGTATACTTACTGTAAATGTATGTGTTTTGGTTCTTATTCTTCCATATGTTATATTCCCATGTACCCCATTTCTCCCCTGACTTGCTCCCATTTAATTAATTTTGCCACTAAACTTTAGGAGATCTCATTTAGGAGATACAGTAAGCATGAAGTCTTATTTTCAGAAGAACTATTTTGAGAGAAGACACCTATTTTGATATTTTTTTGGTTTTGTACACTTATAAATAAGAGGACATTCGTTCATTCATCTGTTCAGGCCAATTTGAAGCCCCTTAGTAGTATGTTATGTTTTGAAGATTTGGGAAATCAAAGCACCAAGACTGTTCCCAGGGTGATAAAATATGTACTCTCAAAACCTAGGATTTTTATTCTACATTCCATGAGAATTTATCTGTTTAGAAAAGGAATTGATGTAAACTGCTAATAGCTTCTTTTGTCCTCTGAGCTAAATGTTATATGTGCAAGTTTTTTTAAAATGACCTTTTTAAAATTTCATTCCTTTTATTTGATTTTAGAAAGAGTGAAAAGGAAAGAATGAGAGAATACCGACAAGAAATAGAAGAAAGAGAAGAAAAATTAAATAAGAGGCCACTACTATTTGAAAGAGTTGCTCAGGTTGTGTTTATTGGAATGTAAGAGCTATTGTCAGCCTCTTTGTTTTGTTTTAATATCTTTAGCTCCCAAGTTTACAGTCAGTTTTTCATATATGTTATGATTCTTGAGACACATTATTGTTTTTATGATGGCTTCATCAAATCATCCACAGAAATAATGTTGCTTAAATTCTAAGTTTTGAATTTTGTTGATGAGGCACATAAGCTTGACAAAGAACCTGTTGCTAATCCAGTTCTCAAACTGTTAGTTTCACAACCTGTTTTTAATGGCCAGTCTTTTTTAAGTACCAACGTGGTCAGATATTAAGTTGAAGCTTCATGATATAACTGGACATCTTTGTGAAGAATTAAAAAATCAAACAAAATGGCTAACTGAATCAGATTTATTTCTGCCAATTTTAAAAAAATAAATGTATAATTTAGTCTTATCTATAATTACTAAAAGGGCTTCCTTTTTATAGGAAAAACAAACTGGTCTAATGGACAGTGGATCCTGATTTTTCTAAATTTTCAGTTTTATAATTTGTTCTTTCAGAGAGGTTTATCAGTTTCAGGTCATCTTCTCCTATGTCCTTCTAAGTGAAGCATTTGTATGGGTCACCTTGCTTAACAATAGACAAAATCACTGGAGGTTACTGGTGTTGATCTGTGAATTCCAAGCTGTTACATTGAACAGTAGATAATTAGCACACTGACAGATGAGCATAGTTACAAGACTATACTTGGTTCTTGTCAGTGACTCACTCAGGACAATGGACATGTGTTGTGGGTGAATCTCCACAGTACAGTCTCTCAAAGTTATGTAATCCTGGATATAATTTTATATAATGCTTTTTGTTTTAAGGAGTGTATTTTTTTTGTCTCAGTTGAAAAATCAGTTTTAAGAGCTGGGGATGTGGCTCAAGCGGTAGCGCGCTTGCCTGGCATGCATGCGGCCTGGGTTCGATCCTCAGCACCACATACAAAGCAAAGATGTTGTGTCCGCCGATAACTAAAAAATAAATATTAAAATTCTCTCTCTATCTCTCTCCCTCTCTCACTCTCTTTTTTTAAAAAATCAGTTTTAAGCTGTTCTATATTATGTAGTATAAAGCAGTTAATTGACTTTTTGATTCAAAAGGTTTTATCTCCAGCTCTAAACTGCAAATTTTTATTTTCACTGCTTTGACAGAAATCTCTACTTAGATTTTCTGTGTACATCTTACCTTTATCTTCCTCTGCAATGAGATCTTCCTGTTGATTTTTCTCCTTTGGTTGAGGGTATAATTCAGGTGACTGATAGCTACTTCTCCTTTTGGTTGAGGGTCACTAAGGGATCTGTCAAATTTTTTTCCTAAGTAATTTGCCCTGTTAGATGCCAGGTGAACTACCTGAATTATTATAACAATGATTTGATTGAACTGGATACAGTGGTGCATGCCTGTAGTCCTGGCTACTCAGGAGGCTGAAGCAGGAGTATGGTTTGTGCCCAGGAATTTGAGCCTGGGCAAGATAGTGAGAACCCTATCTCTTGGAATTTTTTTTTTTTTTTTTTTTTTTTTTTTGCCATTCATTATGTCTTCTTGTCATTCCCATTTTCCTGCCAAAATGTTAACCCTGGGTAGGCTGTTAATAACCTTTGATAACAGTGGCAATCATCTATTTTCACTGATTCTATGCTATAAGGTAAGTCTTCCCATACTATAGATGAAGAAGCTTACATTCAAAGAAGGTAAGTAAACTCATTAAGTTTATAGTTAGTAAAACTGAGGTTGGAACCCAAGTTGACCTACTTCTAAACACTTAACTCTAAGCTGTCCTGCTTTGTCCCAGAAGATAAAAATCACAACTCTTAGCATGATATACAGAATCCTCTGTGATCCTTTTTTATCTCCTTAGTCTATTTCCTGCTGTGTTCTTCCCATCCCTGTCTTCTTTTTCCATGTACCCCCTTTATTTTTGGGCTATTTCAGACTATGCTACTACTTCCAAACTTGAAGTCTGTATTCATACTGTATTCTAAACATCCTTAGAGTCTCTATTTTTACCTAACTCCTACTCCTTCAAGTCTTAACATTTTGCATTATTGCCCCAGGTTGGGTTGAGTGCCCTTATCTTTGTGTTCTTTCACTAGCCTGTGCACCCATCTGTCATAGCACTTGCCACAGTTTGGAAAATATCTATTTGCATGATGGTCTCTCTTCCCTTCTAGCTAATTCATTTTAAGGGTATTGGTCAAATCTTTGTATTCCCAGCTCTTAGCACCTAAAATACTTTCTGGCAGAGTGGAGATGTTTGTAAGCATGTGTTGAACCCAAACTGAACAATTATTATCAAATTGGCCAGACATTATTACCTTACATTTTTTCTCACTGGGGTTACCCTGGGCTGTGGGCACTACTCTGATATATTGGTGATGAGTCTCAGTATTAATAAACAGTTTTGTCATGTTGTGAATTCCCATTGTTTCTATGCACCAGAGAAAATGTGGCAAAATAAATGGTTATATAAAATTAAACAAAAAAAAATTGTAAATGTTGAAAACACAGGTTAGTTGTGCAGCTAATATTTCTTTTCCCACTTTTGGCCCTCACAGATTTTGTTCCTTCACTCAAAACCTTTTTCTCTCCCCATACTCTCCTTACTTCCCATAAGTGCTTGTTACAAAATAAGTATTTGGAAATTGTTAAATAAATGAAAGAATTACTACAAACTAAACTTATGATGATAGAAAAATATTTTTCACTTTGAACTAGGACACTGATTATAGACATACTTTCACCATCACATATTATTATTTTGGTTCCTGGAAGAAATAAAGGCAATCCTTTTCAGCAGAGTTTTGTTTTTTTTTGTTTTGTTTTTGTAGTTGTTGTTGTTTTTGTTTTGGTTTTTTAATATTTACTTTTTTTAGTTGCAGTTGAACATAATACCTTTATTTTATTTATTTTTTTTTTATGTGGTGCTGAGGATCGAACCCAAGGCCTCGCATGTGCTAGGCGACTCTACCACTAAGCCACAACCCCAGCCCTTTTTTGTTGTTGTTTTTTGGACCAGGGATTGAACTCAGGAACACGTGGCCACTGACCCACATCATCACTGAGTTGCTTAGTACCTCACTTTTTCTGATGCTAGCTTTGAACTCTCGATCCTCTTGCCTCAGCCTCCTGAGCTGCTGGGATTACAGGCATGTGCCACCATGCTTGGCTTTGTTTTGTTTTGTTTGTACCAAGGATTGAACCCAGAGGAGCTGAACCACAGAGCTACATCCTCAATGCATTTTATTTTTTATTTTGAGACAAGGTCTCAGTGAGTTGCTTAGGGCCTCACTAAATTGCTGAGGCTGACTTTGAATTCAAGATCCTCCTGTCTCAGCTTCCCAAGTTAAGGGATAACAGGCATGTACCTTAGCAGAGTTTTTGATAATAAAATAGTTATTTTATTATCTGTACTTTTTATTTGATTGTCTTTACAGTTCTTTTGCATAGTGAGATGCTGGGGGGAAATACTTGTTCCAATTAAAAATAATTAAACATTGTTTATCTTGAAGTAAATTATTAAAAGATAATTAATTCTATACTGAATCAACATTATTTTCAATTAACACAAATTATTACTTTCTTACAGTCTATTTTGCTGTGACTATTGCTGCTAATTAACAGCTATTTAATAAATTCACTTGCAGCTTTATGCACTGCCCATTTAAAAGAGAGAATTGTAGTCTTCCTGCTGTTGAGTTATCCCCTAGCAGAATGTGCCCATGATTCATTATAGACCAAACCATGTGTCCTGTTTCTTGGAAAGCATAGGATTTATTAGTTGAGTAGATATTAAGTTGAATTTTAAACCAAATTCCAATGAAGTATTCCTAGCATTGACTTTGGTTAGTGTCATTACATTTAGTTTGCTTAAATCAGAATATACTGTTCTTACTGTGTCCAGAGTTAGGTTTGGGGTTTCTTTATTGTCTCCCTTTCTTTCTTGTTCTCATTTCTCACTTTGCCCTGTCTTTTAGTTCACCAAGGTTTGTCTGTTGGTACTCACAGCCTCCAAATGCATTTTCACTTCTTTTTAAAAAACTGTTGTTATTCACAGATGCATTTTAACCTCATTTGAATTCTCCTTTTTTAGTTTCCCAGAGTATCAGAAAGTGCACTGGTGATACTTATATCCATTGTAATTAGTCTTTACTATTTGTTTTCACTTGTAGAATACTAAACTCCATGAAGTCCCTGAGTTAGGCAACTATCTGACAACTGACTTGCTGGCATCAGGCTTTGAGCCACTTTTATTTTTTTAATTAATTAATCAATTTATTGGTACCAAGGATCAAACCCAGGGGGTTTTACTCCCATCAGCCCTTTTTATATTTTATTTAGAAACAGGGTCTTTCTGAGTTAGGACCTCACTTAGTTGCTGAGGCTGGCTTTAAACTGTGATCCTTCTGCCTCAGCCTCCTGAGCCACCAGGATTACAGGCGTGCACCACCACATCCAGCTTGGGCCAAAACCAATATAGCCACTACCATGAAGAGAAAGCAGCGTAATAGAGTGGAAAAGACTCAAAAAAAGGTCAAGAGATTTAGCTCTGCCACTCACTAGCCTTGTTAACTTAAGCCATTTAACCTCTGCTGGAGTGAGGTCTTGGTTTTCTTCATGTCTTTTTCTTTTCTTCTTCCCTGTTAATATTTTTAAGGTTTTTTTTCCCCCCTACTGGGAATTGAACCCAAGGGCTGCATCCCTATTTCCCTTATTTATTTATTCATTCATTCAGTCATTCATTTAGTGGTACTGGGGATCAAACCTAGAGCCTTGCACATGCTAAGCAAATGCTCTACCTCTGAGCCACATTCCCAGCCCTTCATTTTTTTTGAGACAAAGTCTCATTAGTTTGCATAGGACCTTGCTAAGTTGAACCTACAGTCTTTCTGCTATCCTATCCTATCCAGTCACTTTGCTGTAGGTGGAGGTCCAGAGAGCAATTCTGGGCCCTATACTAGTTCAGATCCATTCATAAGAGCTAAAAGTAGATCAAAACTAAGGCACTAATGTGAACACTGTCACTTTGCAGCTCCATAAAGCCTGTGACCTCAAGAACTGTGATGACTTTCAACTTGTAGCAACTAGGAGACATCACAATTCCAACAGATTTGGACATTCCAGAGATTTGAACCCAGTTTTAAATCCATGTTCTTTTTACTGCTATTCCTTGCTTCTTCCACAGAGTAGAGATAACAGTACTGATGATTTTATTTTCTCTGATGTATTTAGGTATGGATTATAAAGAGCATATAAAATAGAAGAGCCCTCTAATAACTATCACATAAACTTACTGATTTTTCCAGGTTTCTTTATATACAGTTATAAAAGTATGTGAAACAAATTCAGTGTAAAGAATAATTACAGATCGACAGTCTTGTGACTACACCCCAGGTTAACCAATAGAGCATTCCAGCTCTCCAGAAACCACTGGTGTGCTCCGTCTAGACACAACCCTCTAGCTCTCCCTTAGAGGCAGCCCCATTCTAACTTTCAAGATGAACATTTCCTTGTTTTTTTGCATAGTTTTACCACCTATGTTTCTATCCCCAAATAACATAGTTTACTTTTGCTGTTTCTGAACTTTTAGGTAAATGAATCATAATAAATGTTCTCTTTTGGGTTTTCCTTCCTTTGCTCAGTATTATATTTTTGAGATCTATTCATGCTGTGGAAGATAGGTGTAGTTCATTCATTTTCATTGCTTTGTGATTAGACATAACTTATCAATCTATCCAGGCATTAACAGATATTGGGCTGTTTACAATTTCAGGTTATTACAGACAGTATCATCCTGAACATTCTTGTACATATATGCCTCTTGGAGCATAGGTATAGGAGTTTCTTTGGATATATATCTAGAAGTATAATTGCCGGTCATATAAAACACATATTTCGATCACCTGTTAATGATGAACTTAATTTTCACTGGAGCTTCTAACCCATACATTTTTAGTGTAAATTTAAAGTCTGTTCTCATCTAAAAAGGTTTGTCTTTCCTATAGAAAAATGCAAGAATGGCAGCAGAAAAGCATTATTCTAACACCCTAAAAGCACTAGGAATATCTGATGAGTTTGTTTCAAAGAAAGGCCAAAGTGGAAAAGTATTTGAAAAGTTCGACAATCAAGAGATGAAAAGTTCCACTGAAGATAAAGAAAGGTAACATATGTAAGATGTCTGAACAGTTTACCTTTGAAAAATTCTTAGTACAGGAAAGCATACACTTCTCTGTTTTAAAAATCTTTTACCTAAGGGAATGCATGTGAACTGTTGTAAAACATACTGATATTTTACAGTGTTTGATACAATCAAAATATTACATGGTGATGAAGTATTTTGTTATTAAAACAGAATAACTTAGATTTCTGACTGATATAAATAATAAAAATAATAGCATGCTTTCAAATGAATTTTTAAGAGTCACTCAAGTTTTGAAGTAAATTAGTTCTCAAAGGAATATTTATAAAAATTTTAAAGTTGACACTTTCGTAGAATTTTCTTTTTTTTTTTTTTTTATGGTTCTGGGGATTGAACCCAGGGGTGCTTACCCACTGAGCCACATCCTCAGCCCTTTTTGTTTGTTATTTTGAGAAAGAGTCTCACTGTGTTGCTTAGGGTATCACCAAATTGCTGAGGCTGGCTTTGAACTTGTGCTCGTCCTGCCTCAGCCTCCCTAGCCTCTGGGATTACAGGCATACACCACCTCACCTGGTTTAGAATTCTCTTGATAATATATTGGAACTCATACACTTAAGGAAGACTGGCTACACTGCAAAGGGTTTGTATTCCTATAAACCAACTCATTTTTCCTTTGAAAGATTGATAAATTTCTTCCTCCAGCTTTAATGAAGAAGAAAAAATAGAAGAGAGACAGAATGAAAAAGAAAAATATTTTATTGATACCAGCAGCCAGGATTCTTGCAAGGAAGAAAACGAAAATGATGAAGAAAGTGCAGAAGAAAACTCTGTCGAAGAACAAAACTGAATCAGCAAGGTCTCCCCTCTGTGCCCTTGTGATTATTTGGGGCATCAGAATGTCAGCAGCTGCACTTGTGATGTTGAGAACATCTGTGAGACACCTTTGATAGTGCAGGGCTGTTGAACAAAGCCTGTAAAGGCTGAATCCATCTGAGTGGTGATAATTTGGTCAATTAGAGTAAGGCTTTGCCTATTTAGATTTTTTAAATTGCTACTTATGGTCTGTTTGCAACTACGATCTTGTATTTTTAAGAAGTATTTGGGGAAAAAAAAGGTTTGAGAATCACAGCTGTTACAAGTTGATTAGTTATAAAAATATACATTATTATATTTGGTGGGAAAAATGGCTTAGTATTGAGAGCAAAGGAAAGTATTGGCCCTTGATGATTTAATTAAAAAATTTTCTAGAAAGCATGAATCAATAAAGATTTTGATTAATTATACTATTTGCCCATTCTTTTTATCTGCAATACATTTAGATCCTCAAACAAAATAGATCCTCAAACTTGTTTTGCTAGGTGTTTTAAATTTCTTTAACCATTTTAAAAATATAAATAAAATATAGATAAAATATCTACAATGAAATATAGATAAAATAGTTGCAAATTTTCATTCATTTCTGCACTGATAATTTACTGTTAAATTATCTATACCATCACCACTTTTTCTTTTTATCCCTAGTTTTTAGTCTTTTTTTTTTTTTCCCCTGGTGCTAGGGATTGAACCCAGGGGCATCTCGTGCATGCTAAGCATACCACTGAGCTACACTCCTAAATCCCGCCCCCTTCCCCTTTTTTTTTTGTACTGGGGATTGAACTCAGGGACACTCAACCACTGAGCCACATCCCCAGCCCTATTGTGTATTTTATTTAGAGACAGGGTCATAAATGCTAAGCATGCATTGCTGAGGCTGGCTTTGAACTCCCAATCCTCCTGCCTCAGCCTCCCAAGCCGCTGAGATTACAGGTGTGTACCACCATGCCTGGCTCTAAATTATTTTTGATATGTAAAATATTAGAAAAGCCTATACACTGATCATTTTATACTCTATGTATTATTACAGATGGAAATAATCCGAGAATTATAATCTTAGTCGTAGATATAATCCTTGTTATATATATACTGAACTCATGCATAATAACTTAAGAAGAATTCACATTTAACTTTTTAATACTAGACTCATTTGTGCTTAACTCTTCATATACTATTATAAACTCTCTGTATCTGTGCATGATGTTAATTTGATTTTATGAATCATTTTTAGTCTTTAAGCAAATTTTTGTTTTAAAAATTCAAACCAATCATAAAATTGCTATAAGGTAAAATATTTACTTTTCTAAAAACAACCAGTATCCCTTAAAAAGGATAAACTAATAAAGGTACACATAATAATAATGTTTTCCAACCCAATTTATGCTTTAGTAAATAAGGTGATCCTTTTCAACCAGGGACAAATGTTTACTTTTTATATAAATTTTAATGTATATATTTAGTTGTCAATGAGCTTTTATTTAATTAACTTATTTATTTATACACAGTTCTCAAGATCCAACCAGGGCCTCACATATGCCAGGCAAGCGCTCTACCACTGAGTCACAAACCCAGCCCTGTGAATGTTTGCTTTTAATTCCTTTCCTATAGTTTGTTAAACTATTGTCACTGTCATCAGACTGTAAACTAAAGAGTTGGCACCACTTTTTTTTTTCTGGTTCGGGGGACTGAATGCAGGGGCACGCTATCACTGAGTCACATCCACAGCCCTTTTAGTATTTTATTTAGAGACAGAGCCTCACTGAGTTGCCTAGTGCCTTGCTTTTGCTGAGGCTGGCTTTGAACTCGTAATCTTCCTGCCTCAGCCTCCCAAACCACTGGGATTATAGGCGTGCACCAGCATGCCTGGCACAAGTTGGCACTATTTTAAAAATTCACTTTGTATTCCCTTCATCTTTAGCATAGGATTATACATGTTGTAGGCACTTAATAAAGATTTGAATGGATGAATGCAATATTTAATTATACTTACAATTATTTGAAAATGAGTACACATGGGTTTTAAAAGTTCCTTACGTATTGAGAACAATGAAAGTATGGGTTTTAATCATAAAAACTTGGCTTCATGGCCATTCTTTTAAAAATAGGGAGAGCAGGGCTGGGGTCATAATGCAGGGGTAGAGCTCTTGCCAAGCATATGTGAGGCACTGGGTTTAATTCTTGGCACTACATATAAATAAATAAAATCCATTAATAACTAAAATAATATTTGTTTTAAAAAATGAGGATAGCACCTATCTTAGGTGTATAGGAAGGATTGGATGAAATCTTGTATGAAAAAAATTGTAAAACATGGTATTGAAATGGTAGTGTCAGGACAGAATATTCCTGAGAAAACTTTTTTGTGGTGGTGCTTGGGCTCAAACCTAGGACCTCATAAATGCTAAGCATGCATTTTACTACTGAGCTACACCCTCTAGCTCCTCCTTTCTTCTTCTTATAATTAGAAAATAAACATTGGGTTGCAGGCATGATCTTGAAATAAGGTGTTCTCCAAGAAAAGGATGTGACCCTTGTTTCATTGTTTGGTCATTAACTATTTTCCCTTTCTTCCTTTCTGTTATGTCTCTTTTTTGCTGGTGGTAGCACCATGACCAGCAAAAAAAAAAAAAAAAAAAAAATCCTCTATTTTCCAAACTTCCTTATAGCCAGTGGCCATAGGGTACCACATTGGCCAGAGAGGATTTTCAAGTCTTTCCCTTTAGAAGGTGCAGTGAAAAGGAATTGTATTCTGCCTCAGCTTGCCTTTCTCACAAGGAGGCTCTGAGCTAGTGTCTCCCATTGCTCTCCTGTTTAGCTTTTCTTCTCTCCATCCCCTCCAGTTTCTGATCTTGGTCTGGTGAGTGAGCTGCCTCAGAAGGGTGCTCAGGTCTACTATTATCACTTCTGGAGCCATAGAGTCTGATGATTTTTAAGGAAAGGAAAAGGGAATTTACAAGCAGCAACCATAAGGGAGGAGAAGCTTTTCTTATTCAAAATAATAGTCTCTATTTGTTTGTATTGCTTTGTATTTTTTAAGGAATTTCACATTATATTATTGGGGCTTCACATACCAATAATTCGAGAAAGGTAGAGTATTTTCTCCATGTTGCTGAAATGAAATAACCCCAGCAATATCATGTCACTAGTCATGACAAAATATGAAGAGTCCTCTGCAAGTTCAACTGCTCCACTCTATAATCAAAAATCAGTCTATTTTAAGTTTATTGTAAGGAAAGTAGAAGGAGACACAGAGACAAGATGCAGAGACAGGAAAGGGAAAGAAAGAGTGGCTGCCCCTCCAAGCTGCTGCATTTATTTATATCAAAAGTTACATAGCTCCATAGTACCATCTACATTATTATTTAGTATTTCTTTAATCCTAGGTGCTTGATAGCTGAGATCAAAGTCCAGGCTAATAAAGACACAGAGCCCTTTTCTCCAAGGATAGAAAGTAGATACTGCACCTGTGTAGTTGTCTTAACTAGCTTCAAGGAGAAACTGCTGGGCATTCAATGCATAGGGAACAGAGTGCCTGTTACCCACCCCACCTCCCACTCCCAGCTTGCTCACCAGAGGAACGCTTTCCTGTATATTTCCACGGTCAAGAATACCTACAATCTATGTTGACTCAGTAAAAAAAAAAAAAAAAAAAAAAAGGTCAATATATTCTTTAAATGATCACAGTTTAAAAGTTTATTTATAATCCTTAGTAAAAGTACTCTGCAATAGAAAGAATTCCAGGGTTGGAGGTAGAGTGATTGCTCGGTGGTAGAGCACTTACTTAGCATGCCCAAGGCCCTGGCTTCAATCCCTAGTACTGAAGAAAAAAATTATAAAAGCTTATAACCTTGAATCAAATAGCAAACATTATGTATTTTTTTATAAAATTCAAAAGCAAGCAACCTGGGAATATACTATAGGTACTAGGTTTTTGTTGTTGTTGTTGTTGTTGTTTTTGCTGCTGCTGTTGTTTTTTCTTTTCCCTTTCTTGTTGTTGTCTATAGGTACTGTTTTACATCCTCAATTTAGCTAGTTCTTGTAAGGTCCAAAAATATGTGATGTTCTAGAAAAAAACAATATGCAAATAAGTCTCAGTATCACAATATAGCAGTTTAATCACTCTATGTAAAAATTCTTTTTTATTCTTGATTTTGAAAAATTTCAGACCTATGCAAAATTTGAAAGCACATTCATGTACCTTCACCTAGATTCACCAATTATGTTGGCAAATTTGCACTGTATCTTTAAACACACTTTTGTTCCCTGAATCATTTGAAAGTAATCATTGAAAGATGTGAGCACACCCATGTAATCCCAGTGAAGGGAGGATGAGGTGGAGAATCACAAGTTCAGAGCCAGCCTCAGTAACTTAGCAAGGCCCTAAGCAACTTAGATCCTGTCTCAAATAAAATATAAAAGGGCTGGAGTTGTCCTCAGTGGTTAAGCATCACTGGATTCAGTCCCAATACAAAAAAAAAAGTAATATGCATCATATTATGGTGACATTTACTCCTAAACATTTCAGTTGTAATATCCTAAGAACTGGGACTTTTATAGCCACAATACCATTATAATACCTAAGAAATCATACACACACACACACACACACACACACACACACCTTTTTTGTGTGCTGGGGAGTAAATCCAGGGCCTTGCACATGCAAAGCATATGCTTTATTACTGAGCCACTCTTCCAAATAAGAAATATAATATTGATGTAATAATTCTAATATAAAGTTCATATTCAAATTTACCTTGTCCCAAATAATGTCTTTTATAGTTGATTTTTACCCAGTCCTGGATCCAGTTATCAAATATTACATTCAGTTATTTAGTTATAATGTCTCTTTAATTTCCTTTTATCTGAACCTGCTGTCTTTTTTTCTTCTTTCATTACATTATTACTTTCTAAGAGTCATATTGTAGCTTGATGTGTAATTTTGATTTCTGTAATTGTATGATTCTGGTTAAAAATCATGGGCAAGAATAACACATAACTAATTTATGTACTTTGTAAAAGTATTATAGGAGGAGGCATGGAATGTCAGTTTTTTGCCATTATGTTGATATTAAATTTGATCACTTGGTAAAGGCAGTATCCATCAAACATTTGCATCGTAAAAGTACCTATATCTTTTATAGTAAGGTAATCATGTGGGATGGGGGTGATGCTTTGACACTGCATGAATATGCTGCTCCCCCAACAAATTTATCACTCAATAGCATTAATATTTCTTGATTGTCCTTACCTGAAAGTGTTGTTATATTAGGAGTTGCAAAATGGCCATTTTAAAGTTTAATTATTCATTCTGTATTAGCTGACAGTCTCTGTAAAGAAGTTTTCTGCTCTCTTTTATATGTAAAGTAATCCTATGATTCATGAATTATTCATTTACTCAATGTGTTACAATGTATGACCATCAGTAATTTTTTTTAAAAAAAACTGGAGATTGAACCCAAGGCTTTGTGAATACAAGGCAAGTGCTTTGCCACTACCTTGTCTCAAACAATGAAAAAGCTGTATTGATGTAGTAATTGATGTAGTAATATAAATATATGGTATCTAACTGTGGAAGAAAGAGATAAATATATCTGCTTTGCATGTGTGAGGCACTGGGTTTGATCCTCACCACCATATAAAAATAGATATTGTGTGTCCATCTACAACTAAAAAAAAAAATATTTAAAAAAAGAATGTAGAAACTTAAAAAAATACTCCACAATCAGAGAAGTAAAAAATCATGTTCCATTTGTGTACTATGAATCAAAGTGCATTCTACTGTTATGCATAACTAATTAGAACAAATAAATAAATTTTAAAAATACCCCAGATACAATATGTATACTGAAGAAAGATGTTACAGTCCTGATAAGAAAATAATTAGGAAAAAACTAATGAAAAACTTTTTAAATCATTTTAAAAACATCATTTAATGCATATTCATGGTAAAAAAGATAAATACATATAAAAGGGTATAACTATTTTTAAATAGCTTTATGTATATTTTTTCAGAAATATGATATGTAAAGGACTGGAAGTGTAACTCAGTGGTAGAGTGCTTGCCTCAGTCATAGAGTGCCTTGCATGAGGTCTTGATTTAACTCCAGAACTGAAAAAATGAAATAAACACATACACACATATACACACATATGTGTATATGTGTGTGTGTGTGTGTATATGTGTATCCATATGTATATCCCATAGTTTTCATACATACCTGCTATCTGCATCATTCTCAGAGATGTCACCTCTTTTTTGGACAACCTGTCCTTCTCTAGACCTCTTAGATTTTGGACCTTTGATTTTTCTCAACCCCAGGCATCTCTTCTTTTCCACTTCAGCTGCTGACTCTAAAAATCACTCATTTGAATTCCACACACTGACTACAACTGCTACTGGCTTCAATCTCCATTGATTTTTTTTTCTATTTACATTTTCTCAAATTCATTTTCTAGATTCATCCATTTTGTTTCTTCTCTTGTGTTCTTTGTCCTTGTGGTTTTACACTTATTGCTTTATTGACATTTTAGTAGAGTTTCAGGAGGGATCATATGATCAGAGCAATCCTCCTTTCATGATATTTTCCTTCTCCTGGTTATTTTCCTGCTGCCTTTGCTTGTGGCTTCTACTCTACCTTCTAAGTGCTCCTTAGGGCACTATCCTTGATCTCCTTCTTTTGTCTCCATAGGTGATTCCTTCTTTTCCTTAATAGCATCTACAGTTGAAAATTCTCATTTGCATATCTCAACCTCAGACTACCCCTTCAAGGCCTTACCTTTTAAGGACAAAGACATCTCACTTGCAATGTGCCCCAAACCAATTTTAGGTTTTCTTGTTCCCCCCTTAAGTAGCACTGCCATCTTCCTCGTTACCTAGGAGTTGTCATCCTTGGTTCCTGCTTCTCTCTATCCTCCTGTATCCAAGTCATCAGCAAATTCTATTGTAAATCCTTCGTAATGTATCTACAGTCAGGCGACTGCTATTTCCACTGTCCTCACTCTAGTGGAAATCACTGTCATTTCTCACCTTGATCAGTGGAATCCCATCTTTTATGATTATGTCCCCTGAGAAAAAAATTTGATCATGCACCTCCAGTGTTTTTATTTTCATACAATATTTAATTTAGATTAATTTTCTATTATTATATTTGGTAAATGTTAGAAATGTTTATTTTATATATTGTTTATATGTCTGCTACTCTCCTAACATGTACATTATAAAACATATAAAAGATATCTAAAAGGATAAAATATAAATAGTAACATTATCTCAACCGAAATTTTAGAAATATAAAAAGCGCATAAAAGCATTTGTTCCATGATAGGAAGGTGCTTGCATATGCTTCTTTTATTTATTTACTTATTGTATCAGGGATTGAACCCAGGAGTGCCTAACGACTGAGACACATCCCAGCCTTTTAATTTTTTTTTATTTTGAGACAGTCTTGCTAAGTTGCTGAGACTGTTTTTGAAATTGCAATCCTCCTCCCTCAGCTTCCCAAGCCACTGGGATTATAGGCATATGCAGCTTTAGTTTTGAAAATGTTGGTTTAGTACTTTGTGATGAAACAATTTGAAAGATAGTTCTAAGTTGAGTATATCTCAATGCTGGGCTTGAACATCTGTCATGCTGAAAAGACTCCAAGAGGCTCAATGATCAGGGTCATACATTCATACATGGTGAGGTTTTTAATATGGAGTATAAAAATCTTTATTTCATCCAGGTGCAGTGGCACACACCTGTAATCCTGGCAACTTGAGAAGCTGAGGCAGGAGGATCACCAAGTTCAGGGCCAGTCTGGGCACCTTAGTGAGACCCTATATCAAAATAAAATACAAAGGGCTGAGGATTTAACTCAGTGGTAGAATACTTGCTTAGCAAGTAAGACTCTGGGTTCAATCCCACAGCACTGCAAACAAACAAACAATCCTTATTCCAATTGTCTTCTTGATAATTTACATTTTTACTAAATACAAAGTAAGACTTGATTAGCTCACCATTATTTTCATCACTTCATATAACTGATTAAGAGCTCTTAACAGGTACAGGAGAAATGCTCTCCCACTTTCTTAGTTCCCTTCAGCCTGTGTTAGTAGTATTGTCCTCAGTCTAAGGTTTATTTGCTGGATTTCCTTTAGAAGCCGCTTGTTCATTTTGTGAAGATCAGTGAGGAAAGCTGCTAATATAATCTGTGAAGCTAGCTAATAGGCCTGCTACCTGAGACACAAGGCCAACTTCCATATGAATGAAAATGAAGGGCCCTGTCCCAGTGTTGTTCTTGGGTATCTGAAAACTGAAATATGTGGGCAGTGACAATCTATATATTAAGTTTTGGTCAAAGTTCATTTGTTTTGGGGAGGCTGAGGGAGGAGGATTGCAAACCACTAGATTAAAACTAGTGGTTTCTGTTTTGTTTCATTTTGTACTGGGGATCAAATTCAGGGGCACTCTATCACTGACCTACATCCCAACACTTTTTATTTTTTATTTTGAGACAGGGTCTTGCTAAATTGCCTGGGCTAGGCTTACACTTGCAATCCTCCTGCCTCAGCCTCTAGGGACAGGAAGGGAGCAAGATACTCCATTTCTTGCAGAAAGAAACTGCTACCCAAATAAGCCTAGCCTGCGCAATTTAGCAACATCCTGTCTCAAAAAATTTTTAAAAAGGGCTGGGGATGTAGCTCAGTGGTACAGCATCCCTGGGTTCAATCCCCAGTACTGTAAAAAAAAGAAGTACGCACTTGGTGATACATTCAGTTTCCAGTAGGGCAGGACAGAGACAATGTAAATAGAACAGTCCACCACTATCTACAGTGTTGAGATACTTGAGGAGTTGGGCAAGGAACAAAGAGATGCCTTTTCTCTTGGGTCAAGGTCAGAGTGCTTTGTAAGATGACCGAGGCAGTGGGGAGGATGATGTAATAAGGTGAGAAAAGATATTAATAGGAAAAAGCCGTCTTTGTGTAGATCTTAGGTTCTGGGAGAAAACCAGCATGGAATGGAAGTCTCACTACCACCCCCTAATCAGAGCTTACCCCTCCTCCAAGGTAGGAGTGAGGGAAGCAAGAAAGACCTGAGTTTACCATGCCTCTCTGCAAAGTCAGCAGTAACTGGCTTAAAGGCTCAAGAAAATACATTGATTTCAGTAGAAGCCTGAGGATGCTTAATTTGCAAGAAGCATGAAAGACAGGATGAGGTGGCCCATTATTTTTGTTGGGAGGATTGGTTTCCTTGGGTAAAAAGGTTTAGTGGGAAAGAAGGGACAGAAAATGGGGATAGATTGAAGAGGTAATTTGGAGTAACATGGAGAAAAGATTTTAAGGAAGCCTAGACTTCACATATATCCTTGCCTTTGGGCATCCAACCTGATAGTCTACTCCCTGCTCAAAGAAGAACTTTAAAAAAATTTCCCAGAGCTCTCTGTATTTTGTTCCCAGTAAGCAGTTATCTGTAGACACTTGCCCCAAATTCCTCATTTAAACTTAACTCGTTTTTTTCTCTTAAAAAAAAAAAATAATATGATGGAATTTTCAAGACAGCATGCCACCTGGAGAACAAACAAAGGATGATTCAGTTGATCTATATTCTCTGCACAAAATATATAATGTTCAGATACTACCACCTATTGTAGGATATTTTTCATTTATCTCCTCAACCTCAGGCATACACATCTTTCAGGGTGGACACAAGTAAACAACAAACACTTTTCTTCCGGAGGGCAAGGCTTCTGAGCCTTTGTACTATATGTGCTCTGCTGGAACAGGACAAGCAGCCATGAGGACATTAGTCATGACTCATCCCTCCCTTGAGGCCGAAGCAACTGGCAAGTTCCTTTCTGCTCTCCAGGTACATCAGCATTCTGGCATGGTTTTTGGACAAAGATTTTCCACCTAACATTGTAATTATATGGAAACTCATTAAGAAAGCTCCTGTAGATCTGGTGACTTATTATAGAGTAATAATCTATAACCATAATCTGTTAATTCCATTTGTACCCTTAGAGAAGGAAAATCCTTGATTATATGGAAGATGTAGTGGAATTCAGGCCCAGATAGGAGAATTGATCCAGTGTGGTCCCTTCCTGTCCTGGGTTATCTTATGATAACTCCTAGGCTCAAGGCATAGCTATACACTCACATATGGTGACTGATTTGGGCAAACAGGGCTGATTACTCACTCAGCAGAGTGGTGATGGATCTGTGGGTGCTACACAGGGACTTGAGATGATAGCCAGGATTTGTCTTTAAGATATTTTTGTTTTGGTTTGGTAGGGGGGTACTAAAGATTGAACCCAGGGACGATTAACCACTGAACCACATCCCAAGACAGGTTGGCGATGGGGAGATAAGCCATAAAAAATAATATGTTGGCCAACTGACAAAGAAAAATGAAGCAAGATAAGGAGACAAAGAATAGAAAGAGTGTGCCTAGTTAGAGTCAGGGGACACTTAAGCCAAGTCATAAAGGAAGTTAGGGCTGTAGACAAGAGGATAACTGGGGAAAAGCATCACAGAGGAATAGCAAGTACAATGGCCCTGAGGCAGGAGTGAGCCTGGGTTTTTAAAGAACTACAAGTGAGGCTAGAGCAGTGAGAGGCTGGGAACATAATAAAATAGGAAGTCTGAAAAATAACAGGGGCCAGATTCAATGGAGCCTTCCAGACCATAGTAAGGATTTTGCATTTTATTCTGAGAAAAGAGCTATGGGAGGGCAAAAAGTGAATTTACCATCCTCTTGCCTCAGCCTCTACAGTTGCTGGGATTATAGGCATATGCCTCCTCACTAGGCTAAATCCCCCTTCTTGATGAAATGGAGGTCAAAGTCACATTGCAAAGGAGTAGGCATAAAGGAAGGGAAGAATGTTGAGGACATCTATGCAAATAGATATGCATCTATCTCCCCCATTCCGTGCTTCCAAATGGCCATTGTTCCCCTTGTCTGAGTCTACTACGGGAATCCAAACAAAGCTGGAGTCGAATGGGAATCAAAACTCTGATATGGACATGCTAAATTTGAAATGTTTATTGGAGAAATCCAAATGGAGATTGAATTGGCAGTTCAATATCTCCATATGAGTATGGAATTCAGAATGGGGGTCTGGGCTAGAGATAGTCAGTTGGGGAGTTACTGAAATGTATATAAGTATTTAAAGCAATGGGTCTAGATTAGAACGTATAAGGAGCCTGCCTAGTAAAATAAGAAGTCAAAAGACTGGGCCCTGGGCCACATCAGTGTTGAGAAGTCAAGGAAATAGAGGGGGCCTGTCACAGTCTGGCTGGGCACAATCAGGAGCCACTTGTCAAAACAAACTAACTTTATTTTTAGAACCACACACACCAAACAAAACAGCTCCTCAGGAAATACCCTCAGAGCCCAAATGCCACCACCGGCTTCCCACAAGCCTCTCCCAAAACCACAAGCCTCTCCACCTCCCACAATCCTCCTGCTCTTGAAACCGATTGGCTGGCTCGCATGGGCGGAGCCAAAAAAAGTCCCCCAATGAGCAGCTTCGTAGTCTGAAAGGTCAGGGAAACAGCCCAATGAGCATCACCGCAGAGGAGCCAATGAGCTAGAAGTTGCTGGGCTGCTGTGAGCCAATCATCAGCTGGCAATCTAAAAATTTGCTGGGGCCCCTTAGGCTGTGGCTCTCAACAGGGGCCAGGAAGGGACACTGAGAAGGAGCAGCTAGAAAGGTCCTAGGATGACAGTGGATGAGTGTTTCCCAAAAGTAATAAATGTGACAGAAGAATACTCCATATATTTTCCATGGGAAGAGACATAAGGTTATTTTTCCTGTGGGTTGTTTCATTTTCATAATCATTATTTTCTCACTTAGAATTATTTTATAATTCAAAGGCAGAGGTATATAAATCATTTATCTTTGGGCAGATCTGTAAACTAAAGGAATTGAGAAGGAAGCTAGGAAAGAAATAGCCCTGAGATTTAGCACAGTAACAATTGTAATTAGTCCATGCAGCCCTATGAAATTTTCATAATTTTATACAGTTTAGATCCAAATGCTGGAATTACCATGGACCTTCCCAATGATCTAGGAGGGTTAGGCCTTTTTTTTTTTTCATTTATAGCATGTTTATTTTATAAACTGATATAAGATTCAATGAAAGACTTCAGCATTATTAATGCACATTTTATCAAAATTCAATTAAGTCACAATGTGAGATACAGTATTAAAATCTTATATAGCTAAAGGTTTTTTAACAATGAATTATAGGTACCCTAAGCAAGTATGTAGTTCCAATTATTCATTTACTTAACTTCATTCATTCATAATATAATAGTTGATAAATACCACACATCAGAGTGTCTGTTTTTGAAAAAAATTGTTTGGTAAATTACTAACAATGCCGCATGCAATTTTTATTTATTATTGGTTCATCATACCCATATCTTACCCACATAGTAAGATTGTTATAATATTCAATAAGTTGTAGCTAAAAACATGAAATACCACATACCATATTGTACAGATTATATAAATGCTCTTATTATTTCTTCATCCTTTTCACAAATATTTATCAGGAATTTACAGTGTGATAATTAGAACTAAGATCATCCTAATTATTTCAGATATTTGAAAAAAAATGCAAGACCTCATTTGAAAAGGGCAATATAGATTTCAGAAGTAACTACTGTTTCTCTAGTGAATAATGTGTATAGAAATATGCTAAGGTCTTGGGGTATGCAAATATATTTGGGATGCATCAGAGAGTGCATATGAAAAAAACATACTATTTATCATGTTATATAAATGAAGTGAAATATCATACCAAAAGGTTAAAAAAAATTAACTTTTGGGAAAAAAAGCAAAAGTGAGAACTAGTATTTGAAATAAGGTAATAATAATTTTTACTATAATTAGTTGTTTCTGGGTCTCATTTCACTCTTTACTTTAATTATCTATGCATTTTGTTAAGTACCCCTATAGGTGTTATTGGAAAATATTGGCATTCAGTGAATAATGCCACCAATTTTCTGTTCTGCAATATTAAAGAACTATTTCAGATTTATTGCAATGAATAGTTTTGTTTAAAGGTAACAGTAGTTTTTCAATGTAGAAATTACTAAGATAAATTTGGGTGTTCTCAAAGTCTATAACAACCATATTTGATGAAAATTGTGTCATAGTGTATAAGAAAAGTTGCTTCCCTACCCCAGAGTTAGGCCTTTTTAAAAGTCATATTTTTTTTTTTTGGTTAGTTTTAGGTATACATGACAGTAGAGTGTATTTTTGACATACATAAAAAGAGTATAACTTATTCTATGGAATGGAATCCTTCTGGTTGAACATGATGTGGAGTTTCACTGGTGGTTTATTCATATATGAACATCCTGTTCCCATCCCCCTCCCTTCCCTTCATTGTCTAATCCAATGAACTTCTATTCTTCCCACCACCCTAAAGTCATATTTAAAAGGAAATCAACATTTCTGTGTTTGTTTGCAATTAGCTTTTGATTAGTGTCATCTACTCCCATTTCACTCTAGATGGTGCCTCATTTTATTTTACCCAGAGGTTTGGTCCCCTCCCTTCCCCCATGAGTAAGAATTTTTTTACTTTTTCCCCTCCAAGACTTCCTGAACTTATTCTTGTCATGCATTCCAAAACAATAATGCTATCATTTTGTGAATAGTACATTCTGTGCCTAAAAGAATAAGAGGTGACCTTAAAAACTTTGGTTCAGCTCATGACTAGAAAACATTCCCCATTGTCTGTAAACAATTACTAAGAAGCTTTAAATATGTTTACTGTTAATCACTGGAACCTAAAAATATTTCTTTTGAAAAGATAAGACAATTTCCTCTTTCCCCTGCTCTCAGGCATTGGCAGATGGCAGGTAGCCCTATCACAGTCCTTACTCTTCCACCAAGATCCCTAGGATAACTTCCCAAATAAATAACTGCACCCAAGTCTTATCTCAGGGTCAGCCTTTGGGGAAATGCAAATCAAAACATTGTTCTTCGGAATACCCCAAAGTCTAGCATTGGTCCCACATTTTGCATGGCAAAAGATAACTGGATCCCAGAGGCAATTGGCCCTTTCATGGGCACATGCAGGCATCTGCTTTGCACAGTATGAGTTTTCAATTCTGAACATGTAAGATAAAGGTAAGGTGAATTTTTACTTTACATTTTCAAGCAGTGAGAGAAGAGACAAAGAACAGGCATATTTCATAGCTTTAAAACTAGGGTACAGCTTATGCAATACCAATAACTAAAACAACAAAAAAAACTTTCATAAATACCTTTTATTTGGCAATTTTTTCTTTTTTAAGCTTTTGACTTTTCTTGCTTATTTTCTCAAGTTGAGATTTCAAGAGTTTCATTTCAAGAATAAACTTTGATTTGCTTAATTTTTGTCCTCTGGGCCTTTGTTACCTCATTAGTTTGAGTGTTTTCTGGAGGACGTGGAATGCTTCAACTTCAATTAGCAAGCTCTCCTGGAAGAAAGAACACACCGCTGTCACATCTAAATTAATTCTACAACCTTACAAAATTTGATTTCCACAAAAGAATGTGAAAAATCATCTTAGATAATTTAGGCAGCAATTTCATCTAACAAATGTAAGATTTAATTCTTCAAATAAAAAGGCGTGGAAAGCAACAATTGCTTTCATGTGAAAAAAATGAGAGCACCCATATGATTAAACTTTTTAATATCAATTACTCTAAAATCCTTTCTCTACATTTACTTCTAAATAAGAAATGTTAATCTGCATGACAACCAAAACCTGAGAATTAGTATTAAAATTTCAAAACCATAAATCCTTCATCTGATTTCAAGCTACTGTTAATTTTCCCCTTCCCTTGGTGTTTAAAATGAAAATTTCACAATGACAGTGACAGTATAATAGGGGGCAACTGCAACCTCTGCTACATCTGAAGACTGTTCATTGTAAAGTAATGCTAGATTTTTAAGCTGGGGCTAAACAAATAATGTAAGTTTTTAAATTGAGTTTTAATCTGCATTGATTGAGATACTGCTGGCTCCCTCAGAAAAGTGGTTCCAAATGTTGTGAGCCACTGAGAAAGGATTTAGCACCATCCTTCTGATTGAAATTGACTCCTGACTCTGGGGTATATTCCTTTGAACTCAGTATTTGGGAACAGGTTAATTTTTAAAAACTGAAAAGAATGTGATAACAAATCTAGCAAAGAAGATGCATAATCAACTAGTGGTACCAATTTAGAAGAAAAAAAATCTTAGCGGTAAAATAATGATTCTGGAGTTCTTGCGTTACTCAGAAAGTGCTTCTGAGATGAGTCCATAAATGCCCAAAGTGTTTTGGGGACTGCCACAGCTTCACTGGCAGCCTTAGCTCCATGGGGGCAGGGTCTGTGACAAATGTGACAATCGCTGTTCCACTGGCACCTGCTGCACAATGATGCACAGTCCCAATGAAAGAATGCATAAATTCACAGTGCAATAGTACAAAGTAACTAACACTCTTTCTAATGCACACATTTGAAATATATTTTTTGTGTAATTTTTCTGTAGTTGTACATGAACAGCATGCCTTTATTTTGTTTGTTTATATATGGTGCTAAGGATCAAACCCAGTGCTGCACACATGCTAGGGAAGCGCTCTGCTACTGAGCTACAGCCTCAGACCTTGAAATAGTTTTTAAAAGAAAATAGTTTCCATAATTTGCAAATACAACAATGATCTGATGGTTTATAGGAAATGTCCCAGCTACCGAACTTTTTCTTTCCTTTGGATATAATACCATCTTCTGAATATAATCCTTTTGCAAAATAAAAAGGCATTTTACAGTGGAGTTTTATACAAGAAAACAAAGGTGCAGGTCAGTTAGGTAATTTTTTCAACATTAGTGTTGAGTTAGAATCCTTGCTTAAAATGGCTAATGCCCGTTCCTTGACCAAATCACTGAGAAGGGCCAGGGGAACACCCATGGCATGGGGTGGAGTCAGCTTCACCAAAAGTGCTGAAGTTGTAATAGGCAAAGTGGATACCTGGGCAAGTTTGGGGAGCTACAGGGAAGGAAGAAGTTGGGAGTAGATCCTGGGTAGATGCTATGTCTCCTACAGTCACATAATAACTGGAAGAATAACATTCAAATCTAGCCTTCCTGATATTAAATACAGAGCTTTGGTTTCAAGGGAACATGCTATAATTAACAGTTCCTTTTAAATTAAGCTTTCAGGAATTAATCAATTTTACCCAGGCCATCAGTTTTATTTGGGTTGAAAAGTTAAATTTTATTTATGTACTTTTCTATTATTACTTTATTTTGAAAGAAAAGTCTTGCTATGTTTCCCAGGCTGGCCTAGAACTTGGGATCCTCTTGCCTTAATCTCTCCAGCCACTGGAATTATAGGCATGCACCTCCAGATCCAGCACCTTATGTGTTTTGATCTAGTTTGAAATATTTCACAAACAAAGTGTTGTAGGTAAATGCAAATTATAGGTTTTTGTTTGTTCATTGTTTTGTTTTTAAACTTGAAGTTGTATTATATTATTCTGGGAGTTCTTTTGGTAGCATTATTCTAAATCCATTAACATTATTTAAGAGAAATCTGTGGAATTTATTTCAGAAATTTTTGAGGAGAATTTTCAAATTTCTTTGAAATTTTCAAATTTTCTTATATAGGAGAATTTCTTCTCCTCCTCCTCCTCCTTCTTTTTAATGACATTAGGGAAGACTTTATTCAGAACTGTCATATAGGGACTACTCTGATGGGACTTCACAGTGGGGGAGAGAAATTGGACTGAACTTTAGTTTTTTGTGAACTTCTGTCCTAAATCTTCCTAAGAAATTCCAGAGTTCAATACATATTGGATTTATAACATGCATCATATTATGCTGGTGTAGCAGACATTGCAAGTTATTGTCCAATAGCCAATTTCTCCATTGTCTTTATTCACAGAATCCAATTTTGTCTAGGGCACAGTGTGTCTAGTTAAAAATCTTAAAGTTAGGCAGGTGGAGACTGAATCAGGTAGAGTTCTTGAGCCCAGGAAGTTTGAAGCTAGCCTGGGCAACACAGAGAGACCCTTTATTAAAAAAAAAAAAAAAAAAAATTCCCAGCCTCTCTTGTGGTTGAGCTATAACATTATTCTGGCCAATTCTCAATTCTATAAACAGTGGCTTGCTGAAGCTTTCGGGAACATGTCCATTGTCCCCTTCTTTTTCCTCTCTGACTAATGAACATGATGCTAGACAGTGGAGGAGCCATCTTGCCACCCTGAAGATGAGAGCAACAACCTAAGTATAAGAGAGAGAGTTCAGAGGAGCCTGATTCCTTTGAACAGCTTCAGCAGCCTGCCTGGATTACCCACTTTTGAATCCTTACCATGTGGACAAAAAAAAAAATCTGTATTTGATAAAGACATTGTGTAGTTGGGTTTCTGTTTACATGCATCCAGATACAATGCTAACTGATATATTTGATATTTCCATTTTTGTGCATTTCTTAAAGCTCTGTTAAGAAAATTGAGGAACAGGACTGTTATGGTTTGGATCTGGAATGTCTCCCCTAAATTTCTTGCATTGAAAAGCATGATCCCCAATGCAGCAAGATTTAGAGGTGGGGCTTTTAGGTGATGTTTAGGGTCCTGATCTCATTAATCCAACAATTGGATTAATCCATTGATAGTTGAATAAACTAGTGGGAGAAAGAACTTAGTTGGAAGAAGCAGATCACTGGGCATGCTCTATAAGGGTTTATCTAGTCCCTGGCCTTTTTCCCCTCCCACCCCATCGCCACACCCTTCTGTCATGATATTTTTGCGTTGGAGCCCGCTGACCATGGATTGAATCCTCTGAAATGGTGAGCCAAATAAATTTTTTCTTCTCGAAGTTGTTCTTGTCAGATATTTTGGTCACTGCAAGGAAAGCTCCTTTCCTAACCTACTGGACACAGTTCATTCTTCTATGACACATTTCTGTAACAATAGCTTACATGAAATTGATTAGTAAGAGAATGAGGAATCATAACATGGAAATTGCATTGGTTTGTATGCTATTTTCACTTATTATTACTATTATTATTCATACATTTTTTAGTATCAGGGATTGAACCCAGAGGTGCTTAACAATGAGCCACATCCCCACCCCTTTTTATTTTCTCCTCTTTGCTAAGTTGCTGAGGCTGTCTTTGAACTTGTGATCCTCCTGTCTCAGCTTCCCCAGCCACTGGGATTACAGATGTGCACCACGATGCTCAGCAGCACATTAATATTTTGAAGCAATGTATGAGTGGGTTTTGTTTGTTTTTGCAGTACTGGCGACCGAACCTGGGGCGACTCTATTAGTGAGCTTCATTCCTACTTTTCATTTTAAATTTTAGTACAGGATCTTGCCAAGTTGCCCAGGCTGTTCTTGAACTTGCAATCTGCCTGCCTCAGTTTCCCAAGTATTTGGGATTAGATTACAGATGTGCACCACAGTGTCCAGCTTTTAAGTGCTAATATTTTTATCAGAATTATTATTTGTGTTAGTGCTCTGCTTACAACATTGCATAAAATTTGATCAGTTTGCTCCAGACCTAAGTTGATTTTTAGCATGATTTTGCAAAATTCAATTTTTTTAAAAAAGGAATGCATTTATCCAGTGCAGCAGAAATCTCTGATTCTTAGAAATAGATATTAATCCTTGCCAGGACTTCTATTAATAGCCTGTATAGGTCAAATAATCATCTTATTGGACCTTTGAAAAGTACACTGAGTGATGAAAATAATACTATGTCATAAATGGCCTAGTCACAGAGGACAATCTTATGCATCATAGTATTCTTTACATAAAGGAGGTAATTTTCATTTGCAAGTACCCATATCTTCTAATTACCAGTGAATTCTGGAAACAAATCTCACAGGGCAAGCATTGTCTAGTTCCTGTCTACCTAATAGTCTCTAAACCAAGTGGCCATACTGCCAACTGAGCAACCTTTCATGAAACCTAAATGTATCATGATGAGCAACCAACTGCTCAGCTAAAGGCAATGCCATCAACAGATTTCTAAGTCAACCTCCACTCCTACAAAAAGACCATCTAAAACACATTCCATCCATAGAACCAAATAACACACTCAAAAATTAGAGTCCAGAAGAAAGGGGTGAGAAGAGAGGTAGATGTGTGAAACTTCCCTTTATCTTTTAACTAGAGTTCAGAAAATTAGCAATTCCTTCTATATTCTGTGTAGAGAACTAGACATAACTCTTCCCCCTATTTTGGCCAAGTCCTAACCAAAAAGGTCCCTTATGATTTAGCTCCTGCTCAACCCTCTAATTTCTATAATTCCACCACCACATATTCCACCCCAAAGCCACACTGGCTTTTTTTTTGCTGTTCCTCTTCTTCATCCAATACTTCACACACTTTCCCACCTCATGATCTTTGACATGCCTTTTCCTCTGTTTGGGATACTCCTTTCCTAGATAGTCACCAGATCCTCTCTTCCACCTCAATCAGATCTATGTTCAAATGTCATTTCCTGAGAGAAGCCTTTCCCTAAACCCCTTTTTCTAAAATGACATTTCCCATCTCTACCCACTTATTCTGTTTTTCCTAGGTAGCATTTATCATTACTAGGAATTATACATTAATTTGCTTATTTGTTGTCTATCGCCTGGTAGAAAATAAGTTCCACAAGTAAAGAGATTTCCTCTGGTTTGATCACTCTGGTGTCCTAGGACTTAGAACAATGGCTAACACATATCATTCAAAACTGTTTTAAGCACTAGGTTTACAGAAGAAGGGAACAAAACAAAAGTCTCTGCCCAATGGAGCTTCTATTCTGGTGGCACAACAAATATTTGTTGAATAAATTTTCAGCCTTATAACCAAAATCCATTAAAATTATACCCCATAAGCTCATTGTAATGTTAATGAGACTATAGTTACATTAATTTCCTGGGGCTAATTAACAAATTACCACAAACTAGATGGCTTAAAATAAGAGGAAATTATTCTCTAACAGTTCTGGAGGCCATAAGCCCCAAATCTAGGTGTTGGCAGAACTGTGCTCCCTCTGAAGACTCTAGGGAAGAACCTTCTTTGCTCCCAGCTTCTGGTGGTTGCCAGCATTCCTTGGCTGTGGAAGCATCAATCACTCCTATGCCTGTTTCAAATCTCCCCATTGCTCTCTTACTAAGATATATGTGATGTATTTAGAAGTCACCTGGATGATCCAGGAAATTTTTCCTATCTGAAGAGAAATCAGAAAAAAGCCACATCTTCAAAGACCCTTTTTCCACATACAGTAAAATTTACAAGTTCAAGGGATTGGAGCTGATTATCTTTGGGGGTATCATTCAGCTTACACCACTGATGTTCTGTAACCAAAGGAAAGTTCCCTTTAGAAGACTAACAGAAGCATCTTTTGCTTTCTGCTTTTTTCCTTTCCCATCCTCAGAAAACATGTTTACTTCTGGAAAACTAAGGTGATATTTTAGTCTGTTTGGACTGTTATAATCAAAGTACCATAGTACTTTGATTATAACAGTCCATTTGTTGTACGTAAACAACAAATTTATTTCTCACAATTTCTGAAGATTGGAGAAAATAAGATTTCAAAGTGCCTGCAGATTTGGTGTCTGAGGGCCCACTTTCTGGTTTATACACAGTCATCTTCTTACTGTATCCCCACATGGCAGAAGAGGGTGAGGTCTCTGGGGCCCCTTTTACAAGGACACTAATACCATTCATGAAGGCTCCATCCTCATGTCCTAATGACCTTCCAAAGTCCCTGCTTCCTCATATAATCACATTGAAGGTTAAGATTGCAACATTTGACTTGATGGGGGGATGCAAATACTCTGTCTATTTCAGGCAATGACTATTTTGTTATATAACAAAAAGAATTATATTTTCCAAAGAATCAGTGAAATAGTATTTATGACTCATTCATAAAAATGTTAGATTGTCTTCCATCAAGAAACTCCTACAAAATTAAGTTAATGAGGAGTGGAGGTGGCAAAGCTGTACTAGAGAATAAATTGTTTTATATCTTATATCACTAGGTTCTATCATGATTTGCAGACAGAATATAAAAGTATTAGCATTCAACACTTAGTCATTATCACCAAATCACAAAATCAAGCTGTGACCAGGGTCTTTGCCAAATGCCAATGAACACTATAGGTATGTGGCTTCATGGGGACACAGGGACTCCTGGCAGACTTTGACATGTTTGAGAGCTCCTAAGATAAAGGGACAAATACATTATTAACAATAAGGTCATTTTGGCACTATTAATCTCTTCTTAAACCTGGTTTGAAGGCCCAGAGTTTTAAACTTATTCTGCTTTTTGCTTCCTTAAAAAGACAAAAAAAGCATTCTACAACTTTATTCAAATAAAGTATTTTGACAACTTCTTTAGTGGGAAAGAATATGGATTATTTAAATATGGCCACATTTAATCAGTGTAAAGTTGCACTTATTTTTTTATAGTTATATTCTAGTCTTGTAAAAAAAAAATCTTTCTTGGGCTGAGGTTGTGGCTTAGTGGTAGAGCACTCACCTAGCACGTGAAAGGCCCTGGGTACAATCCTCAGCACCACATAAGAATAAATAAAGGTATTGAAAAAAATCCTTAAGATGATTAAAAAATATATTGTGTGTCCAACTACACCTAAAATTAAAAAAAAAATCTCATTCTTAAGTAATATATTTCTATTAAGAAATTCAGGTCTGAAAAAAGAGTTGAATAATTCTTATGAATTTTATTTCATTTATAAGAGACTTGGGGGAACATTTTAATTTTATTTCTGACATTAATAATTTAAAAAATCAAATTGTGAAAGTAAATTGCGAATTTCTCCTTTTCTAAACAAGGTTTAGAAAACCTAGTTTGGGACTGGATATGTAGCTCAGTGGCAGTTCATTTGCTGGATGTGTGCAAGACCCTGGGTTTGATTCCTAGAACCACAAGGAAGGACGGAAACAAAACAAAACAAAACACCTAGTGGTATTTTTGTTGTTTTTGCAGTGCTGAGAGTAGAACCAGGGACACACCTACCACCCAACTACATCTCCAGCCCCAAAAAACCTAAGTTGAAGAAAGACTATGAGTCCTATTTAGTCCATTAAATCGGCTGCATACATATTTTTTTTGGCAATTAAAAGTGCTTCAAATATGCTACTTTATTCTTTGAAGAATTACTGTTATGTTCTAGGCATGCTAGGCATTGAGGGTGCAAAAGGGAACAAGCCCCAGCTCCCACCCTCAATGAGTCTGTTGTGTGAAGGGGATGGAGGTTCGAAGGGATAATGTGGCTGGTGCCCTGATGGGGCTGGTAGGGTGTTGTAAAGGTGGAGCAGAGCCTCACCAGCCTGAGGGAGGTCAGGGAACTCTTCTGAAAGGAAGTTAAAGCCTGAAGAATGAGTAAAACTCAGCTAGTTGCTCTAACAGAGACCACAGGGTGCATGTGTATGATGGCCCAGAAGGGAGAGAAATGGAAGCCCTATAACATAACAAACATGTTTACTGTAAGAAGTGACAGGGACTGGGTCTGGTGGCACACACCTGTAATCCCAGAAGCTCAGGAGACTAAGTCAGGAGAATCACAAGTTTAAAGCCAGCCTCAGCAAAAGCGAAGTCTAAGCAACTCAGACCTTGTCTCTAAGTAAAATACAAAATAGGGCTGGGGATGTGTTTCAGTGGCCAGTGGTCAGTTCCCTTGAGTTCAATCCCCAGTATCCAAAAAAAAAAAAAAAAAAAAAAGTAACAGAAAGAGTTAAAAGAAGAGTTTGGGTCAGCTCCGGTGTGGCCCCATATACTTAAGGAAATATGGACTCTGAAAGGCCATTGAAGGATTTTTCAAGCAGGGCAATAACATACTTTTTATAATGATCATTTTAGTAGCAGCAAGACTGAAGTCGAGACCTGTCAGGATGGGGGAAGGGGAACCATGCTTACCTGGACTAGAGCTGAGGTGGTGGGGGAACAGAAAAGAAATTGATAACTTCGAAAAATAAATTTCCCCAAGTAATATTCTTGAAACAAACAATATACTGATATGCTTTTCTGGAGCCATGACAAATGTTAATGGTCAGTGATGAACGAGTTTTCAAATTGCCTGCCTAGAAGCCTAATTTTATGCCTCCACGAACAGGCTTGAAAATAGCTGTCTCTAATTTTTATTCCTAAGGTTATATGACATTATCCTAAATAAGCAAATCTAGCCTTCCACACAGTATGGAAACATGTCAAAGCTGCTGATCCCAAGGGCGTAGGTATGGAAGCAGAAGCAAGCAGCAGAAGCAGAAGCTCCCTCCTCGGGCTAGTCACCTGGAGGATTCGCGTGCTGTGACTCTACCTCACCCAGTTCCCAGGTCCCTCGTCCCCCGCCCCCGCGTAAAGAGAGAGAAGCTGGTCACACAACACGTCACAGACATGGAAAGATCGAGAATCTCTTCTCCCCCCATCCACACAACACACCATTCCTCCGCCTTCACCTCGGCAGTACGGGCGCCGCCTTGGAGCGAATGGCATCATTTCTGTGTGGCATTTCTTTTCTACTCCAGCAGGTGGCGATGAGTGTTTACCAAAACGTCAGAGAACTATTCAGAGCCAAGACCAGAAGGGCACGAATATTGAGCATTACTAATTAAATGCCAACCTTAAAATATTTAAATTTTGTTTAAACTGGCGTAATATGTAAGGCCTACACAAGACCGTAGGAATTGCAAACTATTATGACAGAATTAGGGAATCTTAAAATATTCAAAAAATAGAATCCTCAATTTAATGGCATATATTAGAAGATGATGCCTCTGACAAGGGCTAGTGGTGAAACAAAAAGGATAGTATGCATACGGTCCTAGGAGATAACTCTGAGCTGCCAGGACAATCAACCAGCTGTAACCAAGGGCCTTCTTATTTCTCCCAAATATGGCTTCCCATGGCACAGGTGGCTTCCTCCATCCCAGCAAAGGTGGGGCTGCAACTTCCCATGGACATGCAACAGCTGGCTTTTTCAGATAACTCCTGACAGCTATATCTAAAACCAGACAACCTGATACCAAGTCAGTGTGTGGACCCAGCTGACAAAGATGTTCAACATTCCACCTTGAGGCCTTTGTTCCCTAACAAAAGGGGAGGGGATGCCCCTGCGCTGGAATGTTCATTTGTGACATGTCCAACAGAGGCCTTCTCTTGCAGACTTCTGGATTGTAAGTCTCACAGCAAAGTCAGTTCATATCTTTTTTTTAAAAAAACACTTTTTTAATACCTTTATTTTATTTATTCATTTTTATGTGGTGCCAAGGTTCGAACCAGTGCCTCACACATGCTAGGCAAGTGCTGTACTACTGAGCCACAACCACATTCCCAGTCCTTTATCTTTGATGCCATGAATTTGCCTGAGAGCCATTGCCCAACAAACATAACAGGCTTCAAGGTCTTCCCAGATAGTGAGTGCTCCTTCTGTCTTCCATGGTCTCAACCACTGTAATTTCTCTGGAGACCAACAATATAGAGAATGAGACAGTATTCTGATTGCAAGAAGGTAAAGAAAGCCATAGTCTGTTTCTCAGTGAAATGTCTTCTTTTTTTTAAGAATATGCATCTTTAATCTTTTATTTATTTATTTTTGTTGTTGTTGTTGTTGTAGTTGGACACAATATCTTTGTATGTGGTGCTGAGGATCGAACCCAGGGCCTCACGCTTGCTAGGCGAGCGCGCTACCACTGAGCCACAATGCCAGCCCTGAAATGTCTTTTTGTTTTTAATATTTATTTTTTACTTGTAGTTGGACACAATACCTTTATTTTATTTATCTTTACATGGTGCTGAGGATCGAACCCAGGGCCTCCTATATGCCAGGCAAGCGCTCTACTCCTGAGCCATAACCCCAGCCTAGTGGAATATCTTGTAAGCAATTTTAAAAGGCATCATTTGTATTTGGTATAAGACTTAAGAAATCTCTACTTTTCATTTATCTGGTTTTGTTGTTTCTTGGTTTTTGGGGGGTGGGTTTTTTTGTTTTTGTTTGTTGTTGTTCTTTTTATTTTGAGACAGATTCTCACTATGTTGCCTAGGCTACTCTCAAACTCCTGGGCTCAAATGATCCTCTTGCCTCAGCCTTCCAGGTAAGAGGGACTACAGACAAGCTCCATCAGACCTGGCCTCCTTTTTGCATTCTTATCTATGGCACCATCAGTTTGTTGATTTGTAGAATCGACTCAGGCATTTTCTATGGAAACATTCAAGTTTTCTCAACACTCCCTTTCTATGGATTTGATGGAGGCACTGAAGAAAAGAAATTTTCCATTCTGACATCCACTTGTAGAGTCTTCCATGCTTCAAAATAAATGAATAAAGACCTTATTCATCATAAAACAACAAAGTTTCATGATTTCACAACTTCTTTTGTTTATAAACAAAATCTTTTATCTCTAGCATACCCAACTAATGATTGAAAAACCAAGAAAGAATAGGTCTCTCAGGTTAAATTATGGAAATTCCTGTTACTATGCAAAATGATTATTCTCTCTCTTTTTTTGCTCTTTCCACCAAAATATTCAATGAATATACTGCTAAAATAAATTAAACAAAAGAAATAGTAGTATAGTGGTACTGGTTTGAATTTCAGTTCGTGAAGTTGAACCACAAACTATCTCAGTGCAATGTCCACAAACCTTGTTTAGATGAGCTTACAGTAGGGATGACTTGGGGGTAGAGGGTGCCACTTGTTATCTCCAGATAACCTCATCAAGCATTAGTACAGCCACCAAGAAAAGAGAATCAAGCCAATCCAAGTGTAACCAGCCACCTCCACATTGAATACAGAGAAGAGGACAAATCATCTGTGAGACAATCTATGAGCAGATTGTTCTTTTGAACATAATTAAGAGACTATGTTTGTAAGTAACCTTGAGGATTCAACTTATTTTTACTCAGAGATGTGACAAAATTTTATAAATTGCCACTGATACTCTTCCTAATATGTAAAATTACACAAAACCCTTTATATTTTTTTCACTTTGTAAGACCCATTACAAGTTTACACACTTTTTCAAAACAAAAAATTATATTTTTCAGTCAAAATTTATAGAAAACCCCTAAGTATAAGAAAACAAATATAATCTTATACTTAAAAAAAAATCATGTCAGCCAGGCACAGTAGTGCATGCCTGTAATCCCAGTGGCTCCAGAGGCTGAGGCAGGAGGATCACAAGTTCAAAGCCAGCCTCAGCAGCTTAGCAAGGCCCTAAACAATTTATCGAGACCCTGGCAAAATAAAAAATAAAAAGGACTGGGAACGTGGTTTTGTTGTTTTTTGGTGAAGGGCTCCTGAGTACAATCCCCAGTACCATATTAAAAAAAAAATGTGTGTGTGTGTGTATATATATATATATATATATATATATATATATATATATATATTCATCTAATATATAAACAAGCCTATGAACTTTAGTCATAATTTGAAGATGTAAAATAACTATTTGCATGTTTTCTTTTATTAACTTATTTGACTTACAAATAGAATCATACTGTTTTTTAACCTGCTTTTCCACTTAAAGATCTATCCTGGACATCTTTCCATCCAATATCACTTTGCAATTCCACATTTATAGATATTTGCATTGTTTTCAACTTTTCATGTTCTAAACAATGCTGCAATAATATCCTATACATATGCTTTGTGCCCTCAAATTATCATCATCATTATTATTATTTGTACTAGGTATTGAACCAAGGAGTGCTTAACCACTGAGCCACATTTCCAGGTCTTTTTATGTTTTAAGATAGGGTCTCTCTAAGTTGCTTAGGACCTCACTAAGTTCCTGAGGCTGCCTTTGAACTTGTGATCCTCTTGCCTAGCCTCCTGATTGGCTGGGATTACAGGCGTGCTCCACTATGCCCAGTTTCAAATGAGTATTTGTAAAAGATCAATTGCTAGAGATAAAAATGGTGAGTCAAACAGGATGAGTATTTAGATTTTAACGGATATTGCCAAATAGTCCCCCAAAAATGTCAAACTGCTTTATGTTCTTGTGTAAACATTGTATCAGACTTTTAAAATATGGGCAAACTTTCTCTGAAAGAAATTCTTTTCAGAATCTAGAACGTAAAACAGAAAAGGAGCTTTGCTGTAGAAAAGGAGCTTTGCTGTAGAAGAAGCTAGTTCAGGGGTGAGACACATCAGCTCAACCACCTGGCTCCTTCCTTAGCCCTTTGTCACTCCACGTGCCCTCTGGGAGCACAGTTCAATATAGGCAGTTCCTTTCTTCCTAACATAATTGTGTTTATATGTATATAACTGGCTGACCATGAAACTAACATAATTAAGACCAAAAATTACTGTAAAATTTCTAATTACATCTCAATTTCAGACACAATTTTCAGAAATTTAGTCCCATAACTTTTATATGTGTTCTTCTATGAGTTCCTTTTCCTTTCTAGTGAACATCTGACTTTGGCTGATTTCTATTCTGTTTAGTCAAATGATTCCCATCTTTGTCTTATTTGTACAGAGTATTTGAAAACAATCTAAATTTGGCTATCACTGGCATTAGCTCTTTAATTTTTGTTCCCTTCATCTTAGTAAGAAAGGGCAAATAATTGCATAGACATAAATTTTTCAAGCAGAAGTAGTGACTGCTAAAAAGGGAATTTAAATTACTCTTGGCTATATCATCATTCCAGAGTTCAAAATAGGAATTCATTAGCTGATATAGAAAGACTTGAATTCAATGAAAGGTGGGTTGGCACATGACTGTGTACACACACAAGGGCAAGTAGTCAAAATCTGCAGGACCACCTCATAGCACTGCAATCGGAGACTCTCTGTATCCAATGGCTTGCTGGATCCAATTTTTTAAAAAACAGTGTTACCAGACTTTAACAATCTATTTTTTCCAGGGAAACAATGAAAAGCAAATTCACAGATAAAGAATATATAAATGTCCATTTAGGATAGGAGCTACTATACCAGTGATCTTCAGAAACAGACGCCTCTCCCAGAGCTCTCACTCTGCATGTAAGCTTCGGTGAGACTCTCTTAGCCTCCAATCCCCTGATATACCAGGAAAATGCAAGTCTCCTTTTTTTCTCTAAACCTTTTCACTTTTATTCTGATTTTTGCCCAATTGAAGAGAAATCATCCAAAGTTTATTTCAAGGTTGTTTCACATATGTATAATTAGGCTTATTATTTTCAGCCAATCAGGTTTTATCCCTTTTTTGATAATTGTATAATGCTTCCTTAAAGGCAACCAGAGATTCTGGCACTTAGAAACAAGGATGAAGTGCATTTGATATCAAAAAAGAACAAATCTTTAGCCTCAATCAGATACTTATTGTGAAAGAAGGTGGTGGTGGGGAAGCCAGTAGGAGAATACACACAAAATTCTAGAATTATTTTCTATGTTGTTTCAATATATGAATTCCTATGAAGGAATGTGCTAGCTGCTAAAGGTGTACAAAATGCATAAATCATGGTCAGTATCCTGAGTTTATGATGTCATGGGGGAGGCTCAGCATACCCACCAAAAAAAGTTTTGTGCTATTTTAAGACTGCTTATGAATAAAATGTGATCTGTGTTCTAAAGATTACAATTACTACAGAAGTTCTACTCTTTCATATTCTCAGTTCATTAATTCCTTTACTTTCATGGGCCCTACTGCCCTCTGTAGATTTCCCACCCAGCCACTGCCATTACATCAGTATCTCAGAATTCTCTGCCCTCAGATCTTTCATATCTGTCTTATCAGTCCCTGTTCCTAGGTAAGCTTCACTGTCTGCCTTCTCAGCATGCTAAGCATCACTGGAGAGAATTATGCTCTTTATTTGATTCTCTATGATATCTCAGAGTAGCTCTTCCATTTTTTTTCCTACTTTCCTGGAGAACCTAATCCCTACAGAGGACCTATCTCCCAAGAACATCTGGCATGATTTCATTTTCTGTCATTTGAATCTGAGAATTTTTCTGACCCTCACTTTTCTTTCTTTTCTTTTCCAGAAATAACTTATCTAAAAAACAAAACAAGAAAAAAAAAAAAACTTCACCTTTTCCTGATGATCCTCTCCCTTACAAGCTTATTTCTCCACAATCTTACCTAACTACAGTGCCCCTCTTTCCTGTGAGATCTTCACTTTCTTGGGCTTCAATTGGCTCCTTCTCAACTCAAAGACATGTGTAAGACTCTCCTCTTCCAAACTTCCTGCTTTTTTATCTATTACCTCAAAGTATAGTAGAATAAAATGGTAAGTGCTTATTATCTCACAGTTTCTGGAGGTCAGGATTGGAGATCAGCTTAGCTGGTGGTGGTGCTGACTCTGGGTCTCTGATGAGGCTACAATCAAGATACAGCCAGTGCTTCGGTCACCAGAATGCTCTTTTGGGGCTAGGAAACTACATCCAAGTTGAGAGCTGGCTCACAACATGGCAGCTGGCTTCCCCTACAAGTGGTCCCAGAATACCATTAAGAATAAAAACCCAGAGCCTTTATGATCTAGTTTCAGAAGTGTTCACCATCAATTTGCTAGAAGCAAGCCATTAAATCCAGTCCATACTGGAAGGATAATTAGTTTCCATCTCTTAAAGAAAGGAATTATTTTTATTTTTTAAAAAAATATTTTATTAGGTGTCGGTGGACTTTTTTTTTTTTTTAATGTGGTGCTGAGAATCAAACCCAGTGCCTCACATAGGCCAGACAAGTGTGCTACCACTAAGCCACAATCCCAGCCCTTAAAGAAAGGAATTTTTAAAACTATGTGGACATATTTATTTATTTATTTTTTAAAGAGAGAGTGAGAGAGGGGGGAGAGAGAGAATTTTTAATATTTATTTTTTAGTTCTCGGAGGACACAACATCCCCCACTGGTAAGTGGTGCCAAGGGTTGAACCCGGGCCGCACGCATGCCAGGCCAGCACGCTACCGCTTGAGCCACATCCCCAGCCCCACGTGGACATATTTAAAAATCACCTAATCTCTCAAGCCCCTCGTCAAGGTTCTTAGTCCTTCAACCTACTTCTCTGTTTTCATCCTCCTTTCAGGCCATTCTTCTTAAAGTAGGGATTCCCTTACTTTATCCTCTCATCGCTCAGTATTCAACTATTGACAGTTTAGATTGTTTTTCCCTAACTGAACCTACTGCTATTGAGCATTACATCCAAATCAGTACCATGCTCATAGCCCTAGGAAATCACAGCCTGCCTTTCCATCTTTTCTCCCACGGTTTCCTTGCTCCTTTAGCCAGATGGACTTCTCGCCATTGGCCAAATAAACCCTCTGCTTTCCCATCTCTGTGCCTTCACTCAGAGGGTCACCCTCACCAGGAAAGGCCCTCTTGACACTTTCTCATTTTCAGGACCCAGTTCAATTCCAAGATTTCATTGATTTTTCCCTCCCTCCTCCACACTCCCAGAGCACATTGATGGTCAACTTTAATATAGTCATCCTGTTTTTCACTAATATAGTACTGGCATATACCTGTGTATTCCTTTTGGCACCCCAACAATATCTTGCTCAGTCTGAGTCCTTAATCTTTTTTGAATGAATACATTTACCTAAATCATTAAAATGTAATTTTACTCTCAACAAAAGGCAAATTAAAGTCTCTATAATCTCCAACGCTGTTAAATTAATATGTCAAGCCACAGGAAATTGCAGAATAGTCTCTGCTAGAGAAGAATACAGTTTTCTATTGTTTGAACAATTTTAATGGAATGACTCAAATTAAATCATGATTATTCACCAAAAAGATTTGCCTCCGAGATATGTTTGCATGTAGTATTTTTACAATTCTTGGTCAACATGAAATTTCCATGGAAACAGATCACACACACTAGAGAAGAAAGGAACTGAATTGTGTTTGAGCTGCATTTTGTCATCTCCATGGAGCTATTTGTGCTAAATATTTGAGTGTTCAGGGAAACTATAATATAAAAATCCCCTAAGTAAAGATATAATATTTAATGCTTTTAAAATGGCAATATCTTCTATTAATTTAAAAATATTATTAAAATGTGGAGACAATGTAAAAAGAAGTTTTAATATTTCTTGAATCATACTCTTTTTCAGCAAATAAATCCTTTTTGTCTGTTTGCTAGTGCAAAAAAGGGAAAGGAATTAAAAGCCCAGGATACAAAGTGTGATGTTGCTATTTTTAGTCCATAGATAAAATAATTTGTTCTGGATATCATTCAACTATGGAACAACAACAACAACAACAGAAAACCCTTTAGTCTATTAGTCTATGTTTGTTTGTCTCACAGTGATCTAACAATTTGATTCCAAATATGACTAATTAATATAAGAAGTTTTATAAAAATATATGTTCAGAAACTATAAGATATAAATTTTTTTCATTCACTAAATGGTGCTGTGAATATAAATGTGTGTGTGTATGTGTGCGTGTGTGTGTGTGTGTGTGTGTGTTTACTTTATTGTGTGTGTGTGGTGGTACTGGGGATTAAACCCAGGGACTTATACATATTAGACAAATGCTCTACCACTGAACTATATTCCAAACCCTTTCTTAAAATTTTATTTTGAGTCATAGTCTTAAGTTGCACAGGCTGGCCTTAAACTTGTGATCCACCTGCCTCAGCCTCCCCAGTGACCGAGATTATAGGCATGCTGGCTGGTGCTGTAAATCTTTATAACAATGTGTTCTTTTCTTAAGCAATGTAAAAACTTACTCAGGAACTTAAAATAATTAGAAATATTGCATCTTGAGTATATTGTCCTTCTCTAATATCCTCTAATATGTCTTTGGAATATTAATCTTTTGCCTGGCAGGGTGGAGCATGCCTATAATCTCAGTAGCTCTGGATGTTGAGGCAGGAAGACCACAAGTTTGAGGCCAGCCTAAGCAATTTATAGGCCCTAAGTAATTTAGTGAGACCCTGTCTCAAAATTTTCAAAATTAAAAAAATAATAAAAATAAAAAGGTCTGGGTGGTTGAGTGCACCTGAGTTTAATCCCCGGTACCACCCCCACCCCACCTCACACACCCTTACCAAAAAAAGGGAGGTCTTAGGATGTGGTTCTGGCTCTGTCTTTAAGTGCCCCTAGATCCAATTCCCCTTACAATAAAAAAAAAAAATGTGAAAAAGAAGCCAGGTGTGGTAGCACACACCTATAATCTAGCTACTTGGGAGACTGAAGCAGAATGGCAAGTTTGAGGCTAGCCTCAGCAATTTAGTGAGACCCTGTCTCAAAATAAAAAGGGCTGGACTCTTTCTAAAATTAATTTAACTTACCATCTTAACAATCTAAAGAAGGAAAACCAGCTGAGCGCAGTGGCACACCTGAAATCACAGTGGTTCAGGAGGCTGAAGCAAGAGGATTGAGAATTCAAAGCCAGCCTCAGCAAATTAGCAGGGCCCTGTCTCTAAAAAAATATATTTAAAAAGGGCTGGGGATGTGGCTCAGTGGTTAAGCACCCCCTGGGTTCAATCCTCAGTACAAAAAAAAAAAAAAAAAAAAACCAGAAAAGAAGAAGGGAAACCACATGATTATGTTCATTGATACAGAAGGGAAAAAAGGGAAAAACAATTTAATTAAATGTCAAAGGCAGGCACAGAAGCTTACACCTGTAATCCTGTTATCCTGTGATGACACAATCATGTCATCTGCAAATAGAGAAGCAGCTCAGTAGTAGAGTGCTTACACAGCATGTGCAAGGCCCTGGTTCAAACCCCTGCCATCCCCCCACACCCCAGAAAAAAGAGTGAAAAAATCCTGAAAAGGAGAGTGATAATTCTCAGATTCCAGCATAAAGATTGCCAAGAAAAAATCTTAATTGTCTAATAGGAAAAAGATTAAAGTTATCATAAGGACTACTTTGTTGAGTATCTATCATGAATCAGGCATTTTACATATATCACCTTATTTAACTTGAAAAACCCTGAAGATTTGGTATTTTACTGATGATTGAGGCTAAGCGAGGTTAACTGCTTTAAGACACACTGCTAGTATTTGGAGAACTGGAATGTGAATTCAGGCTTGTTTTAAAAGCTTACCTTATGCTGATATATCAATATGATAGAATACTGGAGAGCTCTTAAAAAAATAACTTTGATGTCCACCAATGTAGAATGTTTATAACAATGTAAATGCAGTAGAATATAAAATATAAACATTCAATGATCATTTATATAAGGAAACTCAAAGAGACAGACATGGTGGCTCAGGTTTGTAATCCCATCAATTCAGGCAGCTGAGGCAAGGAGGATCATAAGTTTGAGGCCATTCTGGGCAATTTATCTAGGCCCTAAGAAAGTAAGTGAGATCCTGTCTCAAAATAAAAGGATCTGGGGATGTAGCTCAGTGGTAAAGTGCCCCTGGGTTCAATCCCCAGTACAAGGGGGTTTGGGGGAAGAGAACTCAGAGAAAAAACAGTTGCCACTAGAGCAATGAGAATTTTTGGATAAAATTATACCTAAATATTTTGCTTCTTTGCAGCTATTATGTTATCTTTTAAATATTTGTTTTTGATTCACTGTCAGTCTAGAGAAATTCAATTGATTTTGTGTGTTGAACTTGTATCTTGCAACTTTGCTGAATTTACTTATTAGTTCTAGAGTTTCTTCAACAGTTTCCTTGGGGTTTTCTTTGTAAATGATCATGTCATCTGAAAATAGAGGATTGTTTTGTTTTTCTTCTTTTTCCTATCCCATCTGTGTGACTTTTCTTTTTCTTGCCACCGTTGCCTGGGACTTCCAGTCTGATGTTGTCTAGGTTTAGGAAGAGTACACAGCGTTGTTTTGCTCCTAATCTTAGGGAAAGCATTCAGCCTTTCATCAGTAAGTATGATGCTAGTCATAGGTTTTTGTTTTTTTTAAAGATGCTCTTTATCATGTTAGGAAAGTTACTTATATCCCTAGTTTGATTATGAATTCTTTTCATGCGTGAATTGATGGTTTTTTCCTGTTAGTACTAGGGACTGAACACAGGTGTGCTTTACCTCTGAGCTACATTCCCAGTTCTTTTTATTTTTTATTTTGAGACAGGGTCATGTTAAATTGCCTAGGCTGGACTTGAATTTATGATCCTCCTGCCTCAGCCTCTGAGTAGCTGGGATTACAGGTATTTGCCACTGTGCCTGGCTTTGACAATTAACTCTTCTTTTTAACTCTATTTTATTTATTTTTATGTGGTGCTGAGAATCGAACTCAGTGCCTCATATGTGCTAGGCAAGTACTCTACCACTGAACTACAGCCCCAGTCCCGACAATTAACTATTAAAATGTTTTCTTCTAAATCAGTTAATATAATCATGTGGTTTTAATTTTTTTTTTTAAAGAGAGAGTGAGAGAGAGAGAGAGAGAATTTTTTAATATTTACTTTTTGGTTCTCGGCGGACACAACATCTTTGTTTGTATGTGGTGCTGAGGATCGAACCTGGGCCGCAAGCATGCCAGGCGAGCACGCTACCGCTTGAGCCACATCCCCAGCCCAGTTTTAATTCTTTAGATTGTGAAGGTGGTCGATTACATTAATTTTCAAATATTAAACCAGTTTGCATTTCCAAAATAAAGTCTGTTTGGTCATGATGTGTTCTTAAAATATATATATATAGTACTGAATTTAGTTTGCTAATATTTTGTTGAAGATTTTTATCTGTTACGAGAGACATTAACCTGTAGCTTTTGGTATCAGGGCAACAATAACTTCATAAAATGAGGAATAAAGGATTTTTTCCTTCTTCAACCCCAATCATCTTTCCATATTTTATCTTTGGCGACCTTTGGTAGTTTTAGCTTGCAAGAAATTGGTTCCTTCCATCTAAGTTGTTGAGTTTGTATATGCACTGTTTTTCATGATTCTCTTATTATCCTTTTAATGTCTATAAAACATGTGATAGTGTCAAGTTTCCATGTGGGTACTAGTAATTTGTGTCATCTTTATTTTTGTTAATCTTGCTAAAAATTTATCAATTTTATTGATTGTTTCCAAGAGCTAACTTCAAGTTATTGATTTTCTCCATTGATTTTCTATTTTCAATTTAGGTGTGCTTGTTATTTTCTTCATCCTGCTTGCTTTGAACTTATTTTGCTCCTCTTTTTCTAGTATCTTAAGATGAAAACTGAGGTCATGATTAGAGAGCTTCCTTCTTTTCTAATGCTAAAAATTTCCTCTAGACAACATTTTAGCTGTATCCCACAAGTTTTGATAGAGTATATTTTTCTTCTTTTAACTTCAAAATATTTCTAATTTCCTTTAAGACTTCCTCTTGGATCCATGGATTATTTAGAAGTATATTGTTTGGCCAGGTTTGGTGGTGCAATGCCTGTCATCTCAGTGGCTCCAGAGGCTGAAGCAGAACGATCTCAAGTTCAAAGCCAGCTTCAGCAATTTAGTGAGGCCTTAGACAACTCAGCAAGACCCTGTCTCTAAATAAAATACAAAACAGGGCTGGGGATGTGCCTCAGTGGTTGAGTGCCCCTTATTTCATGTACCAAAAATCATTTAATACTTAAGGTTTTGAGATTTTCTTATTCCTTTTCTGCTATTGATTTCTAATCTAATTCCATATGATCAGAGAACATATTTATTATTATTATTATTTTGGTATTGGGGAAGAGCACTGAAGTCTCCAATGATAATTGTGGATTTGTCTATTTCTTTCAATTCTTTTTTTTTTTTTTTAATTTTTGTAGTTGTAGATGGACAGAATGTCTTTATTTTATTTGGTGCTGAGATTTGAACCCAGTGCCTCATGCATGCTAAGCAAGCATTCTGCCACTGAGCTACAGCCCCAACCCTCTTCTTTCAATTTTAACAGGTTTTGCTTCATGTATTTTGAAGTTCTATGGTTAGGTGCACACACAATTAGAATTCTTACATACTCTTAATGAAATCAACTTCTTTATAAGAATAAATGAGTTGACCTTTTTCCCTTGGTATTTTCTTTGCTCTGAAGTCTAACTTGCCTGATTTTCATATAGCTATTCAAGTTTTTCTTTTGATTATAGAGTTTGCTTATCTTTTCCCATTCTTTTTACATTTAATCTTTGTCAAATTTGAAATGAATTTCTTATAGACAGCACTTATTGGGTCATAAGGTTTTTTTCTGGGTTCATTTGAACAATTTCTGTTTTTAGTTGAGGTTATTTGCATTTAATATTAGTACTAATATATTTGATTTAGGTCAATTTTTTTGTTTTGGTTTGATCCTTGTTTTTCATTCCTTTGTTTTCCCAAACTGCCTTCTTCTGTTCTTTGTTTGAATTTTGTTTTACTATTCACTTTGATGTGTTTATGGAGATTTTTACTACATCTCTGTCCAGTTTTTTACGGTTGCTCTAGTAACTATAATATGCCTAACTTTTTGATATGCATATACAATTTATTATCAAATATATAATATCAGTTTGTATTATCACTATAAGTAGAATGTAAAAATATTACCACCATGTAGCTTTTCCAAATGTCCTCTAATCATTGAGAACCCCCTCAGACATTGTTATATTTTCATTTTCAGCCAATAAACATGTTTTAAAGAACACAGAGGAGAATAATAATTTGTTGAATCTACCCATCTATTTACCATTTCTATTGCTCTTTTTTCATTCCTAATGTTCTAAATTTCCTTTTAGTATCATTTCCCTTTCTCATAAAGACTTCTTTCAGCAATTCTTTCTGTTTGTACCCATTTTCATTCATCTGAGAATGTTTTATTTTCCTTCAATTCTGAAGAATTTGTTGCTGGATATACAATTCTGAAATGAGTTTTTCACCACCCCACCCCACCTCGTCCCAGCACTTCAAAAATAGCTTACTTTCTCTGGTTTTTATGGTTTCTTATGAAAAATTCACCATTATTTGAATCATTGAGTGCTTTATATTTTCTCCTCCAAGTTTTTTTTTTTTCTTGTGTGTGTGTGTGTATGTGGAGTGGGGAAGGATTTCCTTTAAGAGTTTTCCAGCTGGGCACGGAAGCACACACCTGTAATCCCAGTGGCTCTGGAGGCTGAGGCAGGAGGATCCAAGTTCAAGGCCAGCCTCAGCAATTTAGTGAAGTCCTAAGCAACTTAGTGAGATTCTTGTCTGCAAACAAAATATAAAAAAGGGCTGGGGATGTGGCTCAGTAGTTAAGTGCCCCTGGGTTCAATCCCCAGTATCAAAAAGAAAAAGAAAAAAAAAGAATTTCAAATAGTTGTGGAGGTGGAAGGACTACTACTTTAGCTGCTCAAAAATCAGAATCATCTCTTTAACAATAAAAATTTTTAAAAATAAAGAGTTTGCCTCTGTGCTCAGTTTTCAGCAGTTTGATTATGACATATCTAATCGTGACTTTCTTTGAGCTCATCATCTGTGAGGTTTGCTGAAATTCTTGAATCTGCATCTTTATGTATTTCATCAAGTTCAAGAAGTGTTCAAACATTATTTCTTTTAATATTCTTTTCTGCATCACATCTCACAGTCTTTCTCCTCTCTGGGACTCTGAGAACATATACACTAGACCTTTTAGTATTATCCCACAGATTCATAAGACTCTCTTTTTGTTTAATCTTTCTTCCTCTGTTGTTCAGATTACTAATTTCTATTATATACCTTTGAGGTTACTAGATTTTCTCTGCCATCTGTCCTTGAGCTCATCTCATGATTTTGGTTATTATATTTTCAATTCTTACATTTCCATTTGCTTCTTCTATGTTTTTGCTGACACTTTCTTTTTTATTTATTTATTTCAAGAGTGTTCTTGAAATAGTTATGTAATAACTGCTTTAAAAGTCTATCAGAGGGCTGGGGTTGTGGCTCTTCGGTAGAGTGCTTGCCTAGCCCTGTGTTCGATCCTTAGCATCACATAAAGAGAAATAAAGGTATTATGTCCAATTACAACTAAAAAAAAAAAATTCTATCAGAGAACTACAATATCTGTGTCATCTTAGTATGTTTTCTTTTCCCTTTTTAGATTGTCCTGCTTTTTTCAAAGCTGAGTAATTTTAGATTGTATTTTGGATATTTTGAATATTATTCTGCATGACTATAGGTTTTGTTTAAATCCTATAACTTTGATATTCTTGTTTCAAAAGGCAATCAATATGGTTGAGATAAGACTAAGTTTCAACCAGACTTCTCCAGGTTGTGATTTCAGTTATCAATTCAATTTTCAAAGGTTTTACAATGTTGTTTGAATCTGTTCTGCATGTTTACCACCTAGTGGCCAGTCAAGATTCTGGGTAAGAAGAGTAGCTCAGCTCTCAAGGTCTATGGTATGGTGTTGTGTTTTAGATGCACGCACTAAAAGCTTGGAAATTAGCCTGGAATAAATGAATTCTTCTTTCCAGAGCTGCTCCTTCTAATCAGTTGTCTTGTTTTTGACCAGTTCCCTGGGGTGTCCCTTTATAGTTCTCTGATCAAAAAGCTAGGGTTTTATGTAGCACACTTTGCTGTTCACTTCCTGTGACTGTGCCTTTGTCTGGAGTCAAGCCATGGGAGTACAGAGATGGAAAAAAAGCAATGCAGGTTTTCCACTTACCCTGTGCTTAGAGTTTTGGCAGCACAGCCCCTCTAATCAAAAAGAAATGTTCCCTTTCCTCAAAGTTTTAGGCACTTGCTGGCTCCTTTTATCATTACTGTTACATTACTGCTACTGTTAGAGGATTACTTGGGATATAAGAATGGTGAAAAGAAACAAAGAAAGTATATGGGATCCCCTATATTCTCACTATATATTGGGAAACTCTTCCAAATCCTGTAGCCATAATCTGTGCTTCCAGTTCTTTGGCTGCATTGAGTCCAGGCTAGGGTATCAGAGGGGGAAGCACTAAACTCTCTGCAAGTTCAATTCACTCTGACACTTCAAATTCATCTCTTCTTCCCCAACTTTCCTGGTTCTATTTACTTTTCAGAATCCTCAAATAACTGATCTATACATTTTTTCCCTATGTTCATTGGGAAAGACAGGACTTAGTCCTTTTTCATATATATGAAGGCGTGTGTGTGTGTGTGTGTGTGTGTGTGTGTGTGTATATATATACACCTTTGTTTTTATTTATTTTTATGTGGTGCTGAGGATCGAACCCAGGGCCTCACACGCACATTGCAAGTACTCTACTGCTCAGCCACAACCCCTGCCCCTTACTCCTTCTTATATAGAAGTAGATCCTTCCTAAAATAGTGATGAGATCATTTGAATTATAGTTTTTTATCTTTACTTTTACACTATTTTAAAGCTGACTGAGTGTAAACAATTTTAAAAAGATATTTCTAGACCCAAATATTATAAGTCGAACTATTGGATCCACAATTGACTTACAATAATTGGAGGGTTTAAGACACCAACATTTAATTAGAAGAAAAATACACTGATGTGTACTCCTCCATTGTTTTGTGTGTGTTTCTCTGGTTGTAGTATAACATGTTTTCTATTAATACTCAATTAACCCACCAAAATGTCACATAAAATTTTAAGTAATTCAGAATTTGGAGTGGGATTCACTTACATGATGGGAGTTTGACTTATAAGAAAGCACATAGTGAAATACATAAGATTTAGTGCTACTTAGGAGTTGATTCAGCTGTGAATGACAAAGAAAACTCCACAATATATCTGTAAAATACAAACAGGAAGTAAGTAGCCCAAGGTTGATATGTTTTATTGTATTAGGAACCCATGGTCCTTTATTTCTTTTTTTAAAATATTTATTTTTCAGTTTTCAGTGGACACAACATCTTTATTTTATTTTTTAAGTGGTGCTGAGGATCGAACCCAGTGCCCTGCACATGCCAGCCGAGCGCGCTACCGCTTGAGCCACATCCTCAGCCCAATGACCCTTTTTTCTTGATGCTCTGCCATGCATGAGCTTGATTCCCTCATGACTGTCTCAGATTCAAAATGATGAGATTCAGCCATCACAGGAAGAATGAAAAGGAGAAGGCCCATGGTTCCTCTCTTTTAAGGACACTTCCTAAAGGTTGCAGATAGATCTTCTGCTTACATCTTTTTGGCTACAATACAGTCACAAGGCCACAACTTGCCACAAGAAAGGTCGGGAAATGTTGGGAAGTTATACCCATCTAAAAATTAGAGCTTCTGTTACCACAGAAAGGAAAAAAATGATTATTAAAGTCAAGTAGTATTCTCTGTCACAGTTATTGAAGGCCAATTAGTATTCTCTTTATTCTTAAGAAATCCTTAAGTATCAGAATCTAAATTCAAGTTAGCATAAAAATAAAGGAATATATTGGCTAATCTAACTGGAAAGACCAAAGGTAGAAGAATTTTAGAATTTGATTTAAGGATTTATTGACGTCCAATTTCTTTACATTTTTCTGGTAACCTACTGTTCTGTCAATTTCATTATAAGGCTAGCTTCCTTCTTTATGGCAATAGTCTTCAGAAGTTATAAATTTCACATACATCATACTTCCCAGAAGGGAAGAAAGTGTTGGCTTCTAGCAGATATAATGACTATTCTGGTTTGCCCAGGGCCAACCTGGATTTAGCTCTGACATTTCTAAGTCCAGGGAAATCCTTAAGTCCCAGGCAAACCAAGAAGGGCAGCCATCCACCTGGTAATGCTCTCAAAAGACTCAGGACCTTCTTTTTCAGAGTATCTCTGCTAAGCCCTCATATATTATTGGCTCAAATTGGGGCATATTGCCCTTTAGCCAGGAAAACCTGATGGCTATTAGACCTGATGCTTATTGTGGCAAGAGGGATACAATTACCTGATTGGGTAAGCAAATCAGAGCTAATCTCTGGAAATACATTGAACTCAGTCTTCTCTTGAACCCCATAATCATATAGCTGCTTCATAGTTGGGAAGACACACAATGCCCAATACAAAATTCAACTAACATAACACTAAAAATTCTTAGCATTTATATAATTGAAACCCCAGATGATTTCATAACCAAAAGTAAAAAAAAATATATAAATTCTATCAAGGGGAAACTGTTTTAGCTATAGAAAAAGTATAATAGATATTTTTGCTAAGATAATAGATCTTTTTATTAATGTGTCTAAACAAATCAGTGTCTACTATTCCCCTTCACTAAAGGAGAATATGATCCACTACAGCCCATGAGATATATCTCCAGATCAGTCTGGCACAAAACTATACCCTTGTATTCGCACAAAAATGGCCACAGGAGTACTTGACATTATTTTATTTGGTCATATGCTGAAGCTGGGGAAAGCAAATGACTTGGTCAAAGTATTAGTGCTGAAATAAAGTTAAATGTAATTTGAAATAATCCCATGTAAGACCATGGTCTTTACATGGTACACTATATACTACTGATTCATATTTGGTGCCCTCTCTGTAGAGTCTCTCCTACATAAGGATTATATATCCCGTCCTGCTGGAATCAAACAGTCATGTGACTTGTTTTGACCGGTGAAATGAGTGAAGAAGACATGGGGCAACTTCCTGGCAGAAGTTTTTTTTTTTTTTTTTTTTTTGCGGGATTCGTTGATTTTATTTTCCAATGCAGAATTTCCTATCGTGGGGGGAAATGCTTAGTACAAAACCCAGGTAAGGTCCTTATAGAAGCTTCTGAGAAGCTAAAGAAACTGAAAATAATCAATGTCATTCAGCATTTGTTGTCATTTTTTTTTTTTGTTTTCATCTTATGCTTTTTTTTTTTTTAATTGGTTGTTCAAAACATTACAGAGCTCAAGACATATCATCTTTCATACATTCGACTCAATTGGGTTTTGAACTCCCCAAATACATAATACAGACTCACTTCTGTTACATACTCACATTTTTACATAATGGCATATTAGTGACTGCCTGGCAGAAGTTTTGAGAGATAATGGCTCTCTTCTGTACGCCATGATGATCAGTTGCTCCAATACAGCATGAGTGAGAAATAAAACTCTGGTTATAGGGAGCTGGGGTTGTAGCTCAGTGGAAAAGTGCTTGCCTCACAAGTGCAAGGCACTGGGTTCAATCCTCAGCACCACATAAAAATAAATAAAAATACTGTGTGTTCATCTACAACTAAAAATATGGTTATATGTCCCTGGAATTTGGGGTATATTTCTTACTATAGAATAACTGATTATTGTTTCACCTGCCCTCAAGAATTTGAGTCAAGAACAGAAGAGAACACAACCTTGAAAGATTTTCCTGTTGTCCTGCAAAAGCCAGAAACCTTCTAAAAGAATCTTAAGCATATTGGTTCTTAAGACAAAAAACTAGAAATTTGAGCATTAAACAAATCCTTATACTTTACTTACATTATAAATGCTTACATTTAGCTATCTTTTAATTATTGACTTTATGATTAAATACTTCATATAAACCTATGCACTTAAAAAAGAAAAATTCTAATGATTCCATTATATAATATTGATAAATTCCATTCTTTCTAACTATAATATCAATACAAAAATTAAAATGAACACTTTTAAGTATGTTTGACACATTCTGGTCACTTGAACGAAGAGAATGTCCACAAAATAATCCTTTGATTATATTCTAAGCTCACAAGGAAAAAAAATCCTATCACTTTATGGGTTTATTTAAAGATTCCTGGATACTTACCCAAGAGATGCTGATTTAGGAGGTATTTTGGAAATCACTAGGATAACTGGCACAGAGATGGTTAGTTAGTCCTCAACTCTCAAGTTGTATTTGTCTCTTTCAAGTACGAGTCAGGAAATTCTGGAATATCTTTATCACACACTCACAACTGGAAACTGCCCTGGCTATACTTTCAGCCAAGAAAAGTGGCTGGGCTATTCCTTTGAGACCCCATGTCCTATTCCACATTTCCTTGTAGTCTTCCTCCTTCCTTCCTGGTGCAAGGGCAGCTAAGCTGCCTGAGCAAAGGATGACAACTGGTGACTAAGAAAGTAAGATTCTTTCTGATTTTGGCAACTGGGACTGAGAAATATGAAGAAAATTTAGTTGTGAGAGAAGTAGGGGAATTAAATGCCCCAGAGGAAAGTAGAAATCAAGAGAAGAGCTGAATGGTGTTAAAGGTGAAATACCACCTTTAAGAGTCTCCAAAAGCTACAGCCAAGGGATTACCAGAATGACCTAGTTTTAGAGATGGATCCCATCCTTAGTTTTGCTCTGAATTCCTGTTCTAGAATTTCTGTGGGGTTCTTTTTCTCTCTTGTTGACTCATGCAGCCTGAACAAGTTGCCATGGCTTGAGAAAGCTTGAATAAGTCTTTACTGTTAATGCACACACACTACTCCCCTTATCTGTGGGGAATACATTCAAGACTCCCCAGTTGATGCCTAACTACCAAATCCTGTATATGCTATGTTTTTTCTTATACATACACACCTGTGATAAAGATTATATATATATATATAAAAGATTATGTATACATATATATGTATGTTTATATGTCAGGCAAAGTAAGAGATTAACAATAATAAAACCATTATTATAAAAATATACTATAATAAAAGCTATGTGAGCTGGGCATGGTGGTGCATACCTGTAATCCCAGCAGCTTGGGAGGTTGAGGCAGAAGGATCATGAGTTTAAAGTCAGTCTCAACAACTTATTGAGGCACTTAGCAACTCAGTAAGACCCTGTCTCTAAATATTAAAAAGGGCTGGGGGTGTGGTTCAGTGGTTAAGCACCTCTGGGTTTAATCCTCAGTACCAAAAAAAGAAAAAGTGCTAAGTGAATGTGGTCTCTCTAGCTCTAAGAATATCTTATTGTACTGTACTTCACTCTTGTGATATGAGATGACAAAATGCCTACATGATGTGATGAAGTGAGGCAGATGATGAAGCTTTTGTCACACATTGTGACTATAGCTTTTGCAGTTCAAGGTGTGACAGTAGCAAACCTAACAGGAATTTCTTATTCCTTCTCAATTTTACTGATAGATTTGTACTTATTGTAGAACTTAGCAACCTCAGCATATGAGCTTTTTCTTTCCCTACTAAGGTAAGAACTTTCATCTTTTCAATTAAAGGAAGAGCTTCACAGTTACTCTTTGGCATATTCAAATTGCCATTATCACTACTTTTGTGCTTTGAGGCCATTAAGAAAAAGAAAGTTTACATGAACATAAGCACTGCAATACCACAGCAGTCCATCAATTTGATGATAAAACAGCTGCTGAAATCAAGGGAAAACCTAAATAAACCCTTCAGTTTCACTTGTTTTAGTTACTTGTTTTTAATTGACTTTAAAAATAGCTAATTTAAAACAACCTATAAATAAATAGAATGAAAATCAATCAGTAAAGTAGAAGAAAGGAAATAGGGGAGAGAAGGGGGAAGGGAATGTAGAAGTACTGGGGACTGAATTGGAACAAATAATATTCCATGCTTGTTATGATTATGTAAAAATGAATCCCAATATTATGTTTTACTGTAAAGTACTAATAAAAATAAATATAAAATATTTTTTAAAATCATTAAATTTGTAGATCACACAGCCAAGAAATATATCACAAGTTTGGGCTGGGGATGTGGCTCAAGTGGTAGCGTGCTCGCCTGGCATGCATGCGGCCCGGGTTCGATCCTCAGTACCACATACAAACAAAGTGTTGTGTCCACCAAAAACTGAAAAATAAATACCGAAATTCATTCTCTCTCTTTAAAAAAAAAAAAAATATATATATATATATATATATATATATATATATGTATGTATGTGTGTGTGTGAGTTTTCCACTACCTTTGGTGTAGATAACACCTCTGACATGTGGGTCATGATAATGGTAACCAAGATAACTTTTCAGGGACTTGAAGGCCACTTTTGTCTAAACCACCAACTCTCCACCTGGGCCTGTGCAGATGTCCAATGGGTGACCATTTGACATAAATGAGCCAAAAACTCCATCTTCAGAATATACTAATACCACCATTTTCTGAACATGCATCCTATGGAGAGCTAGGAACTTTAATTACTCATGTGCAGACCAGGTTATTTTACCTCCAATCACCTTTCCCCATCCCTTAAAACCACCTTGCTTTTTTATTCTGTAAATATCCCTAGCTCTATTTGAAACTTGGGTCTCCCCCTCTGTGCTCAGCCACCTTATAAATAAACTTTCTCTTCTATAAAACCTTGTTGCTTCAGTAACTGATACAATGTGCAGTGGCAAAACAGGCCTAGTTGAGTAACACCAAGTGACTAAGAGCAGAAAGCATGGGCAGCCTGGAGTATATGCTGGACAAAGGGATGATTCATGTCCTGGGTGGGATGGAGCAGGAAGGTGTGAGATTTCATCATGCTACATACAAGGGTGTACCATGCAAAACTTATGAACAGTTTATTTCTGGAATTTTCAATTTAACATTTTCAGACCAAGGCTATGGGTAACAAACTGCTAAAAGTGAAATCACAAATAGTGAAGCCACAGATATGGAAAAATATTCACCTTCCAGAAAAAGGAAGAATGACCCTGAAGGCAACTTAGTAATCATCATGACTGTCATTCTCCATAGGCTGGTTCTTCCTTTATTTCAGAAGACAGAGGCCTACAGAGAGGTGTGGAGGTAGTAGAGCATAAACTGTGTCTGTGGGCAGTTTTTTTTAATTTTATTTTTTTAGTTGTATATGGACATAATACCTTTACTTGTTTATTTTTAAGTGGTTCTGGGGAATGAACCCAGTACCTTACAAATGCTAGGCAAGCGCTCTACCACTGAGCCACAACCCCAGCCTTCTGTGGGCACTTTACCATTGAAAAGATATTGAAAAATGAGGAAAGGGCACAGGGATCAGGCCATTTCATTAGAAGTTCTCCAAAAGGTCACCTTCAGGTGTCTCCTCTATAGAAGCATCTCCTGCCTAGAATGTGTATACACATGGCTCTAAGAATTCTGAGAGTAAACAGTAGAAGGGAGTAAGGATTGGTCTCACTATTTATTTTACATTTACACTTATTTACAATCTATTTTTTGTTAGGCTAGTGTCTGGAAATTCAAAGACACTAGGTGGAGGAATTGACCCCTGTGGTTCAATTTCTTTACCAACTGCATATTATTCTATCTTGCAGAATTTGGGATGAGTTTGTCGCTTGGCCTAGGGATGGTGACCTGAAACTAGAAGTCTGACTGGATTGTACAAATTTTCAATCAATTCCCTTACACACCCTCCCATTGATGTGGTACTTCCAATTTATGAACTTTTCTGTGGTTATTAAATATAAATTGATTTACTTCTAATTTACAGTATTTACACTCCCCTTTGCACTCAGCTTAGATCCCTTTCCTTCTCCCAATAAGAATATGCCAAAAATTTTCATCCACTGTTTTTTCTCACTCTCTTAGGCCTCGTGGATTTAAAAAAAAAAAAAATTTAGCTGTAGATGAACAAATTACCTTTAATCAATTTATTTTTATGTGGTGCTGAGAATCAAACTCAGTGTCTCACATGTGCTAGGCAAGTGCTCTACCACTGAGCTACAACAATAGACTGGCCTTATGAATTTTTATATATTCTCATTCAAGTAGACTTTCACAGGGAAACAAGATAAATACATGCTTAATTCCTCATATTAAATCAAGTCACTTTGTAGAATATTAGTTTCCAAAATCTTTTAAAATCAATGATGCAGCTATAAAATATTTGTGACATAAAAGCATTCATGATATACTCTTTTCAATATCTTTGTTTTTTTCTGATTAGAAAAGTAATACATGATCATTTTATAATAAGCACATGAAAAAAAGCATCTAAAAAAAGTGTCTCTCATAATCCTAACCCAGATAAAATCACAAGTTGGTTTGTGTTCCTCTATCAAATATGTTGTTTAATGATTCTATATTTGTAAAATGTATGATGGAAAAAAATTAGAAAAACAATACTAAAATGTTAATGGTGTTTAAGAATAAGGAGAACTGGATTATTTGTATTTTCTAATGTTTCTAAATAAACATCTAAATATTTATTTTTTGAATTTGTAGGTCAAAAAAAAAAACTTAAAATTTCTTAAATTTAGATATCACTCCCCACCCCACCCCCCAATACTGGGGACTGAACCTAGTACTGCAAGCACTTTACCACTGAGATACATCCCTGGCCCTATTTATTTTAAGACAGTATGTGGCTGAATTGCCAAGCCTGACCTGGAATTTGCAATTCTCCTGCCTCAGCCTACCTAGTAGCTAGGATTACAGAACCATACCACTGTTCCCAGTTTCTTTAAAGTATATAATGTGTAATTATATTTGAATCTACTATCCTTTTGCAATTTTTTGCTCCAAGCTGGGTGCTATGGCACATGACTGTGATTCCAATGGCTTGGGAGGCTGAGGGAAGAGAATCTCAGGTTCAAAGCCAGCCTCAGCAATTTAGTGAGGCACTAAGCAACTCAGTGAGATCTTATCCCTAAACTAAATAAATAAATGAAAAATTTAAAAGGGCTGCGGATGTAACACAGCGCTTAATCCCCCTGGGTTCAATCCCTGGTTTAAATAGTAAAATGGTCTTTTTTTGGGGGGGTGGATTGAATCCAGGGGGTACTTTACCAATGAACTTCATCCCTAGCCTTTTTTAAAATTTGAGACAGGGTCTCACTGAGTTGCTCAGGGTCATGCTGAATTGCTGAAGGTGGCCTTGAACTTGGGATCCTCACATCTCAGCCTCCTGAGTTACTGAAATTACAGGCATGCATCAGCATGCCCAGCTGTAAAATGCTCTTTGATGTATATAAAAAAGAGATTTTGAAGTTTGTTTTTTTTTTAATTGTCAATGGACCTTTATTTTTATTTATTGATATGTGGTGCTGAGAATAGAACCCCTGCCTCATACATGCTAGGCAAGCACTCTGCCACTGAGCCACGACTCCAGCCCCAAGATTTTGAAGTTATAATAGTGGCCAATGGGACAATATTAACTACCAGAAAGTTCCCAGGACTGACTTATGAATTTATGTTAAAAGCTGAAAGGTTTTTTTGTTTTTGTTTTTCTTCCCACAGTACTAGGGATTGAATTCAGGGGCATTCTAGCACTGAGCTGCAACCCTAGCCCTTTTCAATTTATTCTGGGACAGGGTTCATTAAGTTGCCAAAGATACCCTCAAATTTGCTATCCTCCTGCCTCAGCCTTCCCAGTAGCTGGGATTTCAGGCGTGTGACACCATGCACAGCAAAACTTAAGAATTTCGTAGATGAACATATTCTTAAATTGTCCCTTGAACATCATTTACCAGTCAATAGGAAATCTTTGACCTGGAAACCCAGGCCTTTAGTGTAGGTGATTCTTATCCATTTTCTTAGACTCTAAACGTTAGACTTTTACAACAAAGTTACTAATAGTTTTTAAGTTACACAGTTAGCCAAAGAGAACAGAATGAATTTATATTGTTTAGCAATTGTTTTATTTCCATTTTGTGTGTACGGCCAGGGCTGTGCGCGTATTAAGCACGCTTTCTACACTGAGGTCTATCCCCAGTCTCCAATTGTTTTTAATATTGTAAATTAACAAAGCAAAGATCCATTTTCTAAAAGATTTTTCACCAAAACTGTCTTAGAGGAACTCACATCCACAATTCTACACAAATGTCTTACTGATAGCTCAAAGCCAACGATCATTCATCAAACACGGCTCGGTCAGGTCTATCAGGACAGTGACCCCCACGAGAAAATGAAAGGTGTGGGACTGCTTGTCCCCAAAGCCTCTACACCGCCTCATAGCCTCAGCGGTTTCGCTGTCCTACGGTCTTCATTCTGTGACGTTAGGGTCAGTGAGGCCCTCCCTTCGCTAAGGGAAGGCTGCTAACCTGAAGGTTCTGCCTGAGCCTCACCTCTCCTTCACCTCTAGTCCCAAACCCGTAGAGCGCCCGGTTTCCGAGGAAACCCTCGTTTGACTGCTATCGCCGGTTTCTTAAGCGTGATAGAAAGATTAACGCAAAGGAGTCTTCAGAGTACGCCACCGCCCTCCTCCGCTCAGCCTCGCAAGGACGGGGGACAGACACTCCAGAGGCGCCTTCGCCTCTGCGCACGCGCGCAGTCCCGCCCCCCGCCCGCTGCGGCCGTCTGGGGAACCGAGAACCAATCAGAGCGCGCCTCGCCTCCAAGTCCCCGGCCCCGCGGAGCCTCTGCCCTCGCTTGCAGGCCGCTATTGCGGACACAATAGCCTGTTTACCCAGTTGTTGCTCGTAGAAACAGCTCTCTGGGGAAGAGCCTCCAAGGCAGCCTGTGTGAAGGAGAGGGAGCCGGCAAGGCCATTTTTCGACCCCTTCGCATTTACCCCCACCCCGAAACATCGCACTTGTCCGCACTCAAGATTAATGGGAAATGTTGTGGAGTTAATTTTTCGTTTTTAAAAAGTGACCGTTTCCTCCACATGAGGTCACCAGGCGTCAATCCGTGGCCCAGAATTCCCGAGGTCTGGCGTGGCGTGTTTCCGGTCGCCTGAGTACAGGAGCCCGTTCTTCACCTTTCCTCTGCCGAGATCTAGTCTTCCCCTAGTGCAAACTAATAGTTCCTTGATATCTTCTGATTGTGAGAATGCTGCTTTGTTAAATGTTTCAGTTTCCTAGCTGGGTGCAGAGGCACGCACACGCCTGTCATCCCAGAGACTCGGAGGTTGAGGTAGAAGGATTTCAAGTTCGAAGCTAGCCTGGACAACATAGCAAGACCCTGTTTCAAAATAAAAATAAAAAGGCTGGGGATGTAGCTCAGTGGTAAAGTGCCCCTGGGTGCAATCCCTAGTACAAAAACAAAAATTGAAAAATTACTCTTTCCTGGCCTAACAGTAGTACTTTTTTAGTACGTAAACGTGTGCAAAAGAAACAAACCCGCAGTCTCTCCACACAGGGATGAGATGATTATCATATTTCTATGTAAATGTAGTTTTCATATACACATGTACAGGTGTTTGGTTGGAGCGTGTTATCTCTAATGTCTGTTACTTTGGCAGGTAAATTAAAATATATAATCATTTTTAGTAGATGAGTGGATTAATATTATAATTTGTTCAATGAATCCCTACTTAGTGGACTTCTAAGATATTTCCAATTTTTCACTTGCACAAGTAGTGCTGGATACATATTCTAATATATAAACCTGTACATGTCCCTGATTGTTTCCTTATAATAAATACACAGATGTGGCTCAAGTGGTAGTGGGCTTGCCTGGCATGCGTGAGGCACTGGGTTCGATCCTCAGCACCACATAAAAATAAAGATATTGTGTCCATCTAAAAAAAAAAAAAAACCTAAAATATTAAAAATAAATAAATATTAAGAATAAATAAGTAAATACACAGAAATTTAATCATTGGATCATAGGGAACGCACATTTGTAAGATTCTGAATGATGTTAGCACCCTTTCTTAGAAATACACGTATTTAAAAGAGTAAATAAAGTGTATTTTTCCACCAACTGTTATCTGTTATTTGCATTTCCTTGATAATGCTGAGAATTATCAATCTCTGTAATACTCATTTTAGAAAGTGTTGCTCTAATTTGCATATTGTGACCAAAGTGTAAAACTGAACTTTTATGTATTTATATGCATTGCTGGTTTATAACTTCTGCTTATTTATTGAAATATTCAAACTTACAAGTGCTTTTTGTTATTAGAAATGCTTTTTTGGGGCTGGGGAGGTGGCTCAAGCGGTAGCGCGCTCGCCTAGCATGCGTGCGGCCCGGGTTCGATCCTCAGCAGCACCATATACCAACAAAGATGTTGTGTCCGCCGAGAACTAAGAAAAAATAAATAAATGTTAAAATTCTCTCTCTCTCTCTCTCTGTCCCTCTCTCTTAAAAAAAAAAAAAAAAAAAAAAAAAAAAAAAAAAAAAAAAAAAAAGAAATGCTTTTTTCCTGAAATAATCACAAGTAGTTTTTCTGTTTTTAAAATTCATTTTTAATGTTGCCTGTGGGGTTTATTTATTGAAGGAAGTTTTTAAATTTTTCTGTAAACATAATCAGTCTTTTTTTGCTTCCAACTTTAATGTCATGTTTAATGTATTTTCTTCTAGAGCTTTTACTTTAATAAATATATATTTGTTAAATACACATGTAAATATTTATTCCATCTGAAGTTTATTTAAAAGAAGCAAATAAGACTGGAATGTAACTCAGTGGCAGGACACTCAACCTAGCATGTTCCTAGCTGGGATTCATCCCAGCAGGTGGGGGTAGGACAAGGAAAAAATCTGTCTGTCTAGCTGTCTTTCTTTTTTCCCCCTAAATGATTTGCTGGTCATATGATAATATTTATTGAATACTCAGTCTTCCCTACTGATTTTAAGTGGTACCTTTATAAAATCCTAAGTTTTTATATGTGTTTTTTTTTCTCTAGTCCATTGATTTCTTATGGGCAGTAATATAATTTTAACATATCTTTAAATTATTTTTAAACTTCTTGTGGCTTAGTCCCTGCTTAATAGTCTTAATAGTCTTATTTTCTTTTAAAAATATATTTGATAACATTAATATTTTTGTATTATTCATAAGTTTAAAAGCATCATAATATGAAATCACCAATACAAAACCCAGAACATCAGCAATACTCTATATCAGTCTATGTGCTCTTCCTGTTATATCCCTGCTATCATCCCCAGAGATATATTATTTATTCAATAGTAAATTTAAAATTTGTCAAGTTAAAAAATTATAATTTTGATTAGAATTGAATTAATTGTATAGATTAAGAGGATGGGAATCTTTTTTTGGAAGGATACCAGGAATTGAACTCAAGGGCACTAAACCACTAAGCCACATCCCCAGCCCTTTTTTTGTATTTTATTTAGAGACAGGGTCTCACTGAGTTGCTTAGCACCTCATCTTTGCTGAGACTGTCTTTGAACTCATGATCCGCCTGCCTCCTGAGCTGCTGGGATTACAGGTATGCGCCACCTAGCCAGGCTGAAATGGGAATCTTTAGAAAAGAAATGAATACCTAGTTATTGATGCTTTGTGTTAATTAAAATTTAATCTACATAGCAGAAACTCTATTATCACTCTCATTTTACAGATGATGAAACTGAGTTATAAAGAAATTGAAAGCTGAGGCGGGGGCTGTAGTTCAGTGGCAAAATGCTTGCCTTGCATGTGTGAAGCACTGGGTTCTATTCTCAGCACCACATTAAAGTAAACAAAGGCATGCTGTCCATAAAAAAAAAAAGAAAAAAGAAAAAAGAAAAAGAAAAAAAGAAAGAAACTGAAAACTGGTCATGGCGGTGCATGCCTGTAATCCCAGTGATTTGCGAGCTGAGGCAGGTGAATCAGAAGTTCCAGGCCAAACTCAGAAATTTTGCAAGGCATTAAACAATTTAGCAAGACCCTGACTCCAAAATAAATAAATAAATAAATGGTACTGGGGATGTAGCTCAGTGGCAAAGCACTCCTGGGTTCATTCTCCAGAATAAATAAATAAATAAATAATAAGAAAGAAGGAAACTGAGTAGGGCCAGAGGTTTAGCTCAGTGGTAGAGTGCTTGCACAAGACCTTGGGTTTAATCTGGAAATAAAAATGTTTTGAATACTTTGTCCATCAAGAAACTAATAAAAATTGCCAAGATCATTGTAATGTCATAATAAAAAAATTAAGAAATAAAGAAGCTAATAAAGTAAAATAAAAAAAATCAAAATCCAAGGCAAGTTGGCCCCAGAGCCTGTGCTCTTAAGGATTATGATACAGTGCCTCTCTACAATATGGAAACAGCTCATGTATAATAGACACGCCAGGCAATTTGCCTTCACTTCTGCTCCATAGTCCAATTCTTTTGTTAATGAGCAGATACATACCCTCTTGAACCTCTCCTCCCCTGCCATAGCTGATTGGACTAGAAGTGGTAGAAAAACTGATTTCAAACTAGTCAGATTCTCCCAGCATTTTACAATTCATTTCATTTGGTCTCTTGACCTAGAAAGTTATGACACAAAGGAAAACTGAGAAAAACATTTATTTGATCCACACGCAGATACTGCATAGAAAGCACCCCTGCAAAGAAGTAGATGCACAGAGAGAAGCAATGTTAAGCTCTGTGGCCCCAGAGGGAGGTAGTGGGATAGCCACTGCCCTTGATTCTGGGGCTTTCCAGATCCTCACCTCAGCTTAGATCTTTGTCTCTAAAGGCTCCTGGGACTCTCCACAAAGTACCCCTCATCTTTCAAATAATTTTCTTTTTCAATTTAAGCCCTCCTGAATGACATTTAGTTTGAAACAAAAAATGCCATCTAAAAACATGGCCATCGCTGGGTTTGGTAGCTCACATCTATAATCCCAGCAACTCAGGATGCTGAAGCAGAAGGATTGCAAGTTTGAGGCCAGCCTCAGCAATTTAGCAAGGCCCTTAGTAACTTAGCAAGACCTAATCTCAAATTTAAAAAAAAAAAAAAAAAAAGGCAGGTCTGTTGATGTCACTTAATGGTAAAGTACCCCTGGGTTCAATCCCCAGTGAAAAAAAGCAAGGGGGGCGGCGCTTCCAAGTTTTTTTTTTTTTTTTTAGAGTTTTCCTATAGCATTGTCTTCACATAAATCCTAAACATCTTTTTTAGTTCATTCCTAAATATGTTTTAGGCATTTTGTTTTTTGTTTTTTGTTTTTATTATTTCCGATGATAATAGCTCTTTATCATTGTCTCCTTTGCATGTTAATCTATAAAAATTTTACTTTCATTGATTGAGACTCAAATGTTACTGGCTTGTAAGTGTAACATCAGTCTTTGAAATGCATTCCAAAAATAATGTTTCCCACTAGATATATTTTTTAGGTCTATAACTTTAGTTGTTCTGGTGATGATTCATATGAGGATGACAGTGATTCATCTGATTTCAAGGAGCTACAAGGATCCCAAAAAAATATAGAATTTCCTATAATCTGATTTAAAAAGAAAGTCTCATTTCAACACATTTAGCTGATATTAAAACATAATGAAGAAAGCTACTTTCATTAAGACCAATGTTCAGATAAAAGACAATAGTGTCGACAATATAAGGCATAATTTGAATAAATAATTGGAAAATAATAGACAAAAATAGAGATCAAAGGAAATTGATGTCTTACTCTTAACACAGGCACATTATTCTTTATCCAAGTTCTTCCGTTCTAGTTGTGTTTAAGAACTCAGAATTGCTGGAATTTCAGATAAGAATATAACACTTCATGTACTCTGTAACATCTCAGCAAGATCTGGAGAAACTTCTTGTATTTAAACTTTTTAATGTTTGTGCAAAAAAGGATTAGTAGTAATCCTAACTAGAATAAATAGAGGCCAGAAATGAACACACACCTGTTCAGGTCAGATTTTGCCACCAAATGAGTTTGCCATAAATTTATTTTTAAAAAAACTTTAGATTTCTTTAGCTTTTGGGTACTTCTGGAATTTTAGATTGTTTATAGACATGTATAAGCATATATCTTCAGATTTCAACATCTGGCCAGCTCTGGGAGTTATTTGAAGAGGTGTTTTTATTTTTGTTTTTGTTTTAAAGTCATGGCTATGTTAGATGGTCTTGTGGTTTGGGGTATTTAGGCTGAAGGCAAATAGTACACTTTTAGAAGAATAAAATATAGACTGAAGCAATAATTAAAAAAGCAATGGGTTCAAATTCCTTATCAACTTGCATTCTTGACCTCTGTAATCAGTCATTATTTCAGTGTGATGTTTTGCTTGAAAAGAATTATAATAAACAGTAAAACTTCTTAACAAATCTTAACATAAAAACTTTGCTGTATATTTCCTTAAACCTGTCAATGAAGAGACCCTTGCCTTCATGTTTCCATTCTTCATTTCTAGAAACACTTCCTTCTAAATACCCTATAACTATACAGAAGTTGTTTGAGTTCTTTTTTAAAAAAATTTACTTATTTATTTTAATTAGGTATATTGAAATCAGATTGCATTTTAATTCATTGTTCACAACTGTAGCACACTTTTCATTTCTCTCATTGTATGCAATATAGCATTGCACCCTATGTGCAGTCATACATGTACCTGGGTAATAATGTTCATCTCATTCCACCATCTTTCCTGCCCCCATACCCTCTCCCTTCTCCTCTCCCCACTTTGCCCAATCAAATTTCCTTCATTTTTTCCATGCCCCCACATTATGGATGAGCATCAACTTATCAGAAAGAATATTTAGACTTTGGGTTTTTTTTGAGATTGGCTTACTTTGCTTAGCATGATATTCTCCAACTCCATCCATTTACCTGCAAATGCCATAATTTTATTCTCTTTTTTGCTGAGTAATATTCCATTGTGTGTATATACCACAGGTTTTTGTTTTGTTAGGTACTGTGGATTGAACTCAGGAGCTCTCAACCACTTAGCCACAACCCCATCCCGTTTTTTTATATATATATATTTTTTTTTTATTTTGAGACAGAATCTCACTAAGTTACTGAGGCTGGTTCTGAACTTGTGGTCTTCCTACCTCAGCCTCCCAAGCCTCTGTGATTACAGGTATGCACCACTGCTCCTGGCTTCATTTGAGTCTTCTGAGTGTCAAAATTAAGGAACTTATTCCAGTCAGCATGTAAACTGGATGTTGACTGTGTGTCACTTCATGCTGGGTGCTGAGGATACAATCTGGAGAGTGAGAAACACTGAGAAATAAAACATTACAATATCCTGTTACATGTGATGTGATAGAGTAAGTACCCACCACAGAATACCATATTCTGTGGTGAGAAAAGGACTGAAAGTTAAGTAAGAAGTCGAGTAGGTGATGGGGGAAGAGTGAAAATGCTCTAAGACAGTGATTTTCAAAGTGTGGTCCATGGACCAGCAGCAACAGTATCAACAAGAAATCAGAAATACAGATCCCCTGCCTGAATCCTACTGAATCAAAATTTTTGGGAGTGGAGCCCAGCAATCTGTGTTTTAATAAGTCCAACTATCCAAGTGACTCTGATGCACACAAAAATTTAAGCAATGTGAAAAAAAGCAGAGAGTAGACAAATTTTTTTGTTGGTGGTGCTGGGGATGTTCTACCACTGAACTATGGGATGTTCTACCACCGAGCTATGTCCCCAGTTCTTTTTTAAATTTTGAGACAGGGCCTCACTAAGTTGTCCTGGCTGGCCTAGATATTGGGACCTTTCTGCCTCAACCTCCCAAGTCATGGGGATGACAGGTCTGTGCCATAACACCTGGTAAGAGAATAGACACTCTTCATGAACAGTGAGATGACCAATGGATCTCAACAGCAGGGTACAGGAATGAGAGTGGAGTGGTGGGTCAAGAAAATGAAATGAGGTTAGAAAGGTGAGGATGCTTCATATGCAGTGGTATAGGTCATGTTAAAGACTTTAGAATTCATTCAATAATATTCAACAAATATTTATTGTATGCCTTGCTTTTAAGTACAATGTACTGAACAGAATCCCTGCTCTCATGAAATTTAGCCTAATAAGCAAATATGACAGGTGGTAAAAATGATATGATGCAACAACTTGAATGACAAAAGGAAATTATACTGGGGCGGGGCCTGTAGCTCAGTGGCAGAGCGCTTGCCTAGCATGTGTGAGGTACTGGATTTGATCCTCAGAACCACATAAAATAAAGGTATCTTGTCATCTACGACTAAAAAAAATATTTTTTTAAAAAAAGAAATTATACTGAATGAAAAAAAAAAAGATATTACCAAAAGGTTAACCTTAGGATGACATTATTGGAATAGTAAAACTATATAGCTGGGCGTGGTGGCGCATGCCTGTAATCCCGGGCTCAGGAGCTGAGGCAGGAGGATCCTGAGTTCAAAGCAAATCTCAGCAACCAAGTGAGGCACTAAGCAACTCAGTGAGAACCTGTGTCTAAATAAAAATACAAAAAAGGTCTGGGGATATGGCTCAGTAGTTGAGTGCCCCTGAGTTTAACCTCCAGAGCCAAACAAAACAAATCAAAACAAAACAAAAACCTAGATGAGTGATTGCCAGGAGCACAGGACGAGGTAGGAGTGGTAGGGATGTGAATGTGGTTAGAAAGGGCAGTTCTATAGCTTGGATCTGGGATGTCTCCCAAAGTCCCAAGTGTTAAATTCTCAGTTCCCAGTGGAAACTTTAAGAGGTAGGGCCTAGTGAAAGTTCTTCTGGTTATTAGAAGTAGCCCTTGAAGAGGATTGAGAGAACCACCTCTTCCTCTCTTTTGCATCCAGTGCTGCTACCTTGATGTGCTGCCTTGCCACATTTCCAAAAGCAACAGGACCAACCAGGCATGGTGACACACCCCTGTAGTCCTAGCTACTTGGGAGCCTGAGGTGAGAGAACTGCTTGAGCCCATAAGTTCAAGACCAGCCTAGCAAGACCATTTCACCAAAAGAAAGAAAGAAAGAACAGCAATAGGACCGCTGGTGTAGTGGTGCACAGCTGTAATCCCAGCAACATTGGGAGGCTGAGATAGGAGGGTCACAAGTTGGATGCCAGCCTCAGCAACTTAATGAGACCCTGTCTCAACATAAAAAATAAAAAAGGCAGGGGATGTAGCTCAGTGATAAAGTGCCTCTGGGTTCAATCCCTTGTACCAAAAAAAGAATTAAAAAAATAAAGCAACAGAACAAATCAATGATGGACAAAGACCTCCAGATCTGTAAGCCAAAATAAACCTGAAAATCTCAAGTTTATTTGTAACACTAGTAGAAAGCTGTCTGGTACAGTCAGCATGAGTGTGTCCGTGTTCATGAAACTATGTCCTGACTATATCAATATCAATATATGCTATAGTTTTATAAATCATTGGAGGAAACTGAGTAAAGGTACACAGGATCTCTCCCTACTATTTCTTTTTGAGAGAGAATTTTTTTTTAATATTTATTTTTTAGTTCTCGGCGGACACAACATCTTTGTTGGTATGTGGTGCTGAGGATCGAACCCAGGCCGCACGCATGCCAGGCAAGCGCGCTACCGCCTGAGCCACATTCCCAGCCCTCTCCCTACTATTTCTTAAAACTTCATATGAATCTACAATCATTTATTTTTTGCAGTGCGGAATCAAACCTAAGGCTTCATGGATGCCAGGCAAGTACTCTACCACTGAGCTACACCCGCCGTACCCCACCTCTCCCCGCCTAAAATGAAGAATTTACAATAATGCTCTGAAAAACAATCAAGATAAGGGAACAGAAAGAGATGAGAAGACTTATTTGATTTGGGTAATAAAGAAAGGCCTCACTATACAGGAAGTTGGGGCAATACCTATGAATATATGGAGGATAATACAATGCAAAGATCCTGAGATGGGGTGTGTTTGTTGTATTTGAAGAATAGCCACGACACCATTGTAGATAAAATAGGATGAACAGGGAGGAGAATTATAGGAAATGAGACCACAGTTGATGGAGATGATCGTGGCAGAAATAGATGGATGAGGGCTTCTAAATCAAAATTAAGCACTTTAATTTCATTCTGAGTAAAACAGAAACCCATAGAAGAGTTTTAAGTAGAAAATGATCTACCATATTCTATATATGTGTGTGTGCATGTGTGTGATTTTGTTTTCATTGCTTGGGATGGAAACTTGGGCCTCATATACCTTAGACAAGTGCTCTACCTCTGAGCTACACTCCTAGCCCTAACTCATATTAGTAAAAGTATCACTTCACTCAGAAAAAAAAAAAAATTGAGTGAGGAGGGCATGGATAGAAGTGAAGTAACCAATTATGATGTTAATTGCAATAATTTAAAAAACAAGGTAAATTGGTCTAAGATGATAGGGCAGGAAGTAATGTATAAGTTATATAGATGTGGCTAACTGGATATTCTGATGTATTGAAAATAGTAAAAGTTGAGAATGCGTCCAAGGTTTGCACCTGAGCTTGTGGAAAAATGAAGCTACTACTTTCATGGAATAAAGATAGGAAGAGCAACATAGGGTGGATGATCAGGAGTTTAGTTTGGGGCTTATTTAGACACTGGCAGGCATCCAAATGATGTTGAATACATTAGGTTCATATGTATGTTTCCCTCCAAAATTTGTATGTTAGAATCAACCCCAAGGTGATACTATTAAGAGGTGAAGTCTTTGGGAGGTGATTAGGCCATAAAGGGTCCATCGTCATGATTGGGATTAATTCCCTTACAAACAGGCTTCAGAAGGTTACCTGACCTTTTCCATCCTTTCTGCATGTTGGACACTGCCGCAACCCGGCTGGCTGGGCAAACTAACTGGGGGGTGATGAGCAACTTGTGTACATTGATACAGCAGGAGTGGGAGCCATTTATTGTAGGACAGGAGGGGTATATATACATTCCACACAGCTTATCTTAATTAACATAAACTAGATACAGCAGTCAACCAATAAGAAATCTCCACACTTAATGGCTCACTGGCATTACTTCACAAACCACTCCCTCTGGCAAAATGCCAGGCGCCATCCTGACTTGTTTACAGACCCTAACAGGACACAGAAAGTGTCCCCACCACAGGACATGGCAACAAGACTAACATCTCAGAAGCAGAGATCAAGACTTTAGCAGAGACTGAATCTGCTGATGCGAAGACCTTGTACTTCCTAGCCTGCAGAACACTATGAGAAACAAATTTCAGTTATTTACAAATTACCCAGTCTGTGGGCTAGCAGAAATGGAATAAGATAGCTAGAAATATGAATTTGGGAAGAAATGGTGTATACATGGAATTTAAAGTCATGGTTGAGAATACCAAGGAGTAATGTCTATAATTAGACAAGAGGTCTATGAAACGAGACCCAGGTAGTCTAGCTCTTAAACTTAGAAAGATAAAGGAGAATTCAACAAAGAATTCCTAGAAGAGATGAGCATTGAAACATGAGGAGAACCAAGGAGGGAAGTCTTGGAGACCAAGCAAAGAAAGTGTTTAAGGAAGAAGAGATCAACCAAATAAATCAGATGCTACTGATAAGCAGAACAAGGTGAGAACTAAGATTTCTCCTTTAGATTTGACAGAATGGAGGTCACTGGTGATTTTTTTATTTTCAGCATTGGAGATTGAACCCAGGGTCTCACACATGGTAGGCAAGTGCTCTATCATTGAGCTACACCCAACCCCACCTTCATTGGTGATTTTCTTAAGTTCAATTTTAGTGAAACTGTTGGAGGCAGCCACCACACAGGCTAATTTAAAGCAAACTCTATTAATTCCTTTTGAAATAACAAGTTCACATCTGATGTTTCCTCTTGTCTCCTGTTAAACTTATTTTAGGCATAGGAAATTTTCAATAAAAAGTGCATCCCTGTAATAGTTGTCAAAGTAATTCTAAATTGTGGAATTACTCTTTTATTACAGTCAAGATTTTATGTTGTGATTTGGAGGATGGAGAATAATGAAGGGTTGGATAAGGTTCCTTGTCATCCTGCAGTTCTTAGAGTAATTCAATTTGCTTTTATCCCATTTGATGGCCCCAAATCCTGGAATAATAGATTTATCTGTCCTGTTGAGGAAGGCTTTGTTTGTTCCCTTTGTTGCCTTTGATACTAAAAGAAATACAGATAGGGTCAATAGGAGTGGGAAAAAATGTGTACTCAACCCATCCCAGTTGCTGCTTCCTACTTCAGTGGCTGATCACTAGTCCATAAACTGAGGTAGGAAATACAACTTTAGAATAGTCACAAAAAGATATTTAAAAAGGCAACTCTCTAGGACTGGAGATATAGCTCAGTGGTAAAGCACTTGCCTAGCATGTGGGAGGCCCTGAGTTCCATCCCCAGAACTCACCACCACTGCCACCAAAAAGTAAGGTGGCTCTACAAAGAGCCTCATAAAAACAATTAAAAAGAGAGTATTAACTCTATATAACTGCTTTCTTTCTACAATCCAAACAATAAAGACCTTGTAATTTATAAAGAATGGAGGTTTGTTTGGTTCACAGTTCTGGAGTCTGGGAAGTCCAGGAGCCTGGTGCTGGCCTCTGGAGAGGGCCTTCTTGCTGCATCATAACAGAACTGGGAGAGTATTGCCTTCCTGTTTGATTTGTGATTGAAGGTTATTTAAATCTATATAGAACATTGTTTACTGTCCAGTGATAATGCCAATTTAACAAAGATGTTTCCAGAACTTCTCAAAATAAAGCCATGAGTTTTATCTCCACTTAAGACCTACTGAGAACTATGTCAATATGTCTTGAGTTTCATCATGAACACCTTCATGATCCATCCCTTGTTAACCTTAGTCGTCAAAGTCATAGAAATACAGTATCCTGCTTATTGGATATATTCCCTCCAGTTACATTGGCTGCATTTTGCCGGCGGCAAAAGTTCAAATTAAAGACTGCTTTTTAAAAAATATTTTTTAGATTTCAATGGAGCTTTATTTTATTTATTTATATGAGGTGCTGAGAATTGAATCCAGTGCCTTACACACACTAGGCAAGTACTCTACCATTGAGCCACCATCCCAGCCCCACTTTTTCTTATAAAGGCATAAGTATATAGCAAAGGAAGCTGTGAAGTCAGACCAATTGGGGTTTGAATTCTGACTCTGTGATTTGATCTTGAACAAAATATTTAACCTCTATGAACCTCTGTTTATTTATATATGTAGATATTAAAACCTACTTTTCGGGTTTGTTTAAGGGTTTAAGTAAGAGCTTCAACTTGGGTTGCATATCAGAATAATATGGAGGGTCTTACACTGTATATAATCATGGTCCACCCCTAGAGGTTTGGTTTCTCTTGGTCCTAGGCGAGTCTACTTTAAACACTTCCCAAGTGATTCTAATGCATTGAGAAGACTGAGGAAACTAACAAGGGTATATGGAGCTGGCACAAAGCAAGTACCCAGTAAATTGTAATTTTAAAACATTAGGAAAAATTACATAGACTGCTTTTAGAGAAAAGCAGATTTAACTTGAAGCAAATAAGGTGTACATTTCAGGATCCCTTACTTGTGTATGTTCCTTCCAAGGCCCAGTAAATTCTCCAGCATGAGGGGAAAATATTACTAGCTCTGCAACCCGGGAGTCACTTGCCTATGCTCTTTTTCTTTCCTTCCTTCCTTCCCTCCTTCCATCCTTCCTTCCTTCCCTTCCCTTCCTCCCTCCCTCCCTCTGTCCTTTCCTCCTTCTCCTTCCCCCATCCTCCCCCCCTTCTCCTTCTTCTTTTTCTTCTTCTGACCATGGTCTCACCATGTTGGCTAGGCTGGGCACGAATTCCTGGTATCAAATGATCTTATTGCTTCGGATTCCCAAGTAGCTTGGACTACATGCGCTTGCAACTACCCCTGGCCATTTCTCTTTCTTCAAGTACAAAGGAAACTTTGAATAATGGAAAAGATCAGCCGGGTTTCAAACAAAGATTAAAATTATGTCCATGGAAGATATCAGTACTCCCAACAAAAAGGCAATTCTTGCTATTCTTATTTTACTTTTGCTGAAATCAACACCCAGAGTTTACATGATCTGCCTTAAGTCACAAATCAGCAAATAGTAGCAGCAGCAGCAGAGTAATAGAATCTGCATGTCTTGTCTTACGCTCCCTGCCTGAGTACAGGGACCCATCTCCTAAGCAATCAGGCAGGTCTGTGTTAGGTAATCATGCATTAGCTTTAGAGGATGGTGCCACTGGCCTTTCAAAACTTGCCTCCCCATTAGATCTTCAGGACTGTCAAGATTGTGACCTCAGAACAAGGCCACATAGTTTAAGTTTGGATATTTAACTTTTGGATATCACATCCTCCTCCCAACTTCCGCCAAACCAGAGGAATGCTCAAAAGTTACTGTTTACTTCCATGAGTCAGTCCCTCCCTTGGGCCTCTTCCAAGGCCCTGGACGCTAACAGTATATTCAAATGGCATGTGTAAAATATAAATATTTTGAATTGCCACCAGTTTTTACTCTTTTACTCTCCCTATCTAGGATGGTATTGGAGTGGTCATGGGCTTTTTTATAGGATCTGATTAAGATGAAAGTGAATATTATATGTGTTAGATCTTAATTTTTTTTTTCTTTTGGTGGTGCTGGGGATTGAACTCAGGGCCTTACAAATGCTATGCAAGTACTCTACCAATGAATTATATTTCCAACTCTTTTTTATTTTGACACAGGTTCTCACTATGTTGCCCAAACTGACCTTGAACTCTTAGGCTCAAGCGATTCTTCTGCTTTTGCTTCCAGAGTAGCTAGAATAATAGGTGTATGCCAATGCACCTGGCTAACCTAAAACTTTTATATAAGAAAATTTATAAGAAATCTATATTTTGAAGTATCATCTTCTAGATATAAAGGGAAAGGCTCTGTATCAAAATTTAAAAATATAAAGAATTGGGGATTTATCTTAGTGGTAAAGTATCTCTGGGTTCAATACCAGTACCAAATAAATAAGATGATGGTGCGGGGGGGGGGGGGGGGGGGGAAGATTGGCTAGTCAGCATGGTAAAACATTTACCAACCCAAGGTGCCAAAAGATACCAAACAGATTCATTTTCAAACTCAAGCTAAACAAAAACTGAAAACTCAAAACAATCATGTTCCCAGGTAAAACAGAAATATTTTGTGGGCTACTGTGAACTAATTTCAACAACAGCACTTAGTAGTCTACTAAATATATTGACCAGGATTAATTAATAGAAGGCAGTAACTATATCACTGATATGAAACACAAAAATACTACCTGAAGGAAGTAGTAATTATATCAGAAAGGAATTAAGAGAGAACTTTACCCAAAATCAAACCATCAAACTCTTTTGGGGGAAATGGTCTTTGTTGAAGCTGGGTGATTCTTGGAGTGTTTTTTGATTTGTTTTGTTTTTTCCCTTTTCTTTTTTCTTTTCCTTGAAGTGCTGGAGCTTAAATCCAAGTCCTCACACATGCTAAGCAAGCTCTGTATTAATCACTGGGCTACACCACAAGCCTTCTTTATTCTATTCTTTCTAGTATTGTGTAGGTTGAAATGTTTCCATTAGAAGACATGATTAAAACTAAATAAGTGAAAGGGTAGGAAAATGTAGCTCACTTTCTTACTTCTCCAGAAGAAAAGTACATCTTATAAAGACAGATTATAGAAAAAGTGAATAATACTATAGTAAGTACAACTAAGCTTTACCATTAACTGATTTCATCTTCTCAGAATTTTTCACATTTGTATTTGTGTGTATATGTGTGTGCTGGAATGCTTATAATATATGCAACAAGTTTAGTAGAATGCTTTTGGAAGTTTATATATCACAGTATAAATGCAGATAGTTTTGTTTACTATAAAAATTGCTGGTGGCCAATGTCACAGCAGCTGATAGAGGGCAGCATGGTCTTGTTATTCTAGCAACAGATCCTGAGAAATGGGCTATGATCCCAGTTTTGCTTAATAAAGAAGCAGACCAATTCAGTCATGACCTAAGTAAAACTTTTTAATTTAAAGAGTTCGACAACTTACTGGGACAGTTTGGCATAATGGCTATAATCTTGACTTGGTCCTTTATCAGCTCTATAATCTTGGGTAAATTAATTTCAATGTACTGGGTCAGGTTCAGTTGCCTTTTCTGTAAACAGGAACAATAACAACTAACTCAGAAAGTTGCAGTAAGGATAAAATGAAATCCACTTCATTAAGCACCTAGAACAGAGTCTGGCACGTAGTATGTGCAATGAATTGGTAATGTTACTACTCTACCCCAAAATGATTATGATAATAATCTCTCCAAAGTGACAAGACACTTTGTTAGGTTAAATATTTACTTGAAAAGCATTCAGTCAAAATGCATTCTGCTATCATGTATAACTAATTAGAACGAATTTTAAAAATATATTTAAGGGCGAGGGTTGTGGCTTAGCAGTAAAGCACTCACCTAGCACCTGTGAGACCCTGGGTTCTTCCTCAGCGTCACATAAAAATAAATAAATAAAATATTGTGTCCAACTATAACTAAAAATATTTATATATAAAATACTATATATATATATATATAATTTATATTAAATTAAAATTTTAAAGCATTCAGACCTGCCATTTGACAAATTGTGGGAAACATATAGACCAACAAATCAAAGACATACCAACACAAACCCCTGACCTTTGGAATTCTATGAAATATAATCAGAAAAAGAACTGTCTTTCAATGTTGCAAATGAGACCCCCTAATGCCAGAACTGGTTAAAATTACAAATTAAATATAGATAAAATTATATTTCTAGCAGCAGAAGAAAATATGTTGATATCAAATACAACAAATAAATTTGGAGAAAGAAGCTTTTAAAATCAGAGGTTTCAGGGCTGGGGTTGTGGCTCAGAGGTAGAGCGTTCCTCTAGTACGTGTGAGGCCCTGAGTTTGATCCTCACACCACATTAAAAAAATAAATTAAATAAAGGCGTCTTATCCAACTACAACTAAAAAAAAAAAAAAAAAAATCAGAGGTTTCAAAAGTCAAGTTGTGTAGACTGGTTCCCAATTGGGTACTATCACTTTAGGTGGTAGAAATTCCTTTTAAGTTCAGAAGGGGGCAGAACTTTTGTAGATAAACTTTTGTAGATGTCAGAGTAAAATTTTATTTTAAAAAATATTAGTGTTTTTAACATGCATTGTCCCTTCTGATTTTCCATGTTACTTGGGCTTGATTTTTGAAATTATTGGAATTTGCCTTTTTCCATTGATTTCCTACTGCATCTCCCTTATGAGCAATGGGGAACAGTTATATTTTTTTTAATTATTTTTTCTTTTAAAGAGAGAGTGAGAGAGAGGGGGATTCTGTGTATGGTATAGCTTGTCCTTGGATTTTCTGGGTTTTTAAAAATTTAATTAATTTTTTTTTTTGGTTTTTTAAAAATTTAATTAATTTTTTTTTTTTTTTTTTTTTTTGGTATCAGAGACTGAACCCAGAGACGTTCAACCACTGAGCCATATCCCCAGCCCTTTTTATTTTTGTTAGGGTCTTACTAAGTTGCTGAGGCTGGCTTTGAACTTGTGATCCTTCTGCTTCAGCAGGAAGCAAGTGCACCACATCCAGCTGGTTTTTAAAATTTTTTTGCATAATACTTTAGGTCTCATTTCTACATTTCTCCAGTAATTGAGAGTCACTAGACTTTCCTTCACTGATCAGTATAAACACTTTCATTTAACAGGACAAACAGAGCATGTAAAGTTCATTATATTCAATAAGTGCTTAATTCCATCAATTAGAAACTTGAAACAATCACTTTCCATGATAGCTATTGATCCACTTGGGAAAAATGGCAATCCAAATCATTACCATCATAGAAATGTCTCCTATTTAATTTCTGAGATCAAATGACTCATTCACTCTATTTCAAAATTTAACTTCTCAAATCTCTGACCATTCCTTCCTACCCTCTCACTGGCAATAGTTAACCTTACCTTCTACATTATAGAGCAAATAAAAATCTCATCTTCTCAATATAAAATATACAAACCTACATCTTCTCCTTCCTGTTGTTACATAAACAACATATCCTTATTGCTCTTCAATGTCAATCCCTCTTTCTGAATTTAGATTTTATTCCCCCTTCCTCCTTCTAAGGAACTTTACATTATTATCTATTTTTACTCTTGTATATTTAGTATCTCTCTCTCTCTCTCTCTCTCTTTCTCTCTCTCCCTCCCTTACTCCTTCCCTTCCTCTTTCTTTGATCCTTCTTAACAAGTTCTAAATACTTTCAAATCAGCGTGATGCAGGACTGTAATCCCAGCAGCTGGGGAGGCTGAGGCAGGAAGATGGATAGTTTAAAGCTAGCCTCAGCAATTTAGCAAGGCCTAAGCAACTTAGTGAGACCCTGTCTCTAAATAAAATATAAAAAAGGGTCGAGGATGTGGCTCAGTGGTTCAGCGCCCTTCCAGTACCAATAAATACATTCAAGTCACTCCCAATTTCTAAAAGTAGCTCAATCTCACATCTCCTTCCAACTATCATTTCATCTCTCTCCTTCACTTTTTAAATATGTGATGTATACTTGCTGTGTAGCTGCTGTAGTCTCTTTCCCAATATCATCTCTCCTTCTTTCTAATAAAAACTGAATTTTGTGGGGTTTGGTGCAGCAATGGGTCCTACAAAATAGCTGCATTTCCCAGACTCCTTTATAGATAGGAGTGGCCATGTCACACTGAATACAGTTCTGGCCAATAAGCTGCAAGTTGAAGTCAGCAGGGGATTTAGAGCAAAATTCTGCTTTCCTGAGAAAGGTACCAGACCTTTCCCCTTGGTTTTTCTTCTTTCTTCCTATCAGAAACACTGACAGGAGACTGAGTAGCCATCTTGCATTTGTAATGAGGAAAAAAAATAAAATAAAAAAGCCATATGCTGAAGATAACAGAAGAGAAAGGATTCTAGGACGTGGATATGTCATCTTGGAGCCGTGATACTAACCTGAATTGTCATCCTCTGTCATTCCCTACACCCCCTCCCCGGTACTGGGGATCAAACCCAGGGACTCAAGCATGCTAGACAGGTACTGTTATCATTGAGCTACATCCCCAACCCCTTCTGTCACTATTTTTTTTTTTTTAAAGAGAGAGAGAGGGAGAGAGAGAGAAAGAGAGAGAGAGAGAGAATTTTAATATTTATTTTTTTTTAGTTTTCAGCGGACTCAACATCTTTGTTGGTGTGTGGTGCTGAGGATCGAACCCATGCCGCGCGCATGCCAGGTGAGCGCGCTACCGCTTGAGCCACATCCCCAGCCCTCTGTCACTATTTTTACATGAGAAAATAACCCTACAATAAATAAACTACTGCTGTCAGATCCCATTACATGTAGACCAATGCAATTTCTAATTTTGTTAGTCAGATTTTTTGTTGCTGTAACCAAAACACCCAACAAGAACTTAGAAAAGGGAAGGTATATTTTGGCTCATAATTCCAGAGGTTTGTCAGCAGAGTCCATGGTTCTGGACCCAAGGTGAGGCAGAACATCATGGCAGAAGGGCACTGGTGGAGGAGTACTGCTCCCCTCCTGACAGCCAGAAAGCAGAGAGGGAGCAGGGAAGGAATCACAGGGAAAATCAACCCTTCCAGGGCAGGAGTCCCGTGACCTAGCTCCTCTGGCCACATTTCACCTAGTCAATCCATTCAAATTAGGATGGACTGACTGTTTAGGTTACAGCTCTCATAATGTAATCTTTTTTTTTTTTTTTAAGAGAGAGAGAGAGGAGAGAGAGAGAGAGAGAGAGAGAGAGAGAGAGAGAGAGAGAGAGAGAATTTTTAATATTTATTTTTCAGTTCTCGGCGGACACAACATCTTTGTTGGTATGTGGTGCTGAGGATCGAACCTGGGCCGCACGCATAGCGGGCGAGCGCACTACCGCTTGAGCCACATCCCCAGCCCATAATGTAATCTTTTTACCTCTGAAAATTCCTGAATTAATGCAGGATCTTTAAATATATATATATATTTAGTTGTAGATGGACACAATACCTTTAGTTTTTTATTTACTTATTTTTATGTGGTGCTGAGGATTGAACCCAGTGCCTCTCACATGGAAGGCATGCACTCTACCACCAAGCTACAACCCCAGCTCCAATATAGGAGCTTTTGGGGATCAGTTCATATCCAAATCATAACACTAATCAATGCTCTTTCTTCCTCCATTTCCTCATCTTCCACTCACTCTCCAACCATTCCATTCTGGCTTCTGGCCCATCATTTCATTGCTCTCACCAATGACCTACATATTGTGAAATCCGGGGAACATTTCTCTGTTCTCATATTACTTAACCTCTCAGTGGTATTTGACTTTGTGGCCATGTCCTCCTTTTGGAAACATACTCTTTCCAAGACTTCCATAATCGGTACTCCCCAAGTTTGTTCCTTCATCTTCTGCTGCTCTCTGACTTCTCTGTGGGTTCATTTTTCTCTTCTAGCCACACTCACATCTTGCAATTCTCTAGAACATACCCATGGCCTTTGCCACATACTGTTGAGTGGTGTTTAGAATATTCTTCTCCCTCCCTTTGTCTCTCTACCTCTTCTGCATCCTTCAATTCTCCATCCATTCTTATCTTCCTCAGGGAAGCCTTCTTCACCTTTTTGTGAAAACAGATATCCTTATATTCTATTTCTTCACAACTCTAAGCACAGTTACAGCTTTATCTTCTGTAAAGTGACTCTTCGAGTAAATTGTCTCTCCCTTCAGACAGTAAGCTCCATGAAGAAAGACACCTATTTTTTTGCTTTTCATTGTATTTCCCAAACTTATCATATTCCCCACTACCTAATATGTGTATTAAATGTTTCTTGAATTTATAAATGTATAAATGTACATTTGTATGGTAATTTATTTGCTTTCCTGTTTATTGTCTTTCTTCCTCCAGCTGCATGAGAGCAAGAAATATACTTATTTTCTTAACTACTATGCATGAAGGTTCTAACACATAATGCCTGGCACACAGGAAATATATTAAGCAAATTTTTGATGAATTTTTAATGAATACAAGCATAAATGAATAAGTTTCCAAGAAAGTCATTCTAGTAGTTTTACCCTTAGTATAATAGTGTTTGGGATTTTTTTTCTTTTTTCTTTTTTTTTTTTTTTAGGTACTAGAAATGGAACTCAGGGGTGCTCTACCACTGAGCTATACCTGCAAGCCGTTTCATTCCTTATTTTGAGACAAGGTCTCACTAAGTTTCCTAGGCTGGCCTTGAACTTGGGATTGAGTGTGCAGAGACCCATTTTGAAGTTGGGATATACATTTAATCATGTAGCTCAAAGCTATAAAAAGCTACTACACTAAAATTGCAGAAGCATTGAAAATCAAAATAAATTGGCCTCCTTCCTTTCCATCTCTCCATTCTCAGTCCCAGAGGGTCAAAAGGAAACCATCTCATTTTAAGATTTCAGCTTTATCTGCAGAAATTTCTAGGTATTCAAACTGAAAGCAAGATGGACTGGGGCGTAGCTCAGTGACCCATGCGTGATAAGCATGAGGCCCTAGGTTTAATCCCCAGCACCACACCCCCACACATAAAATACCTGAAATCAAGAAGGGCTATTTCATGTTGGCATAATAATAAAAAGTAGCTAGCCACATTCTAGTTTAATGATGTAAGATTATTGAATCATAATCTCCTCATTTAACTAATACAGTTGGTTTCTTGTTTAAAAAAAAAATGCTTTACAAAATCTTGACCTCTGATATTTTCACCTGTTTGTCCTTTTGTATTTTGGGTGAAAGATACTATATTATGGATTATTAGTTTCCTTGAAAACTTGAGAAAAACTAACAGTTGGAAGAAAATTCAGGCATAAGATAACACAGAGAACTGAACCTGGAGCAAAATGGGGTTTCTTCACATTAGTTATCAGGAGAAGCAACAGAGAAGAGCAACTGGCAACAGGAGATAACCTTTTTATTCTCAGGGCTAGAAACATGCTGGCAGAAGCTTCAACTAACTAAATTTACTTGCAAGTTCTCTGAAGGGAATGATCATCTTGCACCAGGGTCATTTTTTCATAACACATACTTTTCGAACAAATTCCTAGGATCTTGTAAAATATTAAATTCTGAACCTCAACCTAAGTATAAAATGCCAGCACATCCATTACATATCCCAACTACAAAAATATGAGCTTAACTATTCACTGAAAATTCCAATGATATTTATGATTTACGAGAGCATAATTTTCATTTTATAAGACCTCAAGCCTCAAAGAGATATTTATCCAAAATTAGCATCCAGTAACAGCACCTCGGGATAGTCCTGTTTTGGCAGCATCTGTAGACAGATCTGGTTACAGTTAAATAAATCTAATGCTGGAGCCATTGACCTCAGGAAGACAGGTGTCATTTCCAGCAGCAGATCTGAATTCTGGGCAATGAGAAATGTGCTTGATTAAATTGCCCTGACCCCTGGTCTGTTTGCTTGGGTATCTGGCCAGCATAGTGGCCCCTCCAACAAAGGAAAGTTTTCATCTCTTCCCCAAATAAGCTGCTCTGTAATTAATTGAGCATTATATTTTCCAAAAGAAACATTTGCTTGGCTGAATACAAAACAATGCCGCTAATCAGTATATTAATTATACAATATTTATTGAATACCTACTATACGCCAAGCATTTGGCAGGCCATGGAGAAAGAAACAACTATCAGTGGCAATGAATCTTTTTCATCAATAAGCTCAACAGAGTAGTCCAATAATTGAAGGACCCAGAATAGATCTGTCCATATTTTTTTTAAGATTTATTTTTTAAAAAACCTTTAATTGTTTTTTATGTGGTGCTGAGGATCTAACCCAATGCCTCACAAATGTTAGGCAAGTGCTCTACCACTAAGCCACAACCCCAGCTCCAGATCTATCCATATTTTATCCATCCAAGCTAATCTTTAAAACCCATTTCAGATTTTATCTTCTATTTTATTCACTTACGAAATCTTTATAATGGTTCCCAAAACTGTGCACTTGAACTACAATAATAAGGAGAATACAATCCCTATCAAGCTTCTAGCATTGTAGGGAGAAGGAAGTGAGGTAGACAGGATCAGATCAAAGAAGATAATGTAAGTCAGGCTAATCAAGGACTAGGAATCTTACCCATAGCAGAGAGGAGGTATTAGACAATCTAGGAAGAGAGAAGCATGATTAAACTTTCATTTTGGAAAAATCAGCTCATCAAAGGTAGATAGATGGTAAAGAAATGTGGCTGGAGAAAAGACGAGAGGGGAGGAAGAATCAAATTCCAAAGCTATTGAAGAAATAGAAAAATAACAAAGTTTAGCAACACATTTAATGAGAAAACTTAGAAAAAAGTGAAGTTTAGGATGACTTCTAAAATTATAAAGTGGGTGCCATTAGCAAGAGAAGGAGGAACTGGTTAGTGGGAAAAATGAGTTCCAATTCAACCACGCTGGGCGTGGTGGTGCACACCTATAATCCCAGCGACTTGGGAGGCTGAGGCAGGAGAATTGCGTGTTCAAAGCCAACCTCAGCAACAGTGATGATCTAAGCAACTCAGTGAGGCCCTGTCTATAAATAAAAAACAAAATTGGGCTGGGGATGTGGCTCTATGGTCGAGGGTTCCTGAGTTTAAAAAAAAAAACTAACTTTACTTGCAAGTTCTCCCCCCACCAAAAAAAAAATCAACCATGTTCTATTTCAGGTGCCTACAAGAACATCTAAGCATCAGCCTTGAGTTTGCTGTTTAAACGTAAGCAGTAAGGATCCAGGAGCTGTCACCTTATAGATGGCAGCTGAAACATGCTCATGAAGTACACTGCCAGTTCTGGAGCCATCCCATACTTCTCTGGTCCCAAAAACCTTATACTAGTTCATCATTCAGTTTTTTCACTAATTTGCTATTCTTTAATACATTTCTTCTTTGACCAACAAATACATATGGGACTCCTATATCATTTTCTAGGTAACATGAAAGATTCTGGGTACCCGTAGATGAATAAGCTTTTATTTCCTATCCTAAAATATCTCATAAGCTGACTGTTCATTATCAGCTGACTAATTCTCTAATTCCCTATGTGTCCAGGTCTTCTGCCTCTAATAAGAGGATAAACTTTGAGGAGTTTATCCTCTTAGGTTCCTTTTAAATCTTTCCACAAAAATCTAAACACAAAGTTCTTTTCTTTGTAGGTGCTCATGTGAACCTTGAGTGACAGATTGGTAGCCTATTTAAAACATAGACCAATTTACTTAGTTTTAAGTAGTTTTGATAGGGAGGGTTCTGAGTAGAAAAGTATTAAATTTCCATTGTTAAAAATATACAAACAACATTTAAAAAGATAAAGAAAATAATCATTGTCAATGTACTATCCAAAGATAACTACTATTTATATTTTATGCAAAATAGTCAACCTTTTTCTAAGAATAAAAATGTCTTTATTATACTTTTGGTAAAAAGTGTCATATTAAATATGTTTATGCCACTTTTTTTTCATTTACTAATGCTATATAATGAATGTACTCTCATGCCATTAAAGATAGACATTTTTTTAATGTTTTTTTTAAATGTCTCATTGTATTCAATTGTAGGGCTGCACATAATTTATTCATCAGATTCTATGCTAATGGAAACTTATGTTGTTTCCAAATATTCACTACTATAAAAACTACAAAGGATATATTTGGACTTAAGACTTTATGCATCACATAATCTTTTCCATAAAATAAATTTCTAGAAATGAATTTATATGTTTCTAAAACTTTTTTTATATACTGGGGATTGAACCTAGGGGGCTTAAGCACTGAGCCACTCTCTTTTTAAAAATATTTTCTTAGTGAAAGGGGCTGGATATATACCTCAGTTGGTGGAGTGCCTGCTTCGAATGCCAAGGCCCTGGGTTCAATCCCCAGCACCACAAAGGGGTGGGGGGATTCTCAATGAATTTCTTAGAACCTCACTAAATTGCTGAGGCTGGCTTTGAACTCAGGATCCTCTTGCCTCAGACTACCAAGCAGTGGGGTTTACTGGCATACACCATCATGCCTAGCAGAGGTTTCTAAAACTTTCTAAATATATTCCCAAATTGTTCTTTGAGACCATTGCCATCTAGGTTTGTATTTCAAAATCCTAATTAAGATTCCTCATTGGGGCTGGGGATGTGGCTCAAGTGGTAACTCGCTCACCTGGCATGCGCGAGGCGCTGGGTTCGATCCTCAGCACCACATAAAAATAAAATAAAGATGTTGTGTCCACCAAAAACTGAAAAATAAATATTAAAAAATTCTCTCTCTCTCTCTTCTATCTTAAAAAAAAGATTCTTTATTAAGGCTATTTACAGGCAAAGGGCAGAGACCTATGACCTTTAAAATTTTGATATGTAACATAAATACATAAAAGTTCACAAATCAACAGAGAATTTGAGGGCTGGGCTTGTGGCACCTAGCACATGCGAGGTCCTGAGTTCTATCCTCAGCACCACATAAAAATAAATAAGTACAATAAAGGTACTGTGACCAACTACAACTAAAAATAAACATTTAAAAAAGAGAGAGAGAGATGTTGATGAATAGTTATAAAATCAACACATACATGAAACTCAGATTAGGGAACAGATCATTACCAAAACCCCAGAAGCCCTCTCTATCTTCTTCCGTTCTCTTCACAACATTGGCCATTTTCTTCCAGGAAGCTCCTGGAAGACTGAACATAGAGTAGGCAGTGGGATCTGGATATTTCTTTCCAATAGGAGCCCCCTCTAGGAGGTGGCTAAGATTTTCTCTGAGCTGCATTCAGTAGCTTCAGTTCTTGCTACTCAGTATTCCTTACTTTCCCCACTCTTCTATAGATGTCATAACTGCATCTTGGCCTACAAACTTTCCCTGGCTGTTCCTCCTGTATCCCTTTTGTCCTTTATCAAGTATTATCCACAATAAATCTCTCCTACTTCAAAATTTGACTCGACAATGCTTCCCACAGGACTCAATCAACATAGCTGGTCCTGAAACAAGCTCAGTTTGGAGCCTGGACCACATTCCTCCATCCCAAGTGGTGTCTTAGCAGGGATAGCCAGTCACAATTTCTAGCCCAATTGTTAAAAAACATCACCAGTAGTGACCTGAGAGTACCATCCCAGTGATAAATGCACAGGCTGGTGAGTTGGTTCAAGCCTTTGGAAAGCACAGGTTCCAGGGAAGAGAGGAGACAACACATAAAAGAACAATGGAATTGATTGATTCTTAAAAAGTTGCATTGCCAGTCGAAGTGACACACACCTCTAATCCCAGCGGCTCAGAAGGCTGAGACAGGAGAAGCGCAAGTTCAAAGCCAGCCTCAGGGCTGGGGATGTGGCTCAAGTGGTAGTGGGCTCGCCTGGCATGCATGCGGCCCGGGCTCGATCCTAAGCACCACATACAAACAAGGATATTGTGTCCGCCGAGAACTGAAAAAATTCTCTCTTTCTCTCTCTCTTTAAAAAAAAAAAAAAAAAAAAAACAAAAAAACAAAGCCAGCCTCAGCAAAAGTGAGACACTAAGCAACTCAGTGAGACCCTTTCTCTAAATAAAATACAAAATAGGGCTGGGGATATGGCTTAATGGGTGAGTGCCCCTGAGTTCAATTCCCAGCACCCCACCTCAAAAAAACAGTTGCATTGACATACAATAGAGCAATAATTGGAAATGGGGGCAGTTAACAGACAATTACAGTTAAGTGTGAGAGCTAGAGGGTCTCTTTGGTAGCTTATAGTATATAGGAAAGAGCACAACCATGGTCCAAATTCAGGATCTGATAGGGTCAGAGAGCTTCCAAGATGGTAGAATGTTTAGTCAAGACCACCAATTATGTCCTGGTTGAGAAAATCTGGAGCCCTGAAGTGTGGGTAGGTACCCTTAAAGATATCGTTTGTGCAGAATCTCTTGTAACCCTAGAATCTACACAGCTGGCCCATGCCTCCCTGTGCATGAGACCTTTCCCTCTCCAGGCAACAGGTCCCCTCCTCAGGAGCTGTGCCCACCCCCTTTCATGGCTGCAAGCTTGATAAGATGGATTAAATCCCAGCATAACTTGACAGGACATGCTGGACCTGACTAAGGTGCCAGTGCCCCTCCCTTAGCTCACATCTATGGCTATAGGGAACATCCAGAGGAGGGAAAAGCCCAAGCTTGCTTTACAGATGGGTCACCTCAATGTGTGGGTGCAAGTTTTATCATTGGAACTGACACAGTGGGCATATGAAAAGGTGCCCATGTGGCAGAGATGGAGGCTACATACAGACCCCAAAGCAGGGACTCCCACTTATCAAATCTGATCTTTCTATTGCTGTCTCCCAATATCCAACCTGTTGGAAACAGAGACCACATATGGCTTTGTCCCCCAAGGAGACTTACTCATAATTGACAAATCGGACCTCTTTTGTCCTGGAAGAGGCAGAGTTTCATTCTAGAATAAAGATAATTATTTGGGTATGGATTGGTTTTTTTTTTTTCTGTCCTCAATGCCACAGCTATTATCACTACTCAGGGCTTCCAAACATGGAATTTCAAACAGCATAGCATCTGCCTAGGGAACTCAACTGCTGTGGTCTGCATGTTTGTGTTCCCCCAAAATCCACGTATTGAATTCTAACCCCAAAGAGTGGTATTAGGGGATAGAACATTGGGAGGCGATTAAGTCATGAGGCTGACATGAATGAGATTAGTGACCTCATTAAAGAGGTTGTTTCTTTCTTCCCCTCGTGAATACGTAGTTAGAAGGCATCATTTGTGAGGAAGCAGGCCTTCACTGGACACCAAATCTGCTGGCATTTTGACCTTGAACTTCCCTGTCTCCATTTATGTTATTTATAAGCTACCTAGTTTGTGGAATTTTATTGTAGCAGTCTGAACTAAGCTACCGGATCTGAACAAAGAGGGTGTGAGTGTCGGGCCATGGCTTTGGGATTCACTGCATCAACAGAAGCTGCCAACTGAATAGAATGATGGAATGACCTGCTGAAATATCACTGTGGTGGCAAGACTCTTAAGGATATAGGGTGCTCCTCTGAGATGTGGTACATGTACTAAGTCATATATGTACTGACCTCCATATAGTCCTTTGTCCCTACTAGAAAGAAAATATGTATCTAGAAACCAAGAAGTAGAAACGGGAGTGGCTCTACTTATCATCCCTTTCAGTGTCCTAGCAGGGGATTTTGTTTCCCTCCCCTGCACCTCTGGGTCCTGTGCAGCTAGAAGACCTGATAAGGGAGTACGCGCTTGCCAGTGGACACAGAGAACTATAAGCTATGCTGGGCACTTGAGATTCCTCATGTCCAGGGCTCTGCAGGCAGCAAGACAAGTAACCATTTGGCAGAGATCATCATCCCTGATCGGCAAGTGGAAGTGGGGCTCATATTACACTATGGGGGCACAGAAGAATGTGTGGAACTCGAGTTGGCACTTGAGTGCCTTTTGGCACACTACTACTGAATTGTGACTGAGAATAGACAAGTGCAGCAGTCCTCACCTGAGAAGGGTATGGTTACAAAAGCTCAGACCCCTTAAGAGTAGAGGATCAGGAAGGAGCTGCTTCTCAAACCTGTGGGGATCATGGCAACCGTGGACAGGTGCTCTGTTCAAATGCCCCTTCAAGAAAGAATGTCATGATCAGCTGCAAAGAGAGCAGTTAGCTCCAGTAGTTTTGCCTTTGGGATCTACTGGGTTTCAGGCAGTCCCAGCCAATGACTGGGCTTGGGTTCCTTAGGTTTGCTACCTGACAGGAGTAACCGTGTTCTTATGTGTGTTGGCTCCCATAGCCGAAGTTGATTGGTCTAAGGGTGGATGCCCAAGTCAGTCCACTTGCAGTCCTTCTCTGGATTTATTTTTAATTTGTTTGTTTATTACTATTTAACTGAGAAGAGAGTCTCTTGGGTGGAGGAAGTTGTAAGAGATAGACTCAGGAGTTGTAGTTTCTGGCCACATGAGGGAGCCCATTTGCAGTGAGCAAGAATGAAACACACACACACACACACACACACACACAGTAGAGACAAGAGAGAGTGCCTGCAGCATTTGAGACCCAGCTGTAGCCAGCTCTCCTGGGGTTTGATTGTTCCAGTCTTTCCTTTAATTGGATAAGATGGTTTGGTATGCTCCTAGTAAACACTCTAATTGAAATCAGCTGTCTCTCTCACGTGACAAAAAAGTTCTGACACACATTTAGAAATATCCTACACCTATTTTGTATTGAGTTAACATAAACTGAGTTGAGGATTTATTATGCCAGACAGCCGTCTAAGCACTGTACATATCTGAATTCATTTAGTCCTCCCAGCCACAATATGAGTCCACCTTCTTTCTATTGTTCCTCCCAACCACATATAAAGAAACTGAGGCTGCTTTGTTTTAAAATCAAGAATAACTTTACCACAGGGGACCTCCAGAAAACACAGACTCTGGGAATGTGCAATCTGTATCGTATTAGTCTCACCAGCTGATGACTGGTCTGGTTGTGGCATGCACAAGACAGGTTTGCAGCCACAGGTGTCCCACAATTTCCAGACAGGGTCATTTTAGGAATAAGGAAGGCAGCAGGAAAAACTGATCACTTCCTGCATGTATACGTTTTGTGCCATTGGTTAATTTATGAACTGTTTTTGTAGTTGGTATCTTTAGTTCAGATGGCTTTTGCTCTGGAACTCCAAGTCCCGCCTGGCCCCCCTCTGTCTTCTTTGACCTAGAACAAATGATTAACCACATAAAGCAACCATCAACACTCTTTCCAAGGACATCAATGACCTCATTAAGTGCAAACCCATGGGCACTTTCTCCTCTACCTCTTCTGCAACGTGTGATGCTGTGGCTTCTCCCTCCTCATCCTGGCTCTCCTCTAACATTCTGGAGGTCATACCTCCTCCTGCTTTTTTCAAATGTGAATCTTATATTCTGCTTCCTGGGCCTGAACCTTTCACATTGACTCCTAGAGCTATTACATTTACTACCAGGCCTCAGTTTGGTGTCCCTAAAGTGATGATTCCCAAAGCTGTGCCTCCAGCTCCCACTTCAGCTTCAGGCCCAATTCAAACCTCCTCACTGCCCCCTCTTCCTACATGACCTACCTCTGAATTTATTCTCCTTCACCTCAAACCACCCAGTTTCCACTTGCTGTGAGTGGAAAAGGGGAAACACAGTGACTTGAAGCACCCATGTGCCTCCTCCAGGACTAAGCACTTCATTTAACCTTCACAATGACACCATAAAGAAAGAGCTGCCAGGGCCAGTGGTGGTAGTGGTGTATGCCTGTAATCCCAGCAATTTGGGAGGCTGAGGCAGGAAGACTGCAAGTTCAAGGCCAGCCTCAGCAACTAATTAAGACCCTGTCTCAAAAAAAAAAAAAAATAGGGCTGGGGATGCAGCTCAGTGGTAGAACATCCCTGGGTTCAATCCCCAGTTCAATAGACGAAGGAGAAGAGGAAATTACAATCTCTGTTCTATAACTGGGAAAAAAAAAAAGAAATAAATGTCAGGGAAAGAAACCAAATCCAGATTCCATGCCCTTTCCAACGATAGGTCTGCCTTCCATAATTCAGCCGATAGATGGAAGTTCTTTGCAAGATGGACTGTGTGCCATCTGCCCTCTGAAGGTGTGCAGTTCTGTGAGAGAGACAGAGAAGATACAGTAGTTTGAGAAGTGCTGTGAGAAGGTTAGGAAAAGCTCCACCAAAGGGAAGATATGCTGAATCATGTAGGAGAGGGAGGATAGGGAATACACTGGAAAATAAAGGGTAGGGAAGTTGATCTTAGGCAGAGGGAGTGGTGAGCATCTAGGAGGGCAAATGCTCAAAGGCCTGAAAACTGAGGGGAGAAAACTGAGAGGCAGCAAATAGTTTAGTGTGACAGTGGCCAAAGCAGAAGAAGCCTGAGATGAAGGTAAAGAGAGGCCTGCTAGAACCTAGTTTAACAGTGCAAGAACCCAGCCGGGCATGGTAGCACACACATGTAGTCCCAATGGTTTGGGAGGCTGAATCAGGAAGATCGGGAGTTCAAAGCCAGCTTTAGCATTTAGCAAGGCCCTAAGAGACTCAGCAAGACTCTGTCTCTAAATAAAATGCAAAAAAAAAAAAAAGGGGGGGGGGTGCTGGAGAGCTGGAGATGTGGCTCAGTGGTTAAGTGTCCCTGGGTTCAATTTGTGGTACCAAAAAAAAAAAAAAAAAAAGAATGCAAGAAACCAACCATTAAGTGCTTTTAAGCAGAGGAGGGGCAGGTTCAGATTTGCATGTGAGAATCATTGTGGCTGCAATGCAGAGAACAGACTCAAGAGAGCTTCAGCTGGGGTTAGGTAAACCAATTAGGGAGCCATAGTCATAGTCCAGATGAGAGATTAATTAAGGTAATGCAGAGGAGTCCCAAGATATCCCGGATGTTGATTACACAGGACTGGGAGCTGGATTAGATGTGGAGGGCAGATAAAAGACTGGAGGATAAGGTTCACATTCCGAGGCTGGGCAACTGTGTGCATGGGGGTAGGGCCACTAAAAGAGGGACAGGAGGTGGAGCAGGTGTGGGGAATGATGATGCATTTCACTTGGAAACATGTGGAGTGAAGGTGGCAGTGGGACAGCCAGATCAGGACATAAGGTAGACAGTGGTTAATGGGTTTGTAGCTGAGGAGAAAGAACTGTTTGAGACAGAGATTTAAGTGTCATCAATGGTAATGTGAGGAGTGAGGGTGTATAAAGAATCCAAAGGGTATGGAAGTGAGAGGGAAAGCAGGCTGAAGAGAGAATGCTAAGGAATACCAGTTTAGAGGAGGTGAGCAACAAAAGAAAGACCTTTGAGACTGAAAAGAATCCAGGGTGGGGGAGGATAAACAAGAAAATGAAAGTCTGCTGGAAGTGAAGGGAGGAGGAGAGTGGAGACAAAGACACTGAAACCAGTAATTAGTTTCAACAATAGGGGGTGGTTATTGGTAAACTGATTAAAAACAGTCTAGGTGGAGTTTGGGTGGCAAATCTAGTTCTGAGCAGAGAATTGAATGGAAAGTAAAGATGGATGATGAGGTTGGCAACTCACTCAAAATGTCTATAGTTGCAACAGTAGAATGAATTGGACATAACTTTCCTATGTTTATAAATGAACATACAACCAGTGTAACTCCACATCATGTACAACCACAAAAATGGGAAGTTGTACTCCATGTATGTATATGTCAAAGTACATCCTACTGTCATGTGTAACTAAAAAAAAAACAAATAAAAAAAGTCTAGTTGCAATAAATTTACTGTGAAGCTGAAATGAGATCATGAGTGTAAAGCAATTAGCATAATAGCCTGACACATATCAGTAATTCAGTAAATGTTAGCTGTTATTATATTAAGGAATACATTCCAAGGAAGGAGAGAGGTGATGCAAATTTAGAGAGGATTTTTAAGGCTTTTCTTTCCACATGTTAAAATAAAGAAAGAGGAAAATGTATAAGATTCACTAAAATGCAAATGATTCAAAGAAGCAGCAATTTCCTTTGGTCCACCCTTCCTCAGCAGGAATCACCACTGTGAGCTGCTTCTGTGTTGGAGTAACTTGGTAACCTGCATATTGCTACTTTACCTCCTACTAGGACTATTTCTTGACTTATCAGTCTTAGATACTACCTACTTTCTGAGATGCTCAGTGAGAATTGAGTTCACCTGTATCCTTCTTTATCTGCTCTCTCCTCCAAAGTGTACTACCATTCTGTTTCTCCACTGACCACCTTTACAACCATCTTAAGCTCTATTTATCATTCATCTGCATCTCTTGATTTCCTGTTTGTAAGATAAGGACACTGATAGACTATTCTTCCCACCAACTCCCATAAATGAATAGGCTTCAATGGAAAGGAATCATTGAAAGCAGACAACTGAAAGAAGATGACAAAATAATTGTTGACAAAGGGTCCCTGGAGAGACAGAAGAGGACGACTCAAGCCTAGTTTGGGACTTCTCCTCTATACAAGTATCAACAATTTCCTAGCACAAGTTTTGGACTCTTTGCACCCTGGATCCAATCAAGTATAAAATTCCATTAGATTCATTTCTTAGCTACCATCTTTCTACTATTTTCTCTCCTGCCTATGATTTTAGTTTGCGTTTTCATTATTTCTGATTTGGAAAATAGACTTCCCTCCTCCAATATTGGAGATTGAACTCAGAGGTGCTCTAATCAGAGCTACATGCCCAACTCTTTTTTTTTTTTTTTTTTTTTGAGACAAGGTCTTGCTAAATTGCTAAGGCTGGCATGGAACTTGCAATCCTACTGTCTCAGTCCCCCTGAGTCGCTGGGATGTGCCATAGTGCCCATCAGATCTCCCTCTTTCCTCACTTTTCCCACTCATCTATCATACAGTAATGCTAAATTAATCTTAAAGCTGAACCCTCACCTTGTTCAATCTCATAGTCTGGCTTTTAAGCCACTCACAATGGGATAATGGAAGATCCAATCAGAAAAGAATGAATGGAAGTCAGGGGCAAAAAGAATATGTTCCCCAGGTATAAGTGTAGTCTTCAGACCTATTCATCAAGAGTATCAGGGCCCTCCCAATGGAGATAGGTGCTGGTTAGGCACCCTAAACTTGTCTATTGCAAAGTCAATGACCACAGCATTATCTTTGGTTCAAAAAAATCTCTTAATATCTCCTTTAGAAAGTCACAGAAGTACAACCAATAAACATATTTAAACATCACTAATCCAGAATGGCAGCCATAAAAAGGTATGTACCATTTTTTAAAAGAAACCAGACAGTTTAGCTGGCAGCTGCTTGCCCCCACTTCTCTGAGCTAAGTCATTTGGAGAACTGGATATGCCTGGCTTAGGGCACTAACTGCAGAGAGCATGTGAGGCATGTACCTCTGTGTCACCAAAGCTCTGACACGGAGCAAGATTATTTTTAGAAGTGACCTTCTAGGTTCCACAGAAGAGTAAACAGACAGATGCACGTGATGTGATTTCCTCCAAGAGAGACTCCCGGTAAACAAATCAGCACACATGAACTCATTCTTATTCTGTGTCAGATGAAGAGCTTTATTGAAACCAGGAAGAAGGGAAGAAACTGAGCAAGAGTTCAGGGCATCTAGCTACTCTGTGAGAAAACCACAGTGGAGCAACTCACCCATTCCAAATTCTTGGAGAATGTGTTGTTGTAAACAAAGTGTCAATACTTCCCCAAGAAAATATCACTAAAACATTTATTTGATAACTCACCTCTTATTTTGTATGATTATTTTTTACCTTTTTTGTTTTTACCTTTGTTGTTTTTCTCTGTATTTTTAAAAATAGGAAGAAAAACACCATAACCTTGCCCTTTATTAAATAGTTCATTGTATATACATACCTTCACATAGAGTAGGCATATACTTTCATCTATATATCTACAAAATAAAAACATTCTGTCATAACTTTCTTTTATTGTCTAGCACTATATCTTGGGCATCTTTCATGTTGGTATACATAGGTCTGTCCTATTCTATTGATGGACATTTAGGTTATTTCCAGTGTTTTACTAATATAAACAATGCAGAAGGGGCTGGGGTTGTAGCTCAGTGGTAGAGTGCTTGCCTAGCATGTATGAGAAACTGGGTTTGATTCTCAGCATCACATATAAATAAGTAAAATAAAGGTCCATTGACAACTTAAAAAAAAATGCAGAAGCAAGGCATCTTTGAACGTTGTTTGGGCACTTGCATAAAAGTTTTTGTTGGAGCCTGAGGAAGTGGTTCATATCTGTAACCCCTGTGACTTGGGAAACCAAAGCAGGAGGATCACAAATTTGAGCTCAGCCTATGTGACTTAGTGAGGATATTGTTCAGGGTAAAATGCCCCTGGGTCAATCCATGGTACCAAGAAAGAAAGTGGGGAAGAAAAGAAAGAAAGAAAACCAAGTTTCTATTGGACAGCTTCTGGGAAGAATAATTTCTACATCAAAATATTTACTTATTTTAAATTTTTAGTTCAGTTATTGCCAAATTGCTGTCCACCTATTTCCTAAAATGTATGAAAATAAATTAATTTCTCATGAAGATTTCTCTTCATGAGAAACAGTGTGTGGTACATAGGAGCTGTCCATTAATTGCTGATTAGATTAAGTCACCATGAATATTAGTTATTATTCTGGTTGTGAAAAAGGGATGCCTCATAACTGAAGTGTATTGTCCTGTTTGCTTCACTCGTAATTGTCCCAGACATCTGAGGTATTTAAGTGCTGGTAAACTGTCAGATTCACAGTAAAGTTACAGTAGGAACAAATATAATTTAAAAGAACAGTACATACCACAACACATAGCACTTCTGGTTGTCCCCTTGCTAGCAGCTAATTATTGTCATGTAGAATCATAGAATTCTACAGTAGATGGGAGCCTAGATATCAAATATTCTGTGCCTTATTTTTTAATATGAAGAAGTGAAAACCTAGAGAGGCAGTGATTAGCCAAAGGTTTGAGAAGTATAGATTCTACTTAAAGCACCTCTTCTTTCCCATCTTCCTTTCTTGACTTAACTGTATTGATATGGTATAATTTTATTTCATTTGACTATAGCATACAAATGAGGCATATGTTTCTTTTTTAAAATTTTTTATTTTTTATTAGTTGCTCGAGACAATACAATGATCTTGAGAGGCATATGTTTCTTTAAGATTTTTAGTTCTATCAATTTACCTGCCTAGAGCTTTTCTTCTTGCCTCTTTGATTTTCTGCTTCAAGTCAGCCAAGGATTGAAAATGAGATAACCAAGCAAGTGCATGTCAAGTGTGAACACTAACAGAATTGTATGTCAAATGGTGGGATCTAAGTGTGAGTCTAAGGTTTTCCTATGAGGGAAACAAAAGACTCAATACCTTTTTGTCAGCTATTTTGGCTACTTAGGATAGCTTGTGTGTGTGTGTGTGTGTGTGTGTGTGTGTGTGTGTGTGTGTGTGCGCGCGCACGTGCACGCGCACGCACACATATTTGTGTAGGAATAGTTCCTAAACTTTAGTAGTGTTGCCACATTCTGGATAGATGAGATATTATATGTGTATATTTCACTATACATAGTGAATCTTGGAAAGTATTCAGAATCCTCTAGTTTTAAAAACTTTCCAACTCCTAAGGAATAAATAGCCAAACAGTTTTTTTTTTTTTTCTTCAAATGCTGTTAGCATTTGGCCAAAGTCTATTTAAAGAACAGTGAGGACTGTGTGTGTAGCTCAGAGGTAAAATGTTTGCTAGCATGCTAGAGACTAAATTCAATCATCAGCACTGGGAGGAAAAAAACGGAAATGAAAGTAAAAATCCTTTCTCCATTAGTTTACTAATATATAATACTAGTTTGAGTTTCATTATCAGAAGTTTCAGCCAGGCACAGTGGCACATGCCTGTGATCCCAGCAGCTTGGGAGGCTGAGACAGGAGGATCCCGAGTTCAAAGCCAGCCTCACAAAAGCAAAGTGCTAAGCAACTCAATGAAACCCTATCTCTAAAGAAAATACAAAATAGGGATGGGGATATGGCTCAGTGGTCAAGTGCCCCTAAATTCAATCCCAGTCCCCACCCAAAAAAAAAGAAGTTTCAGGAATAGTGTCTATAGCAGGTAGAATAATGACTGCTCAAAGATGTCAATTTCCTAATTCCTGAAATCTGAGAATATGATACCTACATACCATTTTGTAGTAGTAATTAAATTAAGGTTCTTGAGCCAGGCATGGTAGTGTATACCTGTAATCCAAGCAACTCAGGAGCCTGATGCAGGAGGATCTCAAGTTTGAGACCAGCCTCAGCAATTTATCAAGGCCCTAAACAAATGAATGAGACCCTGCCTCAAAATAAAATATGAAAAAAAAAAAGGGGGGGTTGGGATGTGGCTCAGGGATTAAGCACGTCTGGGTTCAAACTTAAGTACCAAAATTAATTAATTAATTAAGGTTCTTGAGATAGGGAGATTATCCTGGATCATCCAGGTGGGCCCAATGTAATTACAAGGGTTCTCATTTATGAAAGAGGGAGGCAAGAGAGCCAGAGTCAGAAGAGAATAATAATAGAAGCAGAGGACAGAATAATAACAACTTCTAGAAGAAGATACCATGAGCCAAAGAATGCAGGCAGCCTGCAGAAGCTGGAAAAGACCAGGAAATGGATTCACCAGTGGAGTCTCCAGAAAGGAATGCAGTCTACTACTACACCTTGATCTTAGCTGAGGGAGGCCATTTTGAATTTCTGACCTCTAATATTTTAATATTAAAATTTTGTGTTATTTTGAGTCACTGGATTCATAATAATTTGTTTTAGCCGAAATAGGAAAATAATACAATAAGGCAATGCAAGTCTGAGTGTTTTGATGTTGTTGTTTAGGGTCTAGGAATTAAACCTGGAGCCTTGCCCATGCTAGGCAGGCACTCTACCATTGAAATACACACCCAGCCCTTTTAATTTTATTTTGAGATAAGGTCTCACTAAGTTGCCCATTCTAGCCTCAAATTTACAATCCTTCTGCCTCAGTCTCCTGAGCAGCTGGGATGACAGGTGTGTGCCACTGCACCGGCCAAGTCTATTTTGATAGTCTATTTTGATTGAATTACAGCTGTTCTTTTATATTTCAATCAGAACAAAAGTATTTTAAGTGTAAATGATAACTTAGGCCAAAATATTTAAATAGTATTCAGTGAGAATACAACTTCCTGGTGTTATTTCCTTTTCAAAGAATTACTGCTATTATATATATATTTTTAAAGTTATGTAATAACTTTATTTCAGAGAGGTCCACCAAGGACTGAGTTTCTATATATTTATTTATTTATTTATTTATATTTTTTTAAGAGGGGGGGGGAGAGAGAGAGAGAGAGAGAGAGAATTTTTAATATTTATTTTTTAGTTCTCGGCAGACACAACATCTTTTCTTGGTATGTGGTGCTGAGGATCGAACCCGGGCCGCACGCATGCCAGGCAAGCGCGCTACCTCTTGAGCCACATCCCCAGCCCCGAATTACTGCTATTATATCTAATAAGTACAAATGATTTGTAGAAATACAAGGCAGTACATGATCATAATTATTATCAATATCTGTTCTCCAAAAGTGATAATAAAATTATACCACTTATCATTATGTAACTTGTTTTTACTATATACTGCTTCATAGTTTTGCATACAAACATTATGCCAAATGAAATTAAACATTATTATTACCAATTAACTGATAAGTTTGATGATGACAAGGCATCTCAAGAAAGAACAACATAATATTAAGCAATGATCAAATTCACATAATTCTTTGACTTAACTGAAGCTGTACACACTTTGATAAATTGTTTTTTCAGAATGCTCCAGATAACCAAATATAGCTGAGGCTTCATAACTTGTATGGGATTGGATGCAAAGCATCCTGGGTCCTTAAACTAGGATGAGGTGACTGAAGCACTCACTTTTGGTACAAAATTCAAGGGGGCACCAAATTTTAAGCAATCAACATCAATAATATATTGATATAATTTAAAAAATAATAAATCAGGAAATTATGACCTGGGATCAGTTACCCGCTTTTCTTCCTTCCTTCCTTCCTTCCTTCCTTCCTTCCTTCCTTCCTTCCTTCCTTCCTTCCTTCCTTCCTTCCTTCCTTCCTTCCTTCCTTTCCTGTAGTTGTGTATGGACAGCATACCTTTATTTATTTAGTTATTTAGTTATTTTTAAGTTGTAGATGTACACAATACCTTTATTTTATTTACTTATTTTTATGTGGTGCTAAGGATCAAACTCAGTGCCTCACACATGCTAGGCAAGCACTCTGTCACTGAGCCACAGCCCCCACCCAGCTACCTGCTTTTTGTAAATAAATTTCTATCAGCAATCCTGATGAGTGGAGCAGGGAGGAACAGGGGCTAAGGAAACTAAACCTAGCTACAGTATCACCCAAGACAACCAGGAAAACAAATGCTCACACTAAAAATGCATACATTCTTGGGCTGGGGTTGTGGCTCAAGCGGTAGCGCGCTTGCCTGGCATGTGTGCGGCCCGGGTTCGATCCTCAGCACCACATACAAACAGAGATGTTGTGTCTGCCGAAAACTAAAAAATAAATGTTAAAATTCTCTCTCTCACTCTCTCTGTCTTTTAAAAAAAAAATGCATACATTCTGAAAAGCTACATAAAAAGATAAACAATGAGCAAAACAAACAAAAATATCTATCATAAATATGTCAAAAGGGTAATATCCTCAATGTATATAGTCAATGAAACGAATAAGAGAAATACTGACATATAATTGTAAAACTGAGCTAAGAATATAAGTGGTCAATTTAGGAAAAAAAGAAAAGAAAAACAAACTGGCAATGAAGCACTAAAAATGTTCAATCTCAGCAGAAAGTAACATCTATAAATAAATAGAGAAACATTTCTAATTATCATTTTAATTTGCTTTTAAAAGATAGTTCAGGCAAGCAATCTCAAGGAAAGAATAAATCAGTATAACATTTTTGGAAGTCAATTTGGCAATATGCATCAAGAGCCTGAAAATTTTCATATTTTTAGACACAGTAATCTCACTTCTAGGAACCCATTCTGAGAAAATATTGCATAATATTTTCCATATGAAGAGTTCTGTACAAAATTTTTCTCCAAAACATTAAACCTTCATTTATTCATTTTACAAATATTTGTTTATTGCTTATTGGCCAATAATAAGAATTATTTGTTTTGATCGGAAACAAACATGGAACCCTGCATGGTGGCATGAATTTATAGTCCCAGCTACTCCAGAGGCTGAGACAGGAGAATCACTGGAGCCCAGGAGTTGGAGACCAACCTGAGCAAGGCCCCATCTCAAAAAAAAAAAACAAAAAAAAAAACAGTGAGTGTGGGTTTGGAGGTACAGCTCAGTGGTACAGTGCTTGCCTAGCATGCTGGGGCTTTATACTTAGTACCACAAAAAAACAACCGGCACAATCTTGAACCTCTGTCTCTGACAAGCTACAAGTCAAGATACAATATTCATTACAGGGTCTGTTATCATGCTAGTTTTCTTTGAGTAATTATAAAGATTGGTTTTTTGGGGAGTGTTTTTTTGGCGGTGCTGGTGATAGAATACAGGTCCTCCTGCACAGTTGGCGGGCATGCTAAGCACACAATCTATTGCTGAGCTACACACCCAGCCCCATATTGATGGAATGTGTGATCAAAAGATAGTAAATATATTGTACTCATTTGTTGAAAGAAACATAATTTGGTACATGTTTCCAATTGGGTTTAGGTAAATTTTAAACCCACATGAATGGAAAATATGTATTTCCATACACTGTAGGCAGAAATATACACTGTTAAAACCTTATTAGAGAGTTTTTAAATAACATCTACTAACTTTTAAAATATTCCTTTCCTTTGGCCTAGCAATTCTACTCCTAGGAATTCATTTTATTTAAACACATACAAGTATGACATAAAGATAGACAGATAGATAACACAAAGAAGTTCATTGCAACGGTATTTGTAATACTTAAAAAGAGAAGAGCTGGGAGCAGTCATGAAGGCCTATAATCCCAGCAGCTCCGAAGGCTGAGGTAGGAGAATCACAAGTTTGAGGCCAGTCTCAGTAACTTGGCTATGTCCTAAGCAACTTAGTGAAACCCTGACTCAAAATAAAAAAAGAGCTGGAGATGTAACTCAGTGGGCAAAGCACCACTAGGTTCAATCCCCCACCTTCCAAAAAATCAGAGACAACTTAATTTCTAATATGGGGCATTGGATAAACAAATCATTGTACTTCCATTCAATAGAACAGTATTTAGCTATTGGGGTGCTTGTAAACTGACTCTCCAAAAATAAGCAAGCAAACAAAAACTTTGAATTGCAGCATTTGCTAATTTTCATGGTGTAAATTCTCCCACCATGGCCCATTTTGATGTACCCAGTTATTGTTGAACTTGAAGATGAAAGTAGTAGTAGTAAGTATTTGGCTCTCTCAAACCTGAGGTTGCATAATTACATAGATAAGGAAAGAAGGAAAGAAAAAAAGAAAACAATGGGATAGATCTGACGTATAAATGTGTTCAAAATGTATTGTTAGCTGAAAGAAGCAAATTGAAAAGCATTAATGCATAATTTTGTAAAATAATACGTACAGAGTATATGTTAATATATTCAAGGAAAAAGCTGAAATTCAATATACTTGACAATTGATGTTTACAGATAAATACTGTATCTCTAAGCAATGAAAAATATGTGAACATTCACTCTCTGCATTACATATTTTTTAATATTTGTATTTTTATAACCCATGAATGTTATTTTCATAATAAAAAAAAATACAATATTTTAAAATAGAAGTATCACAAAAGGATCTTAACTGACTCTTACCAGGAGAACTTTTTGTTTGTTTGTTTGTTTGTTGCAGTACTACAGGGGTTCTCTAACACTGAGAAATTTTTGGTTTTTGTTTGTTACAGTAACCAGGGGTTCTCTACCACTAAGCTACATCTCAAGTCCTTTTCATTTTTTATTTTCAGACAGGATCTGGCTAAATTACCCAGGCTGGCCTCAACTTGTGATCCTCCTCCCTCAGCCTTCCAAGTAGCTGGGATTACAAATGTGCACCATTGAGTCAAGCTAGGAGCACCATTTTTAAAGTAATAACTTTTGGGCCCAGTAATTCTACTTCCAAGAATTCATACCAGGAAAATTATTAAAGATTCAAGCAAAGATTTAGCTGCAAGAATAATTCTTGTAGTAGGCACAGTGGCACACACCTGTAATCCCAGCAACTTGGGAAGCTGAGGCAAGAGGATTTCAAATTTGAGGTCAACTTCAGCAACTTAGCAAGACCCTCAGCAATTCAACAAGATCCTGTTTCAAAATAAAAGGAAAAGGACTGGAGATGTAGCTTAGTAGTAAAGCACACATGGATGGATCTCCACTCAAAATAGAGAAGAAAAAAAAAAAGAATATAACTTATATTATCATTTGTTAAACTAAATGTTCTAATAATAAAGGACAAGGAACAGATTTACATAAATTCTTTTAAAAAATTTTTTGTAGTTATAGATGAACAGCGTGCCTTTATTTTGTTTATATTTAGATGGTACTAAGGATTGAACCCAGTACCTCACACATGCTAGGCAAGTGCTCTGCCACTGAGCTACAGCCCCAGCCCAGGTTAACTAAATTCTTGTTTACTCATATAATTTATAGGCATTAAAAATATAGAAATATTTTTTCTTGTTGCACTAGGGATTAAACCAGGGCACTCTAACACTGATCTAAATCCCCAGTCCTTTTTGAGACAGGGTTTGGCTAGATTATCCACGCTAGCCTTGAAATCCTCCTGCCTCAATCTCCCAAATTTATGGAATAAATCACTGGGTGCCCCATCATGCCCTGCTTTACAGAAATCTATTGATGTTAAAAGATGTTTACATCTTGTTTGAAAGTACAAAAAATAGCTAGGAACTTCCCTCAGTGATAGAGTGCTTGCCTCATTGATAGAGTGAAGCCTTAGGTTCCCTCCCCAGCACCACAAAAAAATAAATAAATAAATAAAGAGAGTTTCCACTAAAGTGTTTGACCCACATGGTGGTGCACACCTGTAATCCTGGTGACTCAGGAGGCCGAGGCAGGAAGATTGCAAATTCAAGGACATTCTCAGCAACTTAGTGAGACCTTGTCTCAAAACAAAAAATACAAAAGGCTAAGGATATAAATGGTTTTGAGTGCCCCCTGAGTCTGATGCCCTAGTACTATACACACACACACACACACACACACACACACACGGTAAAAAATAAAAGCAGATTGCAAAGTCATATATGCAGTGTGATTCTCATTTTTATAAAGCTAAAGCTACAAATCCCAACTTCACCAAGTCCATGGCTCATATTCAATTCAAATCAATATCTAATCTGTAGAAGGGAATGGGGCTTCATGTTTGTAAACTGTGATTTTTCCCAAAACAATTCAGAAACTTGAGTTATGTCCCATGTCCTGAAATGACCCTCTCTGATTCCTGTGTGTGAGACATTTTATTCAGGCTCCTCATCACCTATTACACTGTTGATGGTTATGTAAATTGGTACATTGGAGAGTTATTTGGCAATATATATCACTTTTTAAGTGTGCATGTGATTTACAAAATTTCATTTAAAGTTTATCACAATCCTATGTCATTAATATATTATTAGATGAGAAAGTAAAATAAAGGAGGTGAAGAATTTAATTAACTTTAATAAGCAAAGAGATTAGCCAAAGTCTCCAGCAGAGGCACAGAATTCCATCCTCTCAAACCAAGTAGAAAAAAAAAAAAAAAACCCTAAAAACAGTTACTATAAAAATTAGGTAAGGATACAATTTGTAATGTTTTTCTCTCTCTTTTTTGGGGGGTGATGGGGTAGACAGGTGCAGGGGATTGAACGCAGGGCATTGAGCATGTTAGGAAAGTGCTCTACCACTGTGCCATATGCCTAGCCCCAAATTTGTAGGATTTCTAAGAGACTGGCAATGTCCTAGATTGTGAAAATAAATCCCAGCAGAAATACATGGACATTGAAGTCCCACTAAATGGCAGAAGATCCAAGCTGTTACAAGAAATCAGTTTGTTAACTAGCAGCCCAGATGGAATTCCCAGGAGGTATGCTTTCCCCTTTTCTCTTCCTACCCACAAGAGGACTCTTTGATCAATAACCCTAAATCCATAACTCTAATCTCAAATCCCTGACAACCCTGAACATATAACATCAGGTCAACAGTCCCAAAATAAATCTGTTCCCCTCCATTGGAAAATGACAACCTCAAACAACCATGATGAAGAAATTAATATGGTATTAATTGTATTTAACAATACACAATAACAAAGTTTTACTCTCTTTGCTGAGTATATAGTCTCTGTGTTTTAGATAATTTAGATGTTTGAAGAATTTACAGGTTGGAAAGATAATCTGACATTTTTTATTAATTCTTTAGTTGAAATACTTAGGATGTGACCAATTAGGGTATTCCTGTAGGAGTGTTCCTAGGCCCTGAAAGGCCATTGGTTAGCAGCATGAACTCCCAGGCAGATTGCAGGTTTAGAAGTGCCTGGCAGGCACTAAATCAGGAAAGGCTCACAAAAACTGTGCTGAGGTGAGTACTACTGCTATCCCCATTTTCAGAGGCACAAAGAGTCACATGACTGGGCTGGGGATGTGGCTCAAGCAGTAGCGCGCTCGCCTGGCATGCGTGCGGCCCGGGTTCGATTCTCAGCACCACATACCAACAAAGATGTTGTGTCCGCAGATAACTAAAAAAAATAAATATTAAAATTCTCTCTCTCCCTCTCTCTTTAAAAAAAAAAAAAAGAGTCACATGACTTTCTCAATGTCACGCAGCCAACTTGTGGATGAGTCAGAATTTAAACCTTAGTATCCTGGTTGGGAGCTCACTGTTATAGTTTGGATCTGGAATGTTCCCCAAAAGGTGCATGTCCAAGCCTTGTTCCCCAGACTGTGGAATTATTGGGAGGTGGTGGAACCTTTAGAAGGCACAGCCTAGTAGAAAGAAGTTAGATCATTGGGGGGTGTGTCCTTCAAAGAAATATTGGGACTCCAACTTCTTCTCTTCTTTGCTTTCCAGCCACCAGGAAGTGAACAGCCATCCTTCATATGTTGCTACCATGATATACTGCCCCAACATAGACAGTCAAGTGACCATGGACTGACACCTGTGAAACCATGAGCTAAAATAAACCCTTCCTTCTTTTAAGTTGATTAGCTCAGGTATCTTGTCAAAATGACAGAAAGCTGACCAATAAACCTACACTCCAAACAAATCAAAGCCATTTCAGTGAACTGGAAGACTCCTACAGGCCTACACTAAAGGCTTAAACTGGGCTGAGAATGGGCCAAGATGATTTACAGAGTATAAGTATGCCTTGTTATTGTTAGAGATGTGAAATACTTGAGACAATCAGACACAGCAATGTGTGGATTTTACATATTCAAGGAATTTAATAAATGGAGTCTATAAAGTTTTAAATATAAAAGGAATTTAATTTGTTCAATATATATGCTTTTGTGACTTTAATATGCAATGCTTAAGAAGTCTATTACATTTATAAATAGTGCTTAAATGTGAAGTTTAATAGGTCAAATTACTGAGCTCACTGAGTATTAATCAAAGAATAAATGAAAGTTTTTTATTTTAACATAAAATTGATAGATTTATAAGTAAACTCAAGAAATGTAGTTAAAAGCCTAATAACAACTAGGTTTAAAACATATAGCCATAATAAATCAAAGTGCAAGCAGCTTCTTTCTTGAGCACAAAAAGCCCTCTTACATTTAAAATCTCAACTGACAATTGTTTTAGATATAGCCCTATTTTGCAGATAGGGAAATTGAAGTAAAGAAAAATAACTTCCCAAGATGATAGAGCTAAGAAGTAGTGGACCCTATATTCCAGCCCAGGTAACACCAGATGTCAAAGCCAGCACACTTGACCATATTCCTATACCACCTTCACCATATGGAAATTCCATTCCTACAGAAAACAATGTCAGAAACTGAAACTGTAGCTCTGTGGTTGAACATACTCAAGGTCTTTGGTTCAATCCTCAGCACCCCCCAAGAGGAGGAAAAGTCAGTCAGGAATATATAACCTTGCAGGATACACTAATATGTTAACACCAGTCTTCTCTGCAGCAGGAAGTACTGGAGGGCCATTATTTTTATTTCTGTAATGTTTGGGATTTTTGGTTTTTGGCAATAGCAGGGATTGAACACAAGGCCACTCCACCACTGAGCTATATCCCCAACCCTTTTTATTTTTTGGCTTTGAGACAGGGTCTCTAAGTTGCCCAGGCTGGCCTTGAACTTTAGGTCCTCCTGAATCAGTCTCCCATTAGTCTATAATGTTTATGATTTGAGGTAAAAGGAATTATCTATCTTTTCATGCTATTTTTCAACTCTTTTTTGACAATTTAAAATGAAGGGAATTCTGCACATTTTACTTTCTTTTCTATGTTGTCAATGAGCACTCTACATTAACTTAATAATATCTACCTCATGGGATTTACCTCCCTTTCTCCCTTCCTTCCTGCTTTCATTTCTGTTTGTGCTTCGAATACCCTCTCAGAAGGGCATCATTCTTGGGTAATATCTTTCTTTAGGTTCCCATTCCTCACACCCCACAGAATTAGAGTCTCTTCACCTATATTACCTTTGTGTCTAGAATATGCTTTTATTATTAAACTTGCAATAGAAAACTTCAGTTGTTTTCCTACTCATTCATCTTCTTTTTTAACTTATTTTTTAGTTGTAGCTGGATACAATACCTTTATTTCACTTTTTATTTTTATGTGGTACTGAGGATCCAACCCAGTGTTTCACACATGCGTGCTCTACCGCTGAGCCACAACCCCCCCCCCATTCATCTTCTTTAAGTATCTGTGTCCTATTTGTCTTTGTTATTCCAGGGTCTACTACATAAACTGGTTGATTAAACCAAACATATTTTTACTTAGGGAATCTGAAGTACAATTTGCAGTTATACAGTTTTGTTTTGTTTTGCTTTTGCTTTTTTGTGGTGCTAGAGATCCAACCCAAGGTCTTGCCTATGCCAGAAAAGCATTCTACCAATGGGCTACACCCCTTGTCCTCTCTTGATACTTTACCACTGATCTATCATTGGAATACATGACACAATCAAGGTAAGTTGAACTTAATGTGAAGGAATTCTGCTTAGATGATGTCACAAAACTAGCAAAAGTGTACAGCCTCTCTGGGGGAAAACAACAACAACAACAACAACAAAAAAAAAACACAATGAATTATTTTGTAAGGAGGAGCTGAGAGTCAAGCTATGTAACAACAAATGAGAGGGAGGCAGAATTTTGTCTCTGCATCCCAAGGTGTTCTGTTGTTCGGAAACTAGACAAGTCGCTACAAATACTATTTTCCAGGGTCTGATTTTTTACTTAAAAGAAAAATAAATAAAATACACACACACAAAAAAAAAGGCAGTGAACTCCTTTATTAGAAAAATGTTCTTTTATAGTTGGGGCCTAGGAATACTTTAGTTATCCTGATCTTGGTGTATCCTCATCTTGTCCTGGACTGGTTTGGTAGTGGAAAGTGTGATCTACCTGCTCGCAGGACTCTGCCCCCAGGACCTTTGCCACGCGGCCACTTCCTCCCCCACCTCAGCCGGGCTGGGAAAGTGAAAATGAAAACAGAAACTGTCCTGCGTGCCCCTTCTCGGGAAGGTCACCGACACTAGTTACGCGCGTGCTAGGAAGGGCGGAGACAGGGATTGGCTGGCGGGAGACTCTCCTCAAGGATTGCCTCCCACTTTAGGACCCAGCCCCGCCCTTGTGCCCCGCCTCTCCCCGCCCTTGTGCCCCGCCTCCAGCGCGCTCCTCCCCACGAGGCCCCGCCTTGTCCCTGCATCTCCGCCCACTTCCGCCCTGGGGCCACGCCCCGTGGACCTAGCCCAGCCCTTGAGGCCCCATTGCGCTCCCGCCTACGTGGGGAGGGGCCTCAGCGACCGCGTTTCCTCCCCGTTGTATAGTTACGCGGGTGTCTCAGCTCTTTGGGGTCGTTGTGCGTTTCAGAGTCGCTAGATCTTTGGAAGAGATGGAGAAAGGAACGACACGAACTTGGGCTTGTTTTTCACTAGGGACCTATCCAGGCCTAGGGTTGGGCTATGGCGAGCAGCCTGGGATTCAGTCACCTTCTCTCAGGAGCATCTCCGCTGTGAACCAGCCGGGGAGGATGGACCCTGAACTTCCATTTGGGAGTTTCTTGCTCCTGGCTCACCAGGCCCACCCAAGTGGAAGTGATAGGAAAGGAATTATTGCAGCCGAATTATGAGTACTATAATTGTTTGAGGTGAATTCATTGCTAGAAAGTAGAAATGGCTGGAATCACCATCTATCGTTAATTTCAAACTGCCTTTAAATTATAATCCTATAAGTAATAGGCATCCTATTATAGTTATAATAGGATGCCTATTACTTACTGTAAATGCATGACCTAATACTTGCAGGCCAAATTTAGCTGGCAGTATTTAGAGAAATGCACTATGAAGCAAGAAAATGGAGTGTTGGTGTTTTCAAAGTCTCTTCAGGAATCTGAACGATATTCGGAGAAAAAAATCAAAGAATATATAGCTCAGACATAATAACAAATGGCATGAAGCCATTACCAACTTGGTTCTTCATGTCTGACATCTGATTGCATTCACAGCAAGGATTAATTGGCTGGTATAATTCCTTGTGATCAAAATGAAGCCAGGTGATTTGGCCCGCACAATTGATTGCCTCTGTTCTCTGAAACTAAAGAGCATTGCCTTCATGCTTCTCATAAAAAGTTTAAAGGTGGGGAGAGGGGAGGGGAACCCTTTACCTTCAAAGTGCTTAGCATTGCACTAGAGTATTTATAGAAGCTATTCTTCAGCTTCTGTGAATTTTTGCCTAAGAAAATGTGTAGTTGTGAGACATTCTTCGTAACTAGTTATTTATAGTGAAACCTTGACTTTAGAATTAATAAAGCAGAGCAGAGCACAGTGATGAAAGCCTGTAATTTCAGATACTTAGGAGACTGAGGCAAGGGGTTCGCAAATGGCAGTCCAGCCTGGGCAACTTTTAGCAAGATCCTGTCTCAAAATTTTTAAAAAGGGCTGGGAATGTAGTAGCTCAGTGGTAGAGTGCTTGCCTAATAAGCATAAAGACTTGGATTCAATCCCCAGTACTTTGAAAAATAAATATCATGCAGAATACAGGTATGTACTTTCATCTAAATGTATTAAGCTGTACAATTAAAATGGGTGCATTTTACATAAATTATGCCCCAGTAAACATTTTTTTAAAAATTATGTAGGATGAATTTTAAGTTTTTTATCATAAAACTCATCAAAGAAACTAACTATGATTTTACACATGACAGTTTCAGGGAAATATATATATATAGTGTGTGTGTGTGTGTGTGTGAAAATTAATGCTAGAGTTTGAATCTTGAATGTCATCCAAAGACCTGTGGTAGAAGGCTAGGTCCCCTGCTGGGAAGTGGTGGAACATTTAGAATGTGAGGGTCTAGTGGAAGGAAGTTAGAATACTGGGGGCATGCTCTTGAAGGGATACTGGACCCTTGCCCTTTCTTGTTTCTCTATTTTCTTCCCAGCTGCTGTGAGGTGAACAAACCACTGCCACAAGTTCCCACCTGTACTACCACATGTCCAAAGAAACAGGACCAAGTGACCATGGATTGTAATTTCTCAAACTGTGAGTCAAAATAAACCTTTTATTTTAAGTTGATTAGCTCAGGCTTTTGTAACAGTAATGGAAAACTAACACAATTAGTGTTGTTTGTGACAAGGTTTGTTCGTTCAGGTGACCCCAAACTTCAGATATGTGGAAATTTTAGGAATATGGATATATGTAGGGATATGCAAATCTGTGGTGGAAATCAACAAATGAATACAGAATTGGAGAAGACATCTGAAGTATGTGATATCATAGCTACCAAATCATCAAAGTACAAAGTACTAAAAAGATCAGATACTTTTGTTACTGTGAATACATTAAATTCACATTTTCAAATTTTAAAAAAGTCACATTTTCTGCATGTAATATGGTCTGTATTATGCTAAACATTGTGATTGCGAGTTGTGCAGAACTTACAGACTTTTATTTTCTATTAAAATTTATTTGATGCCAAGCATGCATGAGAATTGATACCCAACACCCTCCTTCCCCCCAAAAAAATATTTCAAAAGTTTGTCAAAATAAGCAAGACTCCAGTTTTTAGTATTTTTATATATTTTAAGGCTGTTTGGCTGTTTAAAGACAGTATATTGACTACTGTTTCATTTTGTAGTGTTCCTTTTTTTGTACTGAGGATTGAACCCAGATATTCTTTACCAATGAGCCACAAACCCAGCCTTTTTATTTTAATTTTTTTTAAGAGAGAGAGAGAGAATTTTAATATTTATTTTTTAGTTTTTGGCGGACACAACATCTTTGTTGGTATGTGGTGCTGAGGATCGAACCCGGGCCGCAAGCATGCCAGGTGAGCACGCTACCGCTTGAGCCACATCCCCAGCCCAGCCTTTTTATTTTTTATTTTGAGACAGGTCCTCACTGAGTTGCTCATGGCCTTACTAAATTGCTGAGGTTGACTTTGAACTCTGATCTTCCTACCTTAGCCTCTTGAGTTCACTGCGATTGCAGGTATGTACCACCATGCCTAGAATTATGGTGTTCCGTTTTGGAGTTTCACCAATTTCAAAATTATTTTTAATTTAAGGATTATTTTCAAGTACTGGGGATAGAACACTGGGCCTTATATATGCTAGGAAAGTGTTCTACCACTGAGCTACATACCTAGCCCTGAATATAAGTTTTTAATGAAATTTCTGAATCAGATATTTTGTGAGTTGAATATTATTGTTTTAAGATATGGCGTCTCACTGTGTTTCCTAGCTTAGTCCAAACTGCTGGAATCAAGTGACTTTCTGCCTCAACCTCTGAAGTTCTGGGACAATAGATCTATACCACCACACGGGGCCCAGTTGGGTATTCTGAATAATTTCTGAATAATCATGATTGACCATGTATATGTAGAAATCAGACACAAAATAATTCAGTTTTTCCATGAATAGAAAAACTGGTTCCACTTAGGGAAAAACTGGTTTTCTTTTTTTAAAAAAAATTATTTATTTATCCTAATTTGTTATACATGACAGCAGAATGTATTTCAATTCATAGTACACATATAGAGCACAATTTTTCATGTCTGTTTGTACGCAGAGTCACATAATTTGTGTCTTCATACATGTACTTAGAGTAATGATGTCCATCTCATTCCACTGTCTTTCTTATCCCCATGACCCAAAACTGGTTTCTTAGGATGTTTAAGCCCCTAGGTTATCATTTTCTTCACCCAATACATATGTCTGTATTGGTCAGTTTAACAGTTTTCCAATAATATCAGATTCCACAAAGCCACAGAATAGGCTATAATGGCTGGGCTTGGAGGTGCACATTTGTAATCCCAGTGGCTCAAGGAAGCTGAGGTAGGAGGATCACAAGTTTAAAGGCAGCCTCAACACCTTAGCAAGGCCCTAAGCAATTTAGAGCTTATCTCAAAATAAAAAGTAAAAAGGGGTGGGGATATGGCTTAGTGATTAAGCATTCTGGGTTCAATCCGTAATACCAAAAAAAAAAAAGGAAGGAGAAGGGGAAGGGGAGGGGGAGGAGAGGGTATGACAAATTAGATTTCATTGTTAGAAATTCTGTGCAGGGCTGGGGATGTGGCTCAAGTGGTAGCGCTCACCTGGCATGCCTGTGGCCAGGGTTCAATCCTCAGCACCACATACAAAAAACAAAGATGTTGTGTCCGCCGAAAACTAAAAAATAAATATTAAAAATTCTCTCTCTCAATAGTCTCTCCAACAGTAATCATGAATAAAGTAATGTATCTTGAATGAAAAATAAAATAGTGCTGGGAATGTTGGCACATTCCTATAATTCCAGCGACTCTGGATTCAAGACCAGCCTCAGCAATTTAGTGAGGCCATAAGCAATTTAGCAAGACCCTATCTAAAATTTTTTTTTTAAAAAAGGTGGGGTGGGGTGGGTATATAGCTCAATAGTAAAGCACTCCTGGGTTTAAGCCCCAGTGCCCTACCCCCACAAAAAGGTAAAAGAAAATAGCTGTGAAAGAAAACATGAGTCTTAGGGCGGTTTGTTCAGTGCACATACCCTTTGAAATGCAGGAGGAGACAGATCAGCTGTTTCCAACAACAAAGTTCTTTTGCAAGTTTGAGCATAACAACAGAAAATCGCTAATCTTGATAATTAGAAATAACCAGGATAATCAGGGAACAGCTTGAGCTGAGACCTTAGTGTGAACACCTTAACTTTCTGCTGGTGGTTACTCTCTTTACTATTCTACCTGTTTAGATTTTCTTAAATATTAGTGCAGCTTTCTTAGTCATAAAAGCAGCTGTGTCTTCTCAGACATGCATAAGACTATAACAGGGACAAATAAAAAAGTTTCAACTCTCTCACTAATTTCTAGTAGTTTTTCTAAATTTATTAATAGAATTTATAGTGATTCATTCCAGAAATGTACTTATTTACTAGAAATAATTCTGAACAGATGGAAGCAACTTTAATACATGGTGTGTTTTTCATAACAAATGCATATTCGCTTAACCAGTAGCATATCACATTGAGCTCAGACTATCTGAATGATAAAAATCGAGATACAGCCGGTCATGATGGCGCACACCTGTGATCCCAGCAGCTTAGGAGGCTGAGGCAGGAGGATCGGGAGTTCAAAGCCAGCCTCAGCAAAAGCAAAACTCTAAGCAACTCAGCAAGACCCTCTCTCTAAATAAAATACAAAATAGGGCTAGGGATATGGCTCAGTGGTCAAGCACCCCTGAGTTCAATATTTTTTGTGGTACAAAAAAAAAATCGAAATACAATTTCAAAACTATACTTCAATTTCTTTTCTTTTCTTTTCCTTTTTTTTTATTAAGGACTAAACCTAGGATCTTGTACATGCTAGGCAAGAGCTTTACTACTGAGCTATAGTCCCCATTCCTTTTTTTAAAAAAAAAATTATTATTTTTAAAAATATTTTTAGCTGTAGATGGACACAATACCTTTATCTTTTACTTATTTATATGTGGTGCTGAGAATCGAACCCAGTGCCTCATACATGCTAGGCAAGCACTCTACCACTGACCTACAACCTCAGCCCTTTTAAATTTTATTTTGAGATAGGTGCTTCCTATGTTGCCCAGGCTAGCCTCAAACTTGAGATCCTCCTGTCTTAGCCTTCTGAGTAGCTAGATTACAGGTGTGTGCCAACATGGCCATTTTACTTTAAATCCTTTTTTATTTCGGGGGTGGGTGGTGATACCAGGATTGAACTCAGGGGCACTCGACCACTGAGCACATCCCCAGTTGCTTAGCACCTCGCTAAATTGCTGAGGCTAGTTTTGAACTCTCTATGATCCTGCTTCCACCACCAGAGCCACTGGGATTACAGGCATGCACCACCACACCTGGCCTTACTTCAAATTCTTAAGATAATTTTTGGCAAGGTAATATTAGGAACCTCTAAAAAGTTTGGGATCTCTTAGACTTCTACAAAAGGGAAACAAATTTAACCAAGGTTTTATATATAAAGATGTTTATTACAATAGCATATATAATGATAAAATTAGAAAATCTAATCTAAATCACAACCCCAATGACTACTTTAAAAATCACCCAGTCTCACTCTGCCTCTTCCTCTCTTTTATTCTTATCCTTAACTAGTTAGAAATGTTTCCTATGGTTGAAGCCTATTTGTACTAAAGTAGATTAGAAAGCCTGTTTGTACTAAAGTAGAATAGTATAAAATGAAAGTCTAAAAGCTTACACCAAATAAACCCAAAGTGTTAAAATTACTTTTTTAAAGATTAATAATACAAGGCTGGAGATGTGGCTCAAGTGGTAGCGCGCTCACCTGGCATGCGCACGGCCCAGGTTCGATCCTCAGCACCACATACAAAGTTGTTGTGTCTGCCAAAAACTAAAAAATAAATATTTAAAAAATTCTCTCCCTCTCCCTTAAAAAAAAAAGATTAATAATACAAACCCAAAAGCAAGTTTTGTGTTTAATGACATGTTTCCTTTTTTCCAAAAAGCCAGAAGTCTCAGTGTCTACATTCATTTTTGAGCAGGGTCTCTCTGTGTTGCACAGTCTGGGCTTGAACTTTCCATCCTCCAGTCTCAGTCTTTTGCACAGTTGGGACTATAGTCATGCACCATCTGTGGAAAATAAATACCGTAGAAGTGCCAAAACTGAAGGCTTTTTGTAAATAAAATACTCATTTGAATATATATATATATATATATATATATATATATATATATACACAACACATATATATACATATTTAATACTCATTTGAATATATATAAATATTTAAAGTCTTGAAAAGGCTATAACTTGTTTTATAATGTACAAATAGAGTACTTTGTATATTTTTTTAAAAAGTGGTTTTTAGTATCATTTTTTAATATCTTTATTTAATTAATTTATTTATTTATATGTGGTGCTGAGGATTGAACCCAGTGCGTCATGCATGTGAGGCAAGTTCTCTACACTGAGCCCCAGCCCCAGCCCTTTAGTATCATTTTGATGACAACAAGAAAAAAGGTGCTACCCAGAACTGTTAGAATTAGTCCCTTTTGAAACTTCAACTTGCAACTAGGAAAACAAAGTACTAATTACTCATAGTATAGAGTTTTGACACACTAAATAATGTAGCTTTATATTTGATATCTGTGTAATACTTGTAATAATTTTCTCAATGGAGTCATACATCAATGAAAGATTTAAAACAATTCAGTTCTTTAGCTAGGAATGTTCTTGAGCTAGGGATGTAGCTCAGGGTTAAGGTTCCTGCCTAGCATACATGAGACCCTGGGTTCAATTCCCAGCATTGCAAAAAAACAAGACAGGTACTACAGTAGAAAATTTTAAAAGAAACACTATTTGGAAACAGCCAAGTTCTCTAAAAGAACAGCATTAAATTAATAATTGGCATTTAAAATAAGTGGGACTTTTTTGCATGTCAGGTTTTTTAAATGGAACATTATCAGTGAGTTGGTACATGGCTGCTCATTTCACACAGTCTACTAGCATAATGTTTTACATAAATTAGATGTTCAGTGCCTTTTTATAAAAAAAATTTATTCAAACTTATGAAATAGAAAATGATTCCTAAACTTAATTTATAAATTAAGTTTATTCACCAGACAAAATATATGATGCTAATTTTTTCCCCTAAATTTGAGCTTCTATAAGAGAAGTTTTCATTATTTTGAGTACATGTCTAATGAAATGAAACAAAGCCATAATTGAGGAAACATGATATACTAAAAAGAGTCTTGAATCTTTCCCAAACATTGTCACTGACTAACTTGCAACCTTGAACTTCCTTTTCTTCCATGGTAAGGTAAGATATTAAATCAGATCATTTGAAAGATCTTCTTAAGTTGGTATGGGGACTAAGCACAACATGGATCAGTGGAAAAGCCTTGTTTGGTATGTATGAGGCCCTGGGTTCAATACCCAATACTTTAAATTTTTTTTAAAAAAAGCCTATGGTCTGAAAACAAACAGGGAGATTCTGAATGACAGAGAAAGCTGATTACCTGAAACCTACTGGAAACCAAAGAAACAGTGGTGAGCCTTCTGTCTCATATACTCCAGATTCGCAGTCAAGGAAGCCAGCAAGTAGTACAGGTAAAGAAAAGCTGAACAAAAACCCTGTTCTATTTACCAAAAGGATCTACAAAAGAGCAGCCTAACAAGATAGAAGGCCTGGACAGTAACCTCCAAACTCAAGTCAAACATGACAGAAAAAAGCTATGATCCCAATACACCCATACCACTGGAGACAAAAATGGGGAGCCTCTACTCTCCCAACTGCCATTGCCAGTGTGGTGTCAAAAGAAGCCTAGTGGAGAGTAAGGACTTTTACTTCCAACATAGCAGTAATGAGACTATTTAGAGGCCCCACACATGTGATGTCAGTGGAGTTCACTTAGAGAGTTTATTGAGATTCTCATTTACCTCCCTGCCAGCAGGTAGAGTCCTGGTTTGAAGAGCTGGAACCCCTGTCTCCATCAGAATATTGAAAATCACTTCCAGCTGAGGTGCCACCAGAGGCCTCTCATCAGGAACTGAGAGAGTTCAGTACCCACCTGGACTTCTGCTCCCAAATGGCAGTAGTGTTGTGGACACCCCCAGCCCTTACCCTTCCCTGGAGCTACGTCAGAGGAAACCAACTAAAATAGAGGTTTAAATAAGATTCATGTGGTCTTCTTTGAAGCACAAAAGTTTTTTTATTTGATGAAGAAAATTTATTTTTTATTTTAATTTTTTAAAATTTTTTTTAATATTTATTTTTCAGTTTTCAGTGGACCCAACATCTTTATTTTATTTTTTATGTGGTGCTGAGGATCAAACCCAGCGCCCTGCACACACCAGGCAAGCACGTTACCGCTTGAGCCACATCCTCAGCCCCTGATGAAGGAAATTTATCTATTTTTTTTCTTTTGATGCTTATGGTTTTGATGTCACATCTAAGAATCCTTTGCCAAATCTAAAATCATCAAGATATACCCCCTACATTTTCTTGAAAAGTTATTATAGCTTTAGCTCTCACATTTACATCTTTGATCAATTTTGAGCTAGTTTTTTAGTATAATGTGAGGTAAGGATTCCACTACATTCTTTTCCCTATGACTATTTTCTTGTTCCAGTACCACTTATTGAAAATTTACCCATTGAATGGTCTTGATACCCTTATCAAAAATCAATTTACTGGGGCTGGGGTTCTAGCTCAGTAATAGAGCATTTACCTACCATGTGCGAGGCACAGGGTTCCATCCTTGGCACCACATAAAAATGAATAAATAAAGGTATAAAAAAATGTTGTATCTGTTTAAAAAAAAAATCAATTTACCAGACAGGGGTTGTGGCTCAGTGTTAGAGTGCTTGCCTAGCAGGTGTGAGGCACTGGGTTCAATCCTCAGTACCATATAAAATAACAATAATAATAATAACAACAACTAAATAAAATGATGTTCCTGTGTTCATCTACAACTAAAAATATTTTTTTAAAAATCAACTTACCAGGCTGGGTTGTGGCTCGGTGGTAGAGTGCTTACCTAGCATGTGTGAGGCACTAGGCTTAATCCTCAGCACCACATAAAAATAAACAAATAATTAAAATTACGTCCATCTACAACTAAAAAAATGGTTTTAAAAAAATCAACTTACCATTGATTTATAATTTCATTCCTGGAATGTAGTTCTATTCTGACCTATATACCTATCCTTATGCCAGTACCATGTTATTTTAATTACTATTGCTTTGAAGTAGGTTTTGGTATTTGTTTTGCAGTACTGGGAGTCAAACCAAAGGTCTCCCACATGCTAGACAAGAACTCTACCATTAAGCCCTACACCCAAACCTTTGAGGTAAGTTTTGAAGCCAGGAAGAATGAGTTTCCAATTTTGTTCTCATTTTTCAGGACTGATTTGATTGATTTGGGGTCTCTTACAATTCTAGCTAGTCAATTTCTACAATGAAGATTCTGAGAGAGATAATATTGCTATAGATCCTTATAAGAATGTTGCTATCCTTGGATGATTGCTTACCTAGCATGTACAAGACCCTGGGTTTGGTCCCCAGCATTGCCAAAAGAAAAGAAAAGAAAAAGAATATTGCTATCTTAACAATATTAAGCCTTCTAATACAAGGATATGGGATAGTTTTTCATTTCTGTAGATTTCCTTTAGTTTAGGGATTGAACCCAGGGGCACTGTATCACTAAGCTATATCCCCAGTCTTTTTTATTTTGAGAATGGTGCTCCCTAAGTTGTCTAGGCTGCCTTGAACTTGCAGTCCTCCTGTCTCAGCTTCCTGAGTTGTTGGGATTCAGCCTCCTCAGCTACTGGGATTACTGGTGTGCACCCTGCACCTGGCAGTACTTTTTTTTTTTTATGATATTGGTGAGTTGAATTGTTTTCTTAATTTCATTTTTGGATCGTTCATCACAATTGTCTAAAACTACATTGATTTTTATATATAAACTTTTTTTATAATACTGGATTGTATAAAAATCTTGTATCCTGCAACCTTGCTAAAATTATTTCCTGGTTCTAGTAGATTTTCAATGGATTCCTTAGTGTGTGTGTATGTGTGTGCGCACGCATGCGCATATATGTATTTTATGTCTATATCTCTATATATACACATACACACACATAAATATGTATTTTTTCATGTCATGGTGATTTTATTTCTTCCTTTCCAATATGAATGCCTTTTATATCATTTTCTTTAGTAATTGTCCAGACCAGAATCTCTGATACAATTTTAATAGAAGTAATGAGAATGAATATCATTGTATTGTTCCTGATCATAGGGAATCATCCAATCTTTCACCTTTACCTATGAAGTTAGGTGTGGTTTTTTTTTTTTTTTTTTCTTTTTGGTACTGGGTATTGAACCCAGGAGTGCTTTATGACTAAGCAACATCCCCAGTCCTTTTTTATCTTTTTCTTTCCTTCTTTTTTCTTAAATTCTGAAACAGGATCCTCAATAAGTTGCTTAGGGTCTCATTAAGTTGCTGAGACTAGTCTAGAATTTGCAATCTTCTTGCCTCAGCCTTCTAAGTTGCTGGGATTCTAGGCATGTGCCACCATGAATTTTTCATATTTACTCTTTATCAGATTGAGAAAGTTCTGATCTAGTCTTACTTTTTAGTGATTTTATAATGAAAGGTATTGGATTCTATCAAATACTTTCTATGTGTCTATAGAGATGATCATGTGATTTTAAAATTTTTATTCTATTGTATATTACATTAATTGACTTTCAAATATTGAGCCAACCTTGCATTCCTGGGGGAAAAAAATCCCATTTGGTCGTAGTGTCTAATTCTTTTTATTCTTTTTATATGTAGCTGGATTGTGTTCATTGGTTTTTGTTTTTGTTTTGTTTTGGTACTGGGGATTGAACTTGGGGGCACTCAACCACTGAGACACATCCCCAGCCCTATTTTGTATTTTATTTAGAGACATGGTCTTAATGAGTTGCTTAACGCCTCACTGTTGCTGAGGCTGGCTTTAAACTCATGAGGCTGGCTTTAAACTCATGATCCTCAGCCTTCAGAGCCACTGGGATTAAAGGCATGTGCCACAGCACCTTGCTGTTTGTCAGTATTTTGTTGAGGATTTCTACATCCATATTCATATGATATCTGTAGTGTAATGTCTTTGTCTGGTTTCATATAAAGATAATATTGGCCTTACAAATAAGTTGGGAAGTGTTCACTCCTTTGCTAGTTTTTGGAATTGTTTGTGAAAATTTGGTATTAATCCTTTTTAAATACATAATGTAATTTAGTAGTGAAAACATTTGTGCCTAGACTTTTCTTTGAAAGCAGTTTGTTTTTTTAATCACTAATTCAGTCCATGGTAATTGCATGTTTAGTTTTCTTTCCTTTTCTTCTTCATTTTTTTAATACTAGATATTAAACTCAGGGGTGCTTTACCACTGAGATACATCCTTAGTCCTTTTTAGTTTTTATTTTAAGATAGGATCTCACTAAATTGCTCAGGCTGGCCTCAAACTTGCAATTCTCATGCCTCAGCCTCCTAAATAGTTGGGATTACAGGTATGTGCCATCACATCCAGCACATGTTTAGTTTTGAGTTTTGTTTTTGTTTTGTGGTTGTGGGGATCAAACCCAGGGCCTCATACATGCCAGGCAAATGCCCCTCCAGTGAGCCACATCCCCAGCCCACATGGTTAATTTTTTTTTTTTTTTTTTTTTTGGTAGTGGGGATTGAACACAGCAGCACCTAACCACTGAGTCACCTTCCAAGCCCTTTTTGTTTTGTATTTTGAAACAGAGCCTCCCTAAGTTGCTGAAACTGGCTTTGAACTAGTGATTCTCCTGCCTCAACCTTCCAAATTGCTGGGATTATAGGCATGTGCCAATGTGCCTGGCCCTATATGTTTAATTTTTCAAAGAAACTGCCAAACTGTTTCCAAAGTGCTAAACTATTTTAGATTTTTGAACTATGTATGATTGAACTGTTTTCTCTGCATCCTTGTTAGTATTTGGTGTTGTCAAGTTTTTTTTAATTTTAGGATTTCTGATAAGCATATAGTACTGTCCCATGTCATTTTAATTTGCATCTCCCTAATGACTGATATGGTTGAACATCTTTTTTTTTTTTTTTTGATACTGGGTATTCAACCAGAGGCCCTCAACTACTGAGCCACATCCCCATCCCTTTGCATTTTTTTTTAACTTTTAAGACAGGATCTTACTAAGTCTCTTAGGGCCTCCCTGAGGCTATGCTTCAATTTGTAAACCTCCTGCCTCAACCTCCCAAACTGCTAGGATTATTACAGGCATGCACTATTGCACCAGGTTGATTGAACATCTTTTAAGTATTGCTTATTTGAAATACATACACACACACACACACACACACACACAAACACACACATATTCATGCATTTTCTTTGGTAAAATGTCTCTTCATATTCCAATTGAATTCACTTTTATTTTTTTTAATATTTATTTTTTAGTTGTAGTTGGACATAATACCTTTATTTTCTTATCTATTTTTATGTGGTGCTGAGGATTGAACCCAGCCACAACCCCAGCCCCTTGAATTCACTTTAATTTTTGAGTTTTGAGAGTTCCTTGTATATTCTAGAAACTAGTCCTTTGTTGAATATGCCATTTACAAATATTTTCTCATAGTCTGTAATTTATCTTTCTATCCTCTTCACAAAATTTTCTACAGAACAAAAGTTTTAAATTTTGATAAAGTCCAATTTATAGATTAGATTTTTTTTCCTTATGTGGATTGACTTTGGAAATCTTTGCTTTGTCTTAGCTCTCAAATGTTTTCTCCTATTTTTAAAAATGTTTTATTGTTTTATGTGTTACATTTAAGTCCATGATTCATTTTGAGTTCACTTTGGGGGGAATGGGAAGGGTATTGGGGATTGAACTCAGGGGCACTCAACCACTGAGACACATTCCCCAGCCCTATTTTGTATTTTGGGTCTCAGTGAGTTGCCTAGCACCTCGCTTTTGCTGAGGCTGGCTGTCTTTGAACTCGGAATCCTCCTGCCTCAGCCTCCTGAGCCACTGGGATTACAAGTGTGTGCCACTGTGCCAAACTTGAGTTCATTTTTATATAAATTATGACACTCAGGTTTATTAGTTTGTCTTTGAATGTCCAGTTACCCCATACTGATGGTTGAAAAGCTATCTTTTCTCCATTGAATTGCTTTTGCAAATTTTGTCAAAATTCAGTTGGGTGAGAGCCAGACAAGACACATGTGCCTTTAGTCCCAGTCATTCAGGGGGCTGATACAGGAGAATTACAAATTTGAGACCAACCTCAGCAATGGAGTAAGACTCTTTCCAAAAATTTAAAAAAAAAAAAAATAGGGGCCTGAGAATGTAGCTCAATTATAGAGCAACCCTGGATTAAAACCCCAGTACAAGTTGGGCGTATTTGTGTGCACCAGCTATGGTTTAGATAAATGTCTTTCAGATGGTCCATGTGTTTTAAAAAGTGGTCTGTGGTCCTCATCCCATGGCACCATTGGTAGGTGGTAGAATTTTTAAGAGATGGGGTTTAGAGGAAGGTCAGTGGGTACATGCCCTACAAGGGGACTTTAAAGTCTCCAGATCCTCTTTTTCTTCTTTCTTTGCCTCCCAACTGCCATGAAATGAACAGTGTTCTCTGTCACATGCTCCCTACCATTGTTGTATTGCCTTACCACAGGCCTAAATACAAGGAAGCCAAGCAACTATGTACTGACATGGAAACACAAAATAAAACTTTCCACATTATCAATTGTGTGTGATTGTGTGTATGGGGGTGTGTGGGTATGGTACTGAGGATTGAATCTATGGACGTGTACCACTGACCTATATTCCCAGCTGTTTTTTATTTTATTTTTTAAACAAGATCTTGCTAAGTTGCCCAGGATGGCCTCAAACTTGCAATGTTCCTGCCTCAACCTCCCAAATAACTAGAATTACAGGCCTGTGCCACTGCACCAGTTTCCCCATAATTTGATCATCTCAGGTATTTTGTCACAATGATGGAAAGCTAACATGGCACCTAGTTCTGGGTTCTCTATTCTAGTCTATTGATTTATCCTTCTGCCAGTGCCACACTGTATGGATTGCTTTAGCTCTGTAATTAAGTCTTAAAATCAGTAGTGACGTTTTTCCATTTTATTTTTCTTTTTAAAATTGTTTTAGGTATTCTAGAGCTTTTCTGTTTCCATATAAATTTTAAAATAATCGTATCAATAAAAAACAGTGCTCAGATTTTGATAGAACTGTCATTAAATTCATGTATCAATTTGGAAGAGAATCAACATTAATTTAGATCTTGATTTGTATAAGTACCATTTTGCATTTTACCAAAGAGGAGATGTATGTATGCATGTATGTATATTTAGGAGATAGAGATAGATAGAGATATACATGTATAAAATAAGCAAATACTGAAAAGAAGTTAAATCTTATTAGTTCAATAGGGAAATTCAAATCAAAATGATAGTGAGATATTACAATTTGCTTATTACAAAGCCTAAAATAAAAAATAGTGACAATATCAAATGCTAAAACAGTCCCCTATGTTTTATAGACTTATAACTAAGTATTTCATTAAGAGGAATGACTATAACTCATTTTTAATTTTGATGTCCATATGTTCATTGCTAATATATAGGAATGCAATTGGTTTGTGTGTTTATCTTATATCCTGTGTTACCACCATTCACTCAATATTTTTAGGTCAAAATCATTCTTTTTTTTTTTTTAACACATTGTTTTGGAGGTTGGATAGGTACTGAGGATTGAACTCAGGAGCACTCAACCACTTAGCTACATCCCCCAGCCCTGTTTTGGTAGTTTATTTAGAGACGGGGTCTCACTGAGTTATTAGCACTTATCTTTTGCTAAGACTGGCTTTGAACTTGCAATCCTCCTGCTTCAGCCTCCTGAGCTGCTAGGATTACAGGTGTGTGACACTGTGCCCGGCTAGGTCAAAATTATTCTTGTTTCCTGGCTTCTACTTGTAGCCCACATTCAATTGTCAGCAGATCCTTCCAATCTATAATGAATTACTTCCTAATCTCATCCTTCTAGTGTGAACCATCAGAATCAATCCCTCTCTGCTTCCATTTTTTGTTTTTCTCTCTATAGATTATTCCCTAAATGATTCTTTAAAAATAACAAAAAACTTTTTTTGTGGAGGGGACACTGGGGGATTGAACTCAAGGGCACTCAGCCACTGAGCCACATCCTCAGCCCTATTTTGTATTTTATTTAGAGACAGGGTCTCACTGAGTTGCTTAGTGCCTCACTTTTGCTGAGGCTGGCTTTGAACTCACCATCCTCCTGTCTCAGCCCCCCAAATCACTGGGATTACAGGTGTGAGCCACTACACCTTGCTCTTTTTAAAATTTAAATCAGTCATGTCACTCCCCTATTCTCAAGCTTGCAATGGGTTCTTAGTGCTTTTACTGGGGCCTTTGAGGCCCTTTTCATGATTTGCTCTTCTGTTTCCTTACTCTCTTAGTTCATTCAGGCTACTATAACAAAAAATGCCATAAACTAAGTCACTTATAAACAACAGAAGTTTTCCTTACACCACCAGAAGCTTAGAAGTCAAAGATCAATGTGCTAACAAATTTAGTGTCTGTCAAGAACCAGTTTTCTAGTTAATATATAAGAACTTCTTGCTGAGTCCTCACATGGTACAGAGGCAAGGGATCTCTCACAGGCCTCTTTTTTTTTTAAATTTATATTTTTAGTTGTAGTTGGACACAATATCTTCATTTTTATTTATTTATTTTTATGTGGAACTGAGGATCAAACCCAGGGCCTTGTGTATGCTAGGCAAGCCTTCTACTGTTGAGCCACAATCCCAGCCACTCATAGGCCTCTTTTATAAAGTCACCAGGCCTATTCATGAAGGCCTGCCCTTATGATGTAATCACCCCACAAAGGCCCACCTCCTAATACCATTACCTTGGGATTCAGGATTCTACATATGAACTAGAGACCCACAAACATTCAGACTATACCACTTACCCACATTTTCTCCAACTCCATCTCCCATCAGGCTACCCTAGTACACTCAGCTGTGTTTGGCATCCTTACTCTTCTTTACATACCAAGCAAATTCACATCTCACAGCCTTTGTACTCTCTGTTCCCTCCATCCAGAACACCCTTCCAGCAGGTATTTATAAAGTTACCTCTTGTTTTCAAGTCTCTGAGAGAATGTGATGGCTTCTGAAAGACCTGTGTGCCTAACCACCCCATCTAAAGTATCAGGCCTAGCATTTTCTGGACTTTTTTTTTTTTTTTTTTTTTTTGAGAGAGAGAATTTTTTAAATATTTATTTCTTAGTTTTTTGGTGGACACAATATCTTTGTTTGTATGTGGTGCTGAGGATTGAACCCGGGCCGCACACATGCCAGGCAAGTGTGCTACTGCTTGAGCCACATCCCCAGCCCCATTTTCTGGACTTTTCTCTGTCTGTGTGGCACCTATTACCACCATCCTTAGCTATTTACTTATTATCTGCCTCCTTGTCTAGAACATCGGCTCCATGAGGTAGGACTTAGTTTACCACTGAATTTCCAGAGCCTATGTCAGTGTTTGGAACACAGAAAGTACTCAATAAATATTTAGCAAATTAATTGAATTAAGATAGTAGGGAAGCTAGGCATAGTGTCGCACACTTGTAATCCCAGCAGTTCAGGAAGCTGGGGCAGGAGAATTGTAAATTCAAAGCCAGTCTCAGCAACTTAGTGAGACCCTAAGCAACTCTGTGAGACCCTGTCTCTAAATAAAATACAAAATAGGGCTGGGGATGTGGCTCAGTGGTAGAGGGCCCCTGGGTTCAATCCCCAGTCCAAAAAAAAAACCTGACAGTTGGAGAAGCTGGGCATGGTGGTACATACCTGTAATTCCAGCTTCTCTAAGGCAGGAGAATCACAAATTCAAGGCTAGCCTGGGCAGCTTAGTGAGACCCTCTCTCAAAAGAAAAGGGATTGTAGCTCAGAGGTAGGGCGCTTGCCTACCATGTGCAAGGTACTGAGTTCAAGTCTCAGTACTACATATAAATAAAATAAAGGTCCTTTGACAACTAGAAAAATAATTTTTTTTAAGGGTTACAGATGTAGCTTAGTCCTAGAGAGTACTTGGCTAGCACACATAAGGTGCTGGGTTCAATTTCCAGCACTGCAAACAAACAAAAAAAAGCAGGGGCGATGTGGAATGAAACATTAAGTTCTCCACAGAGATTATCAGGCAGAAAGATAAACATGAGAAGAAAATGGAGGAAAAGTCACACTGACTTTTGTTGAAAACCTCAAAGTGAGCCACCTAAGTATCAAAAGATGTTCCTGCTTTGCTGAAGACCAGCAGTTATGTAATAACAACCTAATAATATATTTAGTAGAAGTAAGACATTAGTAACAAGGACAGTACCTGTACTCATGTTGCAACAGTAAATATTTTTATAGATTAAGATGGAGAAGTGGGCCAGACATGGTTGCACATGCCTGTAATTCCTGCAACTCAGGAGGCTGAGGCAGGAGGATTGCAAGTTCACAGCCAGCCTCAGCAATTTAGTGAGGCTGTAAGAATCTTAGACCCTGTCTCAAAAAAAAAAAAAAAAAAAAAAAAAGACTGGGGATGTGGCTCAATGGTTAAGTACCCCTGGGTTAAATCCCTGGTACCAAAAAAAAAAAAGAAAGAAAGAAAGAAAGAAAGAAAGAAAGAAAGAAAGAAAGAAAGCTCAGTTGGGGATTTTGTAATATTAAGACAATTTTGGGGGGCTGGGGATGTGGCTCAAGCGGTAGCGCGCTCGCCTGGCACGCATGCAGCCAGGGTTCGATCCTCAGCACCACAAACAAACAAAGATGTTGTGTCCGCCGAAAAACTAAATATATATATATATATATATATATAAATTTTAAAAAAAGAGACAATTTTGGGTGATGATTATGGCCATGGGTTAAGATGAACTTTGGCCACATTTTTTTGAGTAACTTTGAGTCCTTAGTGAAGTTCATGAAACTTGACCTGATTTAACCACAGTGACACCAATTTCCTGAAGCAGCAATAAGCTGCTCACTTCATATCAGCATAACCTACTTTCTGACTAATTTCCACAGGTGTTGGTATTAAGGCCTTGTTGCTGGAGACTTTTGGATTTAGAATATTTTTAATACCCTGTTACTCCTCAGAACGATTCGACTGCCTAGTGGTCTTAATATTGAATGTCTGATCAGATAGTAAATGTCATAGAACCTGTGCATAGTGGATCCAAAGCCAACCTGGTTCTAACCCAGTGTAGGAGTGTAGATGATCCAGGTGGTTCAGCAGCATCTCTGTTTGGAAAGAGAAATTTAACCCACCTTATTGATTTCCTTTCCTAACTTCATCAGTCCCTTACTGCTAAGGTAAGTATGAATTTCCTCATCATTAGGCTTAATGTTACCTATTGTACCTATGTTTGTTAGAATTCAATGGGAAAGCCATCTGGACCTGGGCTTTTCTTTGTGAATAGTTTTTTAAATTAATAATTACTATTTGCTTATTATAGATCTGTTCAAAATATCTGTTTCTTCTCTGATTTTGGTAGTTTGTATCTTTCTAGGAATGTTATCTAATGTTATCTAATTTGTTGACATATAATTGTTCATAATTTTACTCTTTATCACTTTGCTTTCCTGCCCTTTCATTTTGGTACTTTTTGCTTTCAGCTTAATCTCTGTAGACTAAAATGTGTCAAATACCTACTAGATCCTAAATATCTTCCAAATTCTCTAAGGAATATATGAACAAATAGATTAAGTTCTTAGCTCTCAAAGACCTTTTCATCTAGTATAATGTTTTCTAAAGTCTTTTCTTAAGAATTCCTACAAGATGTAACTCATAGGCATGTTTATTGGTCCAGGAAATTCTGCCATAGAGAAGTTCAGTGTTTACCCCAGTGTGTGCCAAAGTATGCAATCACAGAACCCTTTGAACTCTCTTTATATGAATATTAACAACCCAAAGCACTTCTATTCTACAGAACACACTTCAGAAAGCTGTGGACTGGCTAAAATATATATCCAAGTAATTACAACAAGAGTCAGGATTTCATAACTGAGAAATAATCCTTGAGTAGGAAGGCCTCGAGGGAAATAAAGGCCACACAGATAAGGGAACATACATGACAAATTATAGGAAATAGAAAGGAAAACAGAAGAAGTAGAGGTAATAAGAATTAAGCTAAGGAAAGAGAAAGTGAGTCAACAATGTAAATAGGGTCAAAGACACCAAGAAATGACTCTTAGATTTTAAACAATCTTGAAGTCAATGTTAATTTTCAGAAGAAAAATTCCATGAAAATGGTGAAAGCAGATTAAAAGAAAATAAGGAGTAAGTAGAACAGTATCTGAGCTTCAAGGAAGTAGGGATTTATGTCTCTTTTATTTGCTGATGTACCCAAGCCCTATAATCATGCCTGGCATACTGAAAGCTCTCCATAAACATTAGTAGTAAATGAATCAATGTGTTATGAAAGGTTTTTAAAAAAAGTAGAGCTAGATACAATGGAATACGGTTCCCATAATAGCAGCTACTCAGGAGGCTGAGATAGAGCAAGAGTTCTGGGTTCCATTCCTAGTACTGAAGAAGAAGAAGAAGAAGGAGGAGGAGGAGGAGGAGGAGGAGGAGGAGAAGGAGAAGGAGGAGGAGGAGCAGGTGGAGGAGGAGGAGGAGGTGGAGGAGGAGGAGGAGGAGGAGGAGGAGAAGGAGAAGAAGGAGAAGGAGGAGGAGGAGCAGGTGGAGGAGGAGGAGGAGGAGGAGGGGGAGGAGGAGGAGGAGGGGGAGGAAAGGAGAGTTGGAATAATGATGTAGTTGAGGAAAGGGGTAATTTGAACAAGCTTCTTGGTGGAGGACTTCAGTGGAAAAGTAGAAATTAAAGTTACAAAATAGGGTCAGATCATAATAGAAGCAATAAGAAATAAGAACAAGGTCATAACCCACAGGAGGGAGGAGGAAAGGGGAAAGAGAAATATTGGGAAATGATATTAGCCAAATTATATTTTTATATTGTGTGCATATGCAAAATGTAACAATAAATGACACCATTATGTATACCAATCAAAAATGTGAAAAAAAGAACAAGATCACAGATAGTAGGATAGGAGGAGGCAGATCTCATTATGGGTTTCATATTCCCATTAACCATAACCCAGCCCATTTAGCTGCCCAAGCTAGAAACTCTAGTCTTCCATCTTCTTGACTTTCATCTTCTTGACTGCTTAAATGGGCACCAACTTTTCTCAATTCCATACCTACATTGCTCCACTTCCATTCCCATTTTTCACTGGCAGTAATTTACCATATCTTGCCTGGAATATTATGATTTTCTGCATGTACTATGAATTTAGTAGCTTTTTGCTGTCAGCCCTTTCCCTAGACTACCATCAGAACTATAGTTGTAAAACAGATATGGTCATACCATTTTTCTGTCTGAAAGAGAGGTGATAAGGCTGGGGTGTAGCTCAGTGATAGAGAGTGGGCTTATCATATACATGGACCTGTGTTTCATTCAGAACCAAAAAGAGAGAACGTGCACAGAGCAATAGACCATTTCTATCACATTCCTGTATTTTCCAAGTGCCTTATATGTGCTGCCTCCTGGGCATGCTCTGGTAAGTTATGATAAAGTGAATATTTCAAATTAGGGGGTAAGAAATCAATGGTCATAACAAAATTAAAAGATACTCAAGAATGAAATGTTATTTTTCTCCTTTGAGACTGACAAAGATTAAAATGAATGAAAATACCCAATGTTGGCAAATATGTAGGTAAACATGCAACTTCATCCGTGTTTTGGTCAGCTTTTTCATTGCTGTGACCAAAAAACCTGACAAGAACAATTAGAGGAGGAAAAGTTTATTTTGCTTTCAGAGGTCTCGGTCATAAACAGCTGACCATATTTCTGGGCTCAAGCAGAGACAGAACATTATGGCAGAAGAGTGGGATGAAGGAAAGCAGCTCAGAACATGGCAACAGAAAACAGAAAGAGATCTGCTTACTAGGGACAACATACAAACCCCAAAGGCACACCCCCAGTGGCCTACCTCCTCCAGCCACACCGTACCTGCTTACAGTTCCCACCTAGTTAATCCATGGATTAAAGCACTGTTTAGGTTAAAGCTTTCATAACCTGATCATTTCATCTCTAAACTATCTTGCATTATTTTACACATGAGATTTTGGGGGACACTTTACATCTAAACTATAACTGTTAGGTCGGTGGCGGTGACTTGGTGGCAACTTAGTGGCAACTTAGAACAAAGCAGCCCACGCCGGAAAAGAACATCAATCAGATGCCGGTGGAAATGCCTGTCAATCAGCCAGATCTCCAGACTAATGCCTGTCAATCAGCAGGACCCCCTGGCCAATCCTGTAGTTCAGCCAACTCCTCTGACCAACTCCAAGGGGGCAAGAGACACTAGGAACACCTTTTCCTGTCCTGAGCCTTTCCCTTGCTGCTGTAAGCCCCATAAAAGTCCAGTCCGGTCTAGCTTCCATGCGGTTTCTCCTCAGACCCTTCTCCTGTCCCCTCTGTGGGTCCCGGTTCCACCCGGGAGTGATACCTCAATAAAGCCTGTTCAGCGGCCCTTTTAAATCTGCCTCCTTTGCCCATTGCCTGCCCCAACTGATGTGACAATAACCATCCACTATTCATGGGAGTATTAATAGACACAAACTTTTGTTATTATTTTGGTGCTTGGAATTGAGTCTGCTATTTACCACTTAGCTACATTCCCAGTTCTTTTTTTTTTTTTTTTTTTTTTTTTGATACAGGGTCTCACTAAGTTGCTTAGGACCTTGCTAAATTGCTGAGCCTGGCCTTGAACTTGTCATCCTCCTCCCTTAACCTTCCTAGTCACTGGGATAACAGGTGTAAGACACTGTGCCCAGTTTAGATACAAACTTTTTGGAAAAGAATTTAGCAATACCAACTAAAATTTTTAAAAAAGAAAAAAATTTGAATGATATTCTGGGGTTGTATAATTAGAAAAGATTTTGTAGTTGTCACAGTATTTTTCATGACTTTTTATAGTATTTAAATGTTTATAATATAAGAGTGTATGTGTGTTCCAATAAAAAAAAAGTGAAGACACAAAAATGGGAGTAAATCTTTCTTTGATAAATTTACATTTTTTAGGTCAATTCCCCACAATTCCAGTTGCACCTTTTACCATTCCCATCACATTTCCCAGGTAATACTTTCCCTCTCTCTGCCTCTGCTATTCCTTTAACTGGAATGCTTCCTCCCTTCTGTTAATCAAAACAATGCTCATCCCCTCCCAGAACAACTCGTCTTCCTCTGTGAAGCCCGACCTCCCATCTGGATTAAATTGCCCCTCCTTGGTTCTGAAGAGGTAGTTTATTTATACCTCTAGCAGAGCACAGTTTGGCTTGCATTGTTGTTACTTATGTCTAGTGTCTCCCTTGCCAACATTTATTCTCCACCTTATTTGCCATTTCGGTGAAGTAAGTGTTCATTTCAAAATATTTATTCAGAGTCCTGTATGTTCTGTACATAAATTCACACTTAAATTATACAGCTCCTGGAGATACAGCTCAGCCATATAGGCAATTACCTCCAAATCACAAATACTATTTTGTATTAATTTGTATTTGAAGAGAGTGCAGGAATTAATTAAACATGTCTATAGCTGCTTGGTGTTTATTCACTGACAGTGAGCCGGAATTATTACCTCACTTTAAGCCTTTCTCTGGTGATTTGTTTACGGAGAGTTGTGCTAAATAGCTGAATTGTTGTCATGACCCTTTGCCTAGATCTTTTCAAAACAGTCATTAGATTTGCGTTTTCCATAACAAAAAAAGCAAAACACATGCTAAATCTCATAACCGGTAGAAAAACTGAAAACAATTCTTAGAATTTTAAACTTGCACTTGAGTTAAGATTGGGTTTACAGTAATGGGCATAGCCTGTGATTTTGTAATTCAATAATAATTAGATTTGACTACTTGTAAGTACTGAAATGTCTGTGGTTGCCAAAAGTAAACTGTAATAATGTGTAGAATTAAATAACCTTAAACGAACTTGATCAATAGGGCTCCTTCCAGTAAATCAAAGACTCAACCACTTTTTGCTGTTTGGGTAACTACACAGTTTCGGGTCCCTGAGTGGGAGTAGCTCTTAAAGCAAAAGTGGCAGCCCATTATCATTTGTAAATTTCCACCAGCAAGCCAGCCTGGCTGTGTCTGTTGGCAGCATGGGCTGTGACCTTTCTAACAGTCTAGTATTGTCATTGTTTTGTTTATGAGCATCTATATATGCCATGCAGGTCTAGGGAAGAAAGATTCTGAAAAGAAAAACTGAAACTAAGAAGGAAATCAAAAGCAAAAAGTCAGAACCTAATTCTTTAGCCTTTTTCTTTATGATCTCAAGACTTTAGGGACCTTGAAAGATTGATTTTCTCTCACTCACGTTTCTTATAAAATTAGCTTTGGCTCATACATCTGTTACACAGTAGTTAATTTTACAAGATAAGCAGTACAGGGGAAAAGTATCTGAGGGGAAAATTGAGTGCTGCAAGCTCGAGAGACACTTATAAGGTCACAGAACAAAGCTAGTACAGAAAGTGGTCTTACTATAGATCTGCAAATAGCAAAGGGTTCGCTTCGGGTTAATTTCAGTGTATCTTTCATGGCATTTCACTTTTATTTTCAGCCAGCATTAAATATAAGGGGGCTTTACTCAACCTGTGCTGTGAGAGCCTTTTGAATTGCTCAGCCTAAGAGCAATCATGGTTTAAGTTCATGAAATTTGAACTTTGTATTTTAGCATCCACTTCCCTGTAATGATCTCCAAAACTGTACTAGCTACAGCAATGAATATATTAACTTGTTCTTCATGTTCACAGCTACTTATGCCATTTGTAGATACTAAATGTGCTTTAGATAAGCACCATTGTCTATCCTAGCTGGAAAAAAATATTACAGTCTTTTAAATTCAATCCTCTCACTTTAAAGAAGGGGTTCCCAAGGCTCAGAAAGGCTCCTAAAGATCAAGCAGAATGTTTGGGAATGGAGCTGGAATTAGAACCAGGTATCTCAGCTAATCTTAGATTCCTAATGTAGAGCTGTTTATACTGGGGTGACTAAATACCAGAATAATTCCTCACAGTCAGAGAAAGTCTCAGTGAGTTAATTATATATATATTCATGTGCAAAAACCTCTTTTAACTTCATATATGTCAGCACTGAGAAAATACTCACAAATGGACTTTCCTAAGAAGAATTTTATAGATGTCTTTTAAAGCATTTTGATGGGACTAGCCCATAAAACTGCTTGATGATCCACAAATGGCCAATTTTCACTAGAACATTAATGAGGACCATTAAATAACACACAAGGCTACTTCACCTCACCTCCTCTTCTAGAGTCCATGGAAATTTGGCATTTCCCAAGTGTATCTCTTAGAATATTTACTTGGATTTGAAAAAATGATTCCATTGTCAAGTAAATTTAAGAAACACAGTTAACCTCATTTCTTTTATTATTCTCATTCACCTATGTATTCAACAAATATTTGTTCAATGCCTAGTATGCATCAGGCACTATTTTGGCAGCTTAGGACACAGGGGTGAACAAAAAGGACACAAATCTCTGCTTTCATGGAGCTTGTAGACAATATAATGTATATTATATTATATATATATATATAGCTTTTTCCTTCTGCTGGATTAATTTCAAGTGAAATATCAAAATTGGACAATGAATTGCATAATTAATAATTTGCAATACTAAAAGGTGCTATAAGGAAAAATCTAAATTGTTATAGGAAGATATGATAAGAGGATTTATTAGGGAATTGTTACTAGAATCACTTATGGATCAGTTGCTTACCTTAATGAGATTCTAAATCTGACTGTGGGCAGCAAGAACTTGGTATTTTGAAAGCCCCTCCTGGTGCTATTGGCTGCCTGCCCAGCCTGCCTTTCCTTTGTGAGAACACTACACCACACTCTGGAGCCCCATTCCCCAGGCAAAGCTAAAACCCAGCAGAGTCAGCTACTGTGGCCTCCGGCACTTCTTCCCACCCCCACTTGTTCTGGATGAGCAACACACAGCAATTACTCTAGGACTGAAAGCAGGGCAGGAGGGAGTGACTCAAGGCTCTCACCATTAAAGACTTTTGACAGTTCCTCCAAACTTGACATCTAAGCAAACTTTCCAAAATGTAAAAAATATTCACTTTTGCGTCAAAAACCATGAAAGTGTCCATACCCTTTAACAGCACTCCTACTCTTAGGAATTTAACTTAAGAATTAATTCAATAAAAGAATAAAGCTATAAAGAAGAAAGGGGAAAAAATGAAAAAAAAATACACACACACACACACACACACACACACACACACTAAAACTTTTTTTTTGAGTGTGTGGTGCTGGAGATTGAACCCAGGGCCTTGTACATGTGAGACAAGCACTCTACCAACTGAGCTATATTCCCAGCCCTAATTAAAAAAAAAAAAAAAAAAAAAAAAGACTTTCTAATTTGTCACTATAGTATTGAAGTATAATATAAGGAGGAAAAAACAAACTGAACATTCTACATTTGGGAAACAGTTAAGTAGATTGTGCTATGTTAATTTTTAGGAGTACTAACTCACGGCCCTATGTTAACTGTGGAAAAACATGAAGTAATGACAGCAGAAAAGGCAGAATGCAAACTAATATGCCAGTGAAAACAAACTATATAAAAATTGACATAAAACACAGATGACAAGGCAAAATGGAAAACAGAATCAATTTGGTAGGGTGGTGAGACCACAGAATAGGAAGCCATTTTGAACTTATTTATTTATTTATTTTTAATTTATTTATTTATTTTTAATTTTTATTATTAGTTGTTCAAAACATTACATAGTTCTTGACATATCATATTTCATACATTTGATTCAAGTGGGTTAACTGATTTTAAGCAAAAAGGAGAAAAAATGTGCAGGGCAGAGAAACACACAACTGTAATCTCAGCGATTTGAGAGGCTGAGATAAGAGGATGGCAAGTTCAAGGTCAACCTCAGTAACTTAGTAAAGCCCTAAACAACTTAGCAAGACCCTATCTCAAAATAAAAATGTTTCACCCAGTAGCTCAGGAGGCTGAGGAAGGAGAATCATGAGTTCAAAACCAGCCTCATCAAAAGCAAGGCACTAAGCAGTCTCTACATAAAATACAAATAGGGTTGGGGATATGAGTCAGTGGTTGAGTGCCCCTGAATTCAATTCCCAGTACCCAAGATAAATAAATAAATAAGAAAATGGACTGCCTCAAATAACCAAGTCCTAGATTGAGCAAGGTGGCACTGGCTTTGGAGATGTCTCAAAACAGGGCCACAAATTATAGGGTTTCCTATCCCTGTCTGTCTTCACATCCTTCTGAAGGAAAGCCTCTTTTCTCTCAGACCTGCTTCTTCCCAATATAAGAATCTGCCTTCTAAATTCACATTCTTCTGTCTTCTAATCAGGATGAAGACACCTCATCTCTTAGCTCTGGTTTAATAATAATTCTGGGGAAATATTGTGATTGGTCTGGTATGGGTCATGTGCTCATAACTGGCACATCAATGGTTAGGCCAAGAGAATTGGTAATCACTCCTCAACCAACCTTTGTGGTCAAGGTATCTAGATCATTTAAGAAGGGGGCTGGTAGAGCAATTGCTTAGCATGCAAGAAGGCCTGGGTTCAATTTTGAGCACCAAAAAGAAGAAAAAAAAAGAGAAAGAGAGAGTAATTTCCCTTAGGATTCAGTATTTATTTGTCTATCATCCAATTTAACATTTTAGAAAGATATCCTGCTTCCTCAGTACTACTCCCAATAGCAAACTGAGATCCTTGATGCAATGTCCTTTATTATAAGGCCACATGGTGCAGTGGAGCACTACACTGAACAACAGGAAAATAGATTTCAGTTCTGGTTCTGCTATGAATAAACTGGTGTGTGTTAGTCAGCTTTTCATTTCTGTGACCAAAATACCTGACAAGAACACTAAGAGGAGGAAAGATTTATTTTGGCTCACAATGGATTCATGGTCAGATGGCTCCATTGCTCTTAGGCAAGACATCATGGTGGAAGCACGAGGTAGAGGAAAGTGTCTCAGTTCATTGCAGCTGGGAAATGGGGAAAGAAGATAAACCCTTCCAGGGCATGCCCCCAGTAACCTACTTCTTCCTCCTATGGCCCACCTCCCAGTCGTCCATTTAGTTATCAGTTAATTAATCCATCAAGTGGATTAATCCATTGATGAAGTCACAGCCCTTGTGATCCAATCATTGCCCATGAGCCCCACTTCTGAAACTTGCTTCATTAGAGACTATGATTTCAACACATGAGCTTTGGAGGTACATTCAAGATCCACAACACTGTGAGCCCTTGGGCTAGTCCCCAAATCTCGCTGGATTTCAGTTTCTTCACTCCTGCCAGAATACTGTAATCAATATGAGGACAAGAACCACATCTATCTGAGATTCAAAATTGATAGCAATTTAGTGACTTGGGTTGGACACAGAGACAAGTTCAATTGTGATATAGTCACAACAAAGAGTTCATATCTCCTGGACAATTCTGGACCTCAGATGGCTTTTCAAAGTTGTCACAAATTTCAGCAAATTGGCAGGCCTTTATATCTCCAAATAAACAAGACACTGTATGAAGGCTGTCCCTAAGAAGGGCCATAAACTTGGACAAGTGAGTTTCCTACCCTCAGGCAATTCCTGGAAGGGAAATCATTGTTGAGCTGATGACAACAAACCCGGCCAGCTGTCAGGTCTAGGTCCTGAATGATGAAACTTGGCAGCATACCACAGTAGCCACCAAAACTAACAGATACGGTAGGTGCAGATTAAACATCTGTTCAACAAATTAATTCTAAAAAATGAACTGGAGTTATAGTTCAATGGTAAAGTCCTTGCTTACTACATGAGGACTTGGGTTTGATACCCAGCACCAGGAAAAAAAAAAAAAAAGAAGATTCTATAAAATGGAAAGTGAAAACTAGCTAGTTCTTTTCCATGACATTACATACATCTGTTTGTCCCCTGGGGTATCTGTGCAAAAGGTGATAAGTCAAAATTCTAATAGGTTTTGTTTTTGTGTGTTTAGCGTTTTTTTTTTAACCATGCAACAATGTATTTATTATGTATAGGCATTTAAAATTATTTTCCCAATATCTCCAGACCCGGGCACAAATAATCATGCTGCTTAACATATTGGAAAATGCAAGCAAAATCATTGCCTAGAGAAGGGAAAACCATCTAATACATGCTTAGCCAGGAGGCCAATTCATCTGCCCACCTCCAAGAACATGCAGATGAACAGACTGTCCTCCATCTGCACCTTCACTCACCACCATCCGATAACCCTTCTTCAGGCCTAGATCAGCAGCACATTTCTTGCCAACAATCATTAAATGTCCAAGAAGATTTTCATTATCATCTTCTGCAGCAGAAATCTGGGTTATATGTTTCTTGGGTACCCCCAGAAAATGTGTTGGTGCTTGAGGGGCAATGCCATGGAAAGCAAGACACTGGTCATCCTCGAAAATGATTTTGGTGGGGATTTCCTTGCGGATGATCTTCTTGAAGATGGTGTCGCCGTCAGAAGGCTGGGCCACCTGAGCCTTGGCGATTTCATCTGCTGTCTCAGCCACCCTCCCGCACGTAGGCCAGGGGAGAAGTCGTGTTTAGCGTTTTGTTGTTGTTGTTGTTGTTGTTGTTGTTGTTTTAATAAAAGAGGAGCAAGAATAGGAATAAGAAAAAAAGTCTACTAAAATTGATATTGACTGACCTGTTTGTCTAAATATAGTAAAGCATTCTTTATGATTAACAATAAAAAGTACTAAGGGAGCAATTAGGATAGATATTACATAGACTCCAACTGTGCTGTCCCAACACAGTAACCACTAGCTACAGAACATTATTTTTCTTTTATTTTTTTAGTTGTAGATGAACACAATACCTTCATTTTTTTAAATTTATTTTTTATGTGGTGCTGAGGATTGAACCCAGTGCTTCACATGTGCTAAGCAAGTGCTCTACCACTGAGCTACAACCCCAGTTCCAGAATGTTATTTTAATTAGTTAAAATTAAATAAAATTGGAACTGGGATTGTAGTTCAGTGGTAGAGTGCTTGCCTCACACATGTGAGGTGCTGGGTTTGATCCTCAGCACCACATAAAAAGTATATAAATAAAGGTATTGTGTCCATCTACAACTAAAAAAATTTTTTAATTAAATAAAACATAAAATTCAGATTCTTAGTCACACTGACACATTTTCAGTTTCAGTATACATTTGTGGCTTTTGGCTACAGCATTCAACAATGCAGACAAAAAATTTTTCCTTCATTGTCGAAAGTTCTATCAAATAGCAGTGATCTACACTGAATAGATGTGGTTTTTACCTCTCTTCAATAATAATTTAATCTCATGAATTCTGCTATTAATTATTTTGAAAGTGTTGGAAGTAGTCAAAAATTAAAAAGTTAAGGGAAAAAAAATGATTGCCCTGAATCCAAGTTTCTTCTTGGAAATCCAAGTAGTACAGGACAACATTAAAATGGAATAAATTCTTATTGTCATGTCATCCTGTTTCTGCCATCTGGATCATCTGGATTTAGCAGGACAAAATGCCCTGGGCTTCTAAAGTGTGCTCTGCTTATGACTCCCTACATCAGTGAAGAACACTGCTCTTTCAAAAATCAAACTGTCAACAGTTAAGACATTCACTATAATCCCAGAGATTCAGGAAACTGAGGTAGAATGATGATAAATTTGAGGCCAGCCCAAGCAACTTAGCAAGACCTATCTCAAATAAAAATTTTAAAAGGACTGAAGATGTAGCTCTGTGGTAGAGCATTTGTCTAGCATGTGTGAAGCCCTGGGTTCAGTCCCCCATACTGCAAAAAACAAGCACAATACCATTATAACATCTAAGTAAAATCAATAATTCCTTAATATCTTCAAATATCTGGTTATCCAAACAAGGCCCATACAATGCAAATGGTTGATGTGTCCTTTAATTCTTTATGTGTCGAGGTGTGAGTTACCTGAATGGAACTCTGGGGCACTCTACCACTGAACTACATCTCTAGCTCCCCTTTTTTAAAAAATTTATTTTGATACAGGATCTTGCTAAATTGTCCTGACTGGCCTTGAATTTAAGATCCTCCTGCCTCAGCCTCCTGAAATGCTGAGATTACAATAGGCGTGTGCCATTACACACGGTTAAGTCTTTAAATTTCTAAGTTCTCTGCCATCTCTCTTTTTATTCTTTATAAACTTTTGTAAAAGAAATCAGGTCATGGTCTGCGGTTACAGCTCAGTGGTGGAATGAGAAGTCCTGGGTTCAATCCCCAGCACTGCTAAAAGAAAGAGAAAGAAAGAAATTAGTTTTTCTATTCCTGTAAAGGTTTACATTGTGGACTTTGTTCACTGCATCCCCATAACATGTCCCCCTGTCCACTCTATTTCCTGTAAATGAGAATTTTGACTTCGAGTCTTAATCCAATTTAGGTTTGACTTTTTTTTTTTCTTGCAAGACATTTTTAAGCATTGTGTTGTATACCTCTGTTGCAGTTCCTGATAATGATGCAATCAGTTATTGTAATTGTTGTCTAGATTCATTAATTCAAGCTAGGCTGCAAAACTGATATTTTAATTTATCATTTTCCTTTGTTTATTAGCTGAGATATATCACAAAAGAGTCACTTTCCATCAATGGAAAAAAGGCAGAAAACAAGCTTGATTTTGTTTTTTCTCCTTAATATCAGTTTTAAAAACAATGAGTCGATTCCCTACCACCTTACAGAACTTTATGAGTTTTTGTTTGCATAGTATCACTGAGGTGTTTCAATCTCTTGTTATTATTTTTTCTCTATTTATTTATTTATTTATTGGGGGGCGGGGTACCAGGGGTTGAACTCAGGGGCACTCGGCCTCTGAGTCACATCCCCAGCCATATTTTGTATTTTATTTAGAGACAGGTTCTTACTGAGTTGTTTAGTACCTCACTGTTGCTGATGCTGGCTTTGAACATTCGGTCCTCCTGTTTCAACCTTCTGAACTGCTGGGATTACAAGTGTGTGCCACCGTCACCGGGCTTTCTCTCTCTTTCTCTTTTTTTTTGGAGACAGGATAAATACATTGCTGAAGCTGGCCTCAAATTTGTCACCCTTCTGCTTTAGCCTCCCAAGTAGCTGTGATTACAAGTGTGTAATCTCAGCAAACCACACCTGGCTATTATAGTTATTTTTCTTACACAGATTTTTCTATCTTTGGCCCTTGGGTACCTCTTCAAGTTGATAATATTCTTACTACCTGCTATAACAATATCTTCTCATTTTCTAATCTGTTTGCTTTGATATCATCCCCTGTTTCCCCGGCAAATATACCACTCATTCATGATTGTGTAATCTCAGAACTTGAAATGTTCTTATATGAAAACAGTAGTGCAACCCTTGTGTCTTCATTATGAATAATTTATGTCTATAGACAAGGTATTAGACACTAGTACAATGTACAAACCATCAGGAAAGTATACAATAAGGTATATCAAGGAGCTGGGGCTCTATGGTAGAGCTCTTGCCTAGCATGTGTGAGGCACTGGGTTCGATCCTCAACACCACAAAAAAAAAATGAAGGTATTGTGTTCATCTATAACTAAAATATTTTTTTAAAGTATATAAATAGTTATGTGTAAGTGCGTTGTGATGAGAAGGGCTGTGAAAGAAAAGGATGGGGGCAGTGAGAATGTGACACCTGGCCAGAGGTGTTAGGGAAGGCTTTCCTGAGGAAGTGAGAAGCTGAAATGCAAAGGGGAAGTAGGGTGAGATTAGCTCAGCAAAGAAGTGAGGACAGATCCTTTACATGTGCAAAGTCTGGAGGTGTGAGATACTTAATCACATTCAAGAAACTGAAAGGCCTTTGTGAGCCAGAGTGTGGGAAGAGAGAGGACACTGTGAAGCTGGAAATGCATGGGCTGGTTAAATCATGCAAGGACCGGGAATGATGTTAAGGATTTTAGATTTTTTAAGAAGAATGAGAAACCACTGGAATGCTTTAAGAGAGAAGCAACATGAACATATTTTTATTTGTATAAAGCCACTCCACACATTATATGGAGAATGGGTTGGAATGGCAAGAAGGAAAATAAAAATTAGGGTGCTACCACAGTAGTTCATATAAAAGATCACAGTGTCTTGACCTAAGGTAGGAGCAGTGAGGATAGATTCAAGAGATTTTTGCACAACCCAAAAACCAGTTTCACACTTAATGGGGAAGCAAGAGAAGCATTCTCATGAAACTCACAAATAGGATGAGGTTACCCATTTTCATTACCACCATGGAATGCTGTTCTAGATGTATTTAGTCAATGCAGTTGTACAAAAGGAGGGAATTCATGGCATCAAAGCTGGAAAGGAGTTGTATCTCTATTTACAGATGATATGATTATATATCTGAAAAACTCAGGCATAGTGGTGCAGACCTGTAATCCCAGGGACAGGAGAGGCTGAGGTAGAAAGATAGCAAGACTTGGCAACTTAGTGAAATCTTATACCAAAAATTTAAAAAATAAAAAATAAAAAGAAACTGACCCCCCCTCCCCAGATGTGTCCCTTAAGTGGATGAATAAAATATTGCTGATCCACGAACAACTAAATAAATGAACAAAAAATAAAAAGAGCTGGGGATGTAGCTCAGTGGCAAAGCACCCAGGGTTCAATTCCCAGTACCATCTAAAATAAATAAATAAATAAAACCAAATGGAAAAGCCACCATAAATAAAGCAAGAAAGAATCCAATTAATTTTACATAAGACAATAATATGTTTGCAAATAGCAATCAATTCAGTATAATGGGAAAAAGACACTATACTGGTAACAAAAAATGATAAATTCCTAGCCGTAAACTTGTCAAGAAATGTAAAAAAATCTACAAGATGAAAACTTTAAACGTTCCTCAGAAACACAAAGACTTGAACAGATGGAAAGCTATAACATGTTTTTAGATAAGCAAATCACAAAATATCAATTATCTTTACATTAATCTACACATTTAGAAACAGACACTCCTTTTGATTATGTTAACAAATGTAGTTTTGGTGGATTGACAGGAAAAAACAGAAACCAGGAGACAGAAAGTTAGTTTGGTTTTTGTTTTAAAGGAGAAAGAGAGAATAGAATAGCATGTTCAGAGATCTGGGGTGGGAAATATTTGTCCAAGGAACTGAAAGGTAAGTGAGGAAGGACTATGATAAGTGAGGAAGAGTGGGTCCGAGATGAATTTGGAAAGATAGTGAGTTCAGAAGTAATGAATAGAGAGAGAGGCAGTGGAGACTGGGCAATGTGTCAGGGTGACTGGTAGTTCTGGGAGTGGGTGCTGACTTAGCAAGTGAATACTTTTTGGCCAGGGAAGTATTCAGCCCCACCCTCCCTCCCTCTAAGAGAGCACCTACGATTCTTCATTGTACCTTCAGGATACTGCTGAAGCAGTACTACTGTCATGGGAGAAGAGATGTCTGTAAAGAAGGGGAGTTCAACTCCGGACCAGCAGGGTTCTTGGCATAAGTGAAAGAAGAATTTCAGCATGCACTAGTCAAAGGCATAGAGGTTTATTTAGGAAAGTTGATCCATATTCAAGAGAGAATGGGGCAATATCAACAGAGAAGGGCCTTTGGGGGTAAAGCAAAGAATAGGCATTTAAGGGAGAATGGGAGCCATATCTAGAGGGGGAGGCAGCCACCCATTGGTGTGCAGTGTTAATATTTATAGAGTGAGGTTGCTAAGGGCTGGACTAGAAGTGGAGCCAGGTTAGAGTTACACAATTTTGCACCAGTTTTCCCCGAACTTGCGCACTGGCCTCATGTTACTTTTTTTTTTTCAGGCAAAGTCATGGGTCAAAGGCAAAGAGTAAGTCATGGGCTGTCTTGCTCAGGAGTCCAACTGTTCATGGGGTTTCTGCATTTCAGTGGTTTGTGGGCATTTCCTGCATTTCAGAGGTTTGTGGGCACTCCCTTTTTTGTATCCCCAAATTCCTTTCTCAAACCTTCATGCATTTTTCCTGAGATCACTGGACAGGGGCACCTTGCTAAGTCCTAAATCCTGTTTCTCTCATGCAAGTTGGTAATTTTTTAAATCTTTCACAGGATATATACTGGGGCTTTTTCCACATTTTTAAAATTGGTGCATTATAATTGTACATAACACTGGGGTCTGTTGTTACATATTGTACATGCACACAATAAAACAATATAATTTGGCCAATGTCATTCCCTAGCACTTCACTCCCCTCTCCAACTCCCACCTGCTGGTCCCTTTCCTCTACTAGTCTCCCTTTGACTTCCATGAGATCTTCCCCCACCTTTCTTTTCCTTTCCCCTCTCTAGCTTCTACATGTGAAAGGAAACATATAATGCTCGACCTTCGGAATTTGGCTAATTTTGATTAACATAATGGTCTCTAGTTCCATCCATTTTCCTGCAAGTGACATAATTTCATTTTTCTTTATGGCTAAATAAAAGTCCATTGTGTGTGTGTGTGTATATATATATATATATTTTTTTTTTTTCTTTATCCATTCATCTGTTGATGGATATCTAGGCTGGTTCCATAGTTTGGCTATGGTGAATTACGCTGCTATAAACATGGGTATGCATGTATCTTTGTAGTATGACACAGAATATATATACTGTTGTTTTCAATATTCCCACTCTTAGTATCAGCAGGGATGAACTTGGCATTCATTGTCTGTTCAGGAGTAGGGAGAAATGAGGGAAACTCCATTCATCCCAGGTCACTCTTCCATGATGATCTGCTGCATGTAGGCTAGAGAGTCAGCTTCTCACCAGAGTGCAATTTGTGGTTAAGAATGAAGGTAAACTAACCTGATATTTGAATAAGCCCTGACTTCCTTACCCAGTGTCCTACTCAATAGTTAAATAATATGACAGAGTAGATTTAGGAAGTCCTGACTTAATGCACCTAATTAATGCCTGAATTCCAGTCCCAAAGAAGCTTGGGCCCTGGGAAGGTGACTTGAAGTCTGTTTCCTGGAACAAAGACAATAGCAGTCCTGCTTTATGAGCTGCCAAGTAAAACTGCTAGAATCTATTTAGGAAAATCAGGCCAGTCTGGCAGTTTTTACTGAAATGGCTGACTGAGACAAAGAGGAAAAGAGTTTTCACTCAATTCATTCACAGATATTATTGAAAACTTGCCATCCACCAAGTCAGATTCTATGTGGTAGGGAAGCAGAAATGAGGCATACTAACACAATGCCTATGCTTACAGAGCTTACATTCTGGTCGGGGGAGATACAACAAATAGAATAAGCAAAAGAGTATTAATTAAAAACTGGTAATCACACATGGTACTGCATGCCTGTTAGTCCAGCAACTGGGAAGGCTGAGACAGGAGGATCACAAGTTTGAGACTAGCCTCTACAACTTAACAAGACCCTGTCTGAAAATAAAAAATAAAAAGCAGGGACTGAGGTTGTGACTCAGCGGTAGAGCGCTTGCGTAGCACGTTTGAGGACCTGGGTTCGATCCTTAGCACCACATAAAAATAAATAAAATAAAGGTATTGTGTCCAACTGCAACTAAAAAATAAATATATAAAAACAATAAAAAAATAAAAAGCATTGGGGTTGTGGTTAAGCCATAAAGTGCCCTTGGGTTCAATACCCAGTAACACACATATACCCAAAGACAGTAAGTGCTAAAGTTTCAGTTTGCATAAAAAAAATCTGTAGGATCTTTTTAAAACACCAATAAGGTGTTACAGCAGATAATGAAGAGCTTTCTGAGAAAGGGGGAGGGATAAGGAGAGAGTTAGGCAAGAACTGACCATGTTCAAAACACAGAAAGATCAATTTCTGCAGCGTATTGCATGAGGGGAGAAATCCTAAACATGAGGTGGGGGAGGCAGACATACCCTGAGGAGGAGGTGAGCTCCTCCTAAGTTGTCCTGGTCATTACAACACAATTATCTATCCTACTGTGACACTGCCTACTCAGAGCTTACTGGCTAACTCAGCTCCAAGGCAAGCTATCTTAAGTCCCAAAACAGACATAATGAAGCCTATTCTCTAAAGCTCATACCAACACTTCTTAAGGAGCTTCTGGGATTTTTATTCAGGTCACTTACTTTCATAATAAATATACTTTTAGTAAATTTCCTTATCTGCTTTCCAAGTTCATGGTAGATTACAAGCAGCAGATTCAAAGGGGAGGAAAGGTCAGGCAGTCATTCTGTTAGTGTGACAATTCAGTGAATCGTTTTGTTTGGAAACCACCTTACTACATTACTGGCCTAATCTGATACTGCATCGACTCCAAGGGTCAACTGGATAACCTTATGATATTTATGACTGCTGTACCATGGTTTAGTGGGAAGGACATGGAGTAGTCCTGGATACAAATCCTGATTTCACCATTTATAATTGTGTCCCCATTAGATTGCAAATGATTTAAGGACATGTGTCATCTTTGAACTCACAACCAATGCCCCTACTCCAGGAATAATGCTAGTCATTTAATACTGCTTGATAAATGAACTTTGAATGAGTAAATGAAAATATGATCTTTGCTTAGTTATTTTCTCTGATCCTCAGTTGTCTCATTTATAAAATGATATAATATTACCTCATGCTTACTTGGAATATTAAAAAACATAATTATGTATAAAACAATGTTAAGTATAACATATAATTTAAATGCAAGTTATTTTGTTACATAAAGCTTAATCCATGGAGTGTCCCTTCCAAGGGTCAAGGAAACCTTTAGGTCCTTGTGTCTACAACTTGAGTAGTTGCCACTAGATGGCAATATTTTCTTAAAGCATGCAAAGCCATTTTTGAGTCTACTCTAGTGGTCTTCAAACTGGGGTCTTCTCATACTGCTGGGAGTACAAAAAGCTTTCCAAGAGTGCTCAGTTATCAAGCTTTGGGGAAATCAATTCTCCTATCCTCACCTTCTATGAATCCTCTTTCCTAAAACCAACCTGCTTGGAAAAGAGTTTTTCCAAAAGAAAGGCATACCCAGTATTCATCACAAGCTGATTTGATGGCACCATCAGGTGAATGATAGCTACTATGGAGGCATCAAAAGCAAAACCTCCTTCAGTGATTAACAAGGAACCATTTTATCTTTTAAGTCTGTCTTTTTCTCTTCTAAGAGTGAAACTTGGCTTTAGTAATGGGGTACTTCGGCTCATGTTGATATGGTCTGAATAAAATATTTGGTACAGTAGAGTAACAGAATAAGGTCTTTTTCATCCCCTAAGAATTATCAAAGAAAGAATTGATCTTTTTCTTTTTTAACATTTTTTTAGTTGTAGTTGGACATAATACCTTTATTTTATATATTTATTTTTATGTGGTGCTGAGGATCGAACCCAGCACCTCCCATGTGCTAGGCAAGTACTCTACCCCTGAGCCACAACCCCCTCTCCCCACAACCTAAAGCATTGATCTTAAGGAAGCAAAGCAAGACAGAATCTGTTTTTTTTTTTTAAGTCTAAATGTTTTTTCACATACTTAAATATATTTTCAGCTATTCCCAATACTTATCCCAAAGTCATATCACTAATAAGAAAGAAATATGTTGAAATGGCCAAACTAGTTGACTGTTTGATTAATATTAATTTTTGTGGTGCTGGGGATCAAATTTATCTCTTCTGACATGCCAAGTATGCACTCTACCACTGATGAAAAAAAATTTCCCCCTTTTTTTCTGATACTGGATATCAAACCCAGGTCTTTATCATACTAGACAGGTGCTCTACCACTGAGTAAACCTCCAGCTCTGGTTGACTGTTTTAAATGTAACTAAAATATATTCTAAGATCACTAAATTTTTCATAACACACTAGCTGAAACAAACCAATAAAGCTTTTACACAATCTCTTTCACATTTGGCATGTATTATTCAATAAAATGGTTACAAAACATTTGTATCAAATCATATAGTATTTCTTTCTTTTTTTTTTTTTATATTTATTCTTTAGTTCTCGGCGGACACAACATCTTTGTTGGTATGTGGTGCTGAGGATCGAACCCGGGCCGCACGCATGCCAGGCGAGCGCGCTACCGCTTGAGCCACATCCCCAGCCTCTAGTATTTATTTCAATAATAGTCAATTATATGTTTATTTCACTTTATTTAATATCATCTATTTCCCACTTAAAAAACCTCACAAATTTATATGTTCAATTTATTTTTTTTTTTTGCTTTTTATTTTTACTTTTTTATTGTAATGAGGACTAAACCCAGAGTCACTTTTCTACTTTGTGATATCCCCACCCTTTTTGTTGTTGTTGTTGGAAACAGGGTTTCCCTAAATTGATAAGGCTGCTCAAATTTGTGATCCTCCTGCCTCAGCCTCCTGAGTAGCTGGGATTACAGGAGTGCACCACCATACTTACCTTAGATCAATTTATTTTTGCAGTTTATATCTTCCCATTTCATTAAATATATGAAAATGTTTATTGTGTTATCTAATGAAAATAACCGTTCTATTTCTGATTTTTATACCTGAGACATACTTATCATCAAAAGCTGAACTTAAGCCTGATGTGGTGGTGAATGCCTATAATCTCAGCAACTGGGGAGGCTGAGACAAAAGGATTACAAATTCAAGGCCATCCTCAACAATTTAGAAAAGCCCTTAGCAAATTAGCAAGACCCTATCTCAAAATTTAAAAAATAAATAAATAAAAAGGGTTAGGGATGTAGCTCACTGGTAGAGAACTCCTGAGTTCCATCCCCAGTACCTCTAAAGAAATAATTAAATAAACAAAGCTGAACCTCTAAGTTTGGTTCATATGATACACTTTACCAAAGAAATATCATGATTTGTATTATATTCCTTGCCTTACAAATGGTTTATAACTTGGCTTTGCATTACTATAAATTAGGTCATGAAGAACAGTATAACAGTATAACTCAGTGCTAGAGTGCTTGCCTAGCGTGTGTGAGGCATTGGGTTCAATTCTCAGCACCACAAACATAAATAAATAAATAAAGAGATTGTGTCCATGTACAGCTGAAAAATTTTTTTTGGGGGGGGGTAGGTACTAGGAACTGAATTCAGGGGCACTCGACCACTAAGCCACATCCCTAGCCCCATTTTGTATTTTATTTAGAGACAGGATCTCATTGAGTTGCTTAGCACCTCACTTTTGCTGAGGCTGGCTCTGAACTGACAATCCTCCTGTCTCAGCTGAAAATATTAAATAAATAAATAAGGGCTGGGGATACAGCTCATTTGGTAGAGTGCTTGCCTTGCATGCACAAGGCCCTGGGTTCAATCCCCAGCACCCTAAAAAAAAGAATCAATAATAGAAGAAATAGAAAAATAAATACTTACATTCCAAGCTACATCCCCACCCACTACCCTAGCCCAAGACCTTTTCCCTTATCACATTTTCAAAATTTACTACTCTTTGACCATTCAGCATATAAGTTACTCAGAAAACTGCTTCTTTGGGTCTTCATTTCTTTGAGGGCTCCCATGCCATGTAAAACTTGTATTTTTCTCCTTTAGGCTTGCCACTTTTAATCCTTAAAACAACCCTTGAAATAAGTGTTATTGGGGCTAGGACTGTGGCTCAGCAGTGGAGCGCTCACCTAGCACCAGTAGGACCCGGGTTCGATCCTCAGCACCACATAAAAATAAAGGCATTGTGTTGTGTCCATCTACACCTAAAAAATAAATATTAAATAAGAAGAAATAAATGTGATTACTTCACTCACAGAAAATTAGATAATTTATTCATAGTCACTAAAGCAAAAATAAAAGGTAAATTATGCTAGTCAAATAGCTATCACAAAAAAAACATGTATTAATACGTAGGGAAGTTATGCTTTATATATTCCAATGGAAGAGGTTAGAATGTGCTATTCTGTCCTATTGGCACCTATAATTATTTAATTCCAAGGTGCCTAAGAATCAGCAAGTTCAAAATATCATTTTGACCTTTGTGCTGTTTCTTAAAAACAGAAGATGGAATTCCCATGTGAAAGATGCCCTCCCCAGACTAGAAAACTGCTACATCTTATCATCAAGGACAAGAACGTTGTTAGTGCAGAAACAAACCTTGTTAACTGTCACTTATCTTCCTAGTTACTTCTTTACCCAATTACCTATCCTGGTCAAGCCCCTTTCCCTTATCGCATTTTCACAGTTTACTACTCTTCAACAAATTCAACCTATAAGTGACAATAATGCTTCTTTGGGTCTTAATTTCTTTGAGGGTTCCCATGTCAGATCAAATTTGTATTATACTTTTCTCCTTTTGATCTGTGTTATATTTGTTTAATTCTCAGACCCAACTAGGAATCAAAGAGGGTAGTGATAGAAAGTTTCCGACAAGGAGGATGGGATGGATCCTAAAATGACACCTTTACTTGCTCCAGAGCCTGCAGATGGGACCCTGGGGGATCTGACAAAAGCTGGCAGAAGGGGAGCTGGGGTTGTGGCTCAGGGGTATCCCGCTACCCTAGCTCTCCTGGGTTTGATTCTCAGCACCCATAAAAATAGGTAAACAAAATAAAGGTATTGTGTCCAACTGCACTTAAAAAAAAAAAAAAAAAAGCTGGCACAAGGTAGGAATTCTTCTAAAAGTCATTGCTCCCAGATCTCTGCAGTGCTAGGTTGAGAGAGGAAGGAAAAACAAAGAGAACTTTTCTTGTCTTTTCCTTTGTAAATATGGATTGCTGGGGTGGGGGTGGGGAAACAGTTTTAAGAATCTTTGAATTATGACTTGTGAATTTGGTTCTGGATACCCACTGATGATTGATTCACCGCCTTCCAGAAACATTTCTTGTTTCTTTGTTTTTTACGTAGTTTGTCAAATGAGGAAAATCATACTAAGATTCTCTTTTCATCCTGTTTTATGTCTTGAGAGTGTAGCTCTGTGCCAGTTAAAACAGTCTCTGTGGTCTCCACCAACTGGGGCAAAAGAAGTTAGGTGTATGGCGGGCAGCTATTTAGCTGGCTAGGAGTTCAAAACACGAAGTGTCTCTGTCCCACCATGCAAGCTCTCAGGGGAGTTTGTCTTAATTGTCTCAACCTTCCTTGCTCTGTTAACAATGAGAATCTTTGCTTTTGGGGGGCAATTTAAGAATTGGATATTGATTAAGAGGGACTGTGTATTTTGTACACACTTTTGGGGACACCATGATTAAGCCTTCAAAGACTTACGGATATTGAGTCACAATTGAAGTAGGTATACCTTTGGAGATTTGAGCTTCTGTATATGAAATTTCATTTCTTTAGAGAGCTCTCATCCTAAACAACTGTCCTATTGGCACCTATGTGAAGATTTGGTAAAAACAAAAATTAGGGGTTGGGGTTGTTGCTCAGTGGCAAAGTGCTTGCCTGGCATGTGTGAGGCACTGGGTTTGATTCTCAGCACCACATATAAATAAATGAATAAAGTAAGGTCCATCAACATCTAAAAAAAATTTTAAAAAATAGACTCTTTCAAGAGTGGCATATCATCTTTAAAGAAAATGATAGCTTATTTAAATTAAAAATTTTCTCAGAAAAAATAGAAGCTAACTTAAATGTTTTTTGGTAAATAAAAATATTTTTTGGTAAGTTAAAAAAAAGCTAAACCAGGCATGGGAGAACACACCTGTAATCCTAAAGTAGGAGGATTATCAATTTGAGGCCAGCTTGGGCAACTCTGTCTCAAAATTAAATTTGAAAAAGGCTAGGAATGTAGCTTAGTGGTAAATTGCCCTGTATTAAATCCCCAGTTTAAAAAAAAAAAAAAAAAGATTATAAATGGGTCTTTTTTTTTTTTTTTTTTGTACCAGGGATCGAACCCAGGGGTGCTCACTGAGCCCCCAGCCCTTTTTACTTTTTATTGTGAGACATGGTCTGGCTAAGTTGCTTGGGGCCTTGCTAAATTACTGAGACTGGCTTTGAATTGGCAATCTTCCTGCTTCAGCCTCCTGAGGTGCTGGGATTACAGGTGTGTGCCACTATGCCCAGCTATAAATGGACTTTTCAACAATGATTGTTTTACAAGATATGACTACTTATAATATTCATAAAATCTTGATAACTTAATTTTTTTAAAAAATTTTTTGTAGTTGAGGACAGATGGAAAGAATGCCTTTGTTTTATTTTTTTATTTTTATGTGGTGCTGAGGATTGAACCCAGTGCCTTACGTGTGCTAGGCAAGCGCTCTGCCTCTGAGCTACAATCCCAGCCTGATAACTTAAATTTTTAATAACTCAAATTATATTAAATTAAATTAAATATGGATATTCCTTGAATATCAATGTCATTTTCAAATAAGATATAATGCTGAAACATTAATTACTAAATATAAATCTAAGCTTCTATACCGTTGGCTTCTTATTGAAGAGGAACAAAGGATATTTGAGCCAGGCACAGTGGTGTACTCCTATAATCCCAGAGGCTCAGGAGGCTGAGACAGGAGGATCACAAGTTCAAAGCAATACTCAGCAAAAGCGAGTGCTAAGCAACTCAGACAGTGAGATCCTGTCTCTAAATAAAATACAAAATGTGGCTGAGTGGTTGAGTGCCCCTGAGTTCAATCCCCAATAGCCCTCCCCAAAAAAGATATTTGAATCTGTTCATAAACATGTCCTATGCCACACTGAAAAATTGGGCAATGAATATTCTAATTAATATATGTAATTAAATTAATACTACTAAAAGTAAAGACAAAAATTAAATTAAGAATAATGCCAGGTGCAGTGGCACATGCTAGCAATCCCAGATACTCAAGAGACTAAGGCAGGAAAATCACAAGTTTGAGGTCAGCCTGGGCAATTAATTGAGACCCTGTCTCAAGAAGTAAAGGGCTGTGGATGAAGCTCTGTGGTAGCGCACCCTTGGGTTTAATCTCTAGTACTGCCAATAAATAAATAAATAAATACTCTGACAAGTACTTTGGAATATAGGTTTGTAATAACTTTAAGGGCATACTGTTGTATGAGTAAGAATTTCTAGAACTCTTAGGAGAAAATTGGATTAATAAAACTGCTAATTCAAGATGAAGCAAAATAAGAATTAATTAAACAGGACTGAATTAACTGATAGAAAAAAATCATAAGGGCTAGGTGGTAGAGAACTTGCCTAGTGTGCTCAATGTTCAATGTCCCCACCATAGCAGGGGGCAAAAAAAAAAAAAAAAAAAATATATATATATATATATAGAGAGAGAGAGAGAGAGAGAGCGAGAGAAGAGAGAGAGAAGAAGAAGAATTCTTTTTGTCTGAAATATTGCTGATTCTTTTATGTTTTGTTTTCCAAATTTTAGGAAATCTTTTTCTCTTTTCTCTAAACTGTCTATACCTTTAAAAGTCTAATGAGGGGCTCGGTTTGTGGCTGAGTGGTAGAGCATTTGCCTAGCATATGTGAGGCACTGGGCTTGATCATCAGCACCACATAAAAAATAAATAAATAAATAAAATATAAAGTTATTTTTTAAAAAAAGTCCAATCTGAGATTCTTCATTAAAAATTCCAACAAAGCTGACTTTTAAAAACCCTGAGCCTGACATAGTAGCACATAGCTGTAATCCCAACAGCTCAGAAGGTTGAGGCAGAAGGATTACAGTTCAAAATCAGCCTCAGCAATTTAGTGAGGCCATAAGCAACTTAGTGAAACCCTCTCTCAAAATATAATGTTAAATGGGATGGGGATGTGGCACAGTGGTTATGCACCCTGGGGCTCAATCCCTGGTACAAAAAAGAAGAAAATAATAATAATAATAATAATAATAATAATAATAATAATAATAATACCCTGTAAGAAGCAGGCAATGTGGAGCAAGACTGTGATTTTCCCCTGTAACTCAGGAGGCTAAGGCAGGAGGATCACAAGTTCAAGGCCATCATGGGCAACTTAGTAAAACCTTGTTTCAAAATAAAAACAAATAAAAGGACTGGGGGTGTAGCTCAGTACTAGCATGCCCTGGGTTCACTCCCCAGTACTGCAAAATCATCATCATCATCATATCATCAATTTAGTTTTGTTAAATATTTTTCAAACAAATCAGTTTAACTTTGATTATCTTTTATAAAAATGAAAGGGATAGGGTTAGGAAGTGGTAAAATGCTTGCCTAGCCCACATGAAGGGATAATAATAGAAAAATCATGTTTCAATAGAAAACATTAAATGTTATTAGCTTCTAGTCTTCTCAGTGTTTTTGAGATTGTTATTATTTATCTGCACACTGGACTGAATTCTAAATTCTTCTAATCTCCTCCAATATCTGGCTATGACTCTCCAAATTAATATTTTCAATTTTTTCTCACCCTTCTGACTTGGAACCCTAAAAATTAAAACTTCTCTATTCATTTATTTTAGATTTTTTTTTTCAGTTTTTGGTGAACACAACATCTTTATTTTTATTCTTATGTGGTGCTGAGGATTTAACCCAGCACCCCGAACATGCCAGGCAAGCGCACTACCACTTGAGCCACATCCCAGCCTTGAAGCTGGACAACTTGATACAGATTTCAAAGAAATCATCACAACAGTTTATGTATGGACAATTTCTGTGCCTGTTATTGAGTGGAGTATCCATAAAATTCAGTGGAATTCCCTATGCAAACTACAAATTAGGAAAATCTGTCAGATTGCCACTCCTTGCTCCCACTCCAAATAAAGATGCTTCAAGTAAACATCTAGAAATCTTCTCAACTGCCCTATGAACTAAAAACTGGCATATAATTTGTTCTGACTATTAAACTTTGTTTTTATTTTCCTTTTGAGAGTGGGTCCTGGCGATTGAACTCAGGGGCACTCAACCACTAAGCCACATCCCCAGCTCTATTCTGTATTTTATTTAGAGACAGGGTCTCATTGAGTTGCTTTGTGCCTTACTGTTGCTGAGGCTGGCTTTGAACTCATGATTCTCCTGCCTCAGCCTCACAAGCCTCTGGGTTTACAGGTGTGCACCACTGTGCCAGCTAACCTTTGATTTTCCATAGAAATGCCTCTTATTCTCGTGGCATATAGAGTCCTAACTTAGATGAGCATCTATCTACAAAATCAGTTCCTAAAATGATACATACTGCTCACCTAAACTAAAACTGTTCTCACAACTAAGAGACTGATTCAATATGACATTAGACAATATACTTAGATTTTTTCTTTTCTGCTTTTTCCAATTTATGTTCTTCTCTCTATATATAGATATCTTGCCGCTCAGTTACTAATCCAAATTCTCTCCACAACCACCAACTCAAAGTTTAATATGAAACTTCAATTTTGCATAAAATCCTTTCAACCTTACGTAATTTTACACAGATTTTCAAGTTCTTAGCAGAATAGGAGGAGAAATCTGGAAGTAGGGAGAAGCATCAACTATAAAGATACTTACACTAATAAAAGTAGATACTCAGAAACTTAACTGCAAAGAGAAACCTATATAAGGCAATTCTCAAAATGAAAAATGAAACTATTATAGTGAAGATACTAAAAAATCCTACCCCAAATTGCTGTTTTTAATTAAATAATTATTTCATGTCTACATTTATTATGACCATGTAAATATTTTTTTACTGAGTCACATAGCATATAACCATATAAGTTGGGCAACTTAAAGTTTTCCCTGAAAATAATAACTGCCACATCTTTTTTATTATTTAGTTTTCCAGGTACCTATTGACATTGCTGCAAAATTTCTTACAGTGTATTCAGATACTTCAGGTAATGGTTCATTCTGTTTCTTGGAAACATCCTTCTTCAACCTTTCATTCATTTGTTCCAGTCTGGATAGGTTCTATTTGCTTGCTACTAACCTGTCATCTCAGGACTTCATGTTACTACTTTTCTATACATTCTTTTCCCTGTCTCCTGTGCTCAACCCTTGTTTCTTGTTTCTTTTCTCTTTCATGGTTTAATCCTTCATTTCAATGGAATATGTCCTCCAATAAGTTCCTGAGAAATGATGAGCAGAAGGCTATACATTCTTAAAAATATCTATATCCAGGGCTGGGGTTGTGGCTCAGTGGTAGAGCGCTCACCTTACACCTATGAAACACTGGGTTCAATCCTCAGCACCACATAAAAATAAATGAATAAAATAAAGGTATTGTGTCCATCTACAGCTAAAAATATATTTTTAAAAAATATCTATATCCTACCCTTAGACTTGGTTATAGTTTAGCTGGTTATAAAATTCTTCAGTTTTCCAAAGGTTTTATTGTTTTTAATGTTATTGTTGTTGTTTGAGTACTGAGGAATGAACCCAGGGGCACTTTATTCCTGAGCTATATCTCCAATCCTTTATTTTATTTTTGGTATCATGGGACTGAACCCAGGGGTGCTTATCACTGAGCCACATCCCTAACCCTTTTATATATTTTTATTTAGAGACAGGATCTTGATGAGTTGCTTAGGGCCTCATTAAATTGCTGAGGCTAGCTCCAGTTCTTTTTTATTTTTTATTTTGAGTTGTTGAGGATCTCACTCAATTGTTAAGGCTGTCCTGAAATTCATAATTCTCCTCCCTCGGCCTCCCAAGTTGATGAAATTAGAAGTGCAGGAAGAAATGATTAATATTAAACAGAGACATGAGGTGGGAGGGAAAGGGAGAGAAAAGGGAAATTGCATGGAAATGGAGGGAGACCCTCATTGCTATACAAAATTACATATAAGAGGTTGTGAAGGGAATGGGAAAATAAACAAGGAGAGAAATAAACTACAGTAGATGGGGTAGACAGAGAAGATTGGAGGGGAGGGGAGGGGGGATAGTAGAGGATGGAAAAGGTAGCAGAATACAACAGTTACTAATAGGGCATTATGTAAAAATGTGGATGTGTAACCGATGTGATTCTGCAATCTGTATTTGGGGTAAAAATGGGAGTTCATAACCTACTTGAATCTAATGTATGAAATATGATATGTCAAGAGCTTTGTAATGTTTTGAACAACCAATAAAAAAAAAAAGAAGAAGAAGAAGAAGTGCAACACCATACCTACCTTATTCTTAGAGTTTTCAAGACTTGTCTTGGTTGTCTTCTAGATTC